>NC_086455.1:162261456-162573956 GCF_028390025.1 Pseudophryne corroboree | reverse complement strand
GGGCACCTAGGAACCTGAAGCCCTCACCAAACTTGGATACTGGCTATTGCTTACACATAGGGGGTAATTCCAAGTTGATCGCAGCAGGAATTTTGTTAGCAGTTGGGCAAAACCATGTGCGCTGCAGGGGGGGGGGGGGGGGGCAGATGTAACATGTGCAGAGAGAGTTAGATTTGGGTGGGGTGTGTTCAATCTGCAATCTAATTTGCAGTGCAAAAATAAAGCAGCCAGTATTTACCCTGCACAGAAATAAAATAACCCACCCAAATCTAACTCTCTCTACACATGTTACCTCTGCCCCACCTGCAGTGCACATGGTTTTGCCCAACTGCTAACAAAATTCCTGCTGCGATCAACTTGGAATTACCCCCATAATGCATAACAACTCGCACTACAGGCAAACTCTATCTGGTCTTCCAGACAGCAGACTAATGACATGGATAGGAAACAGTGCATTAGCGCAGGACCTTTTTGGCCTCTTGTCACACAAGAGCCCCTGTATGGTGAGTGCAGTCTTTGTATTTCCTCCTGGGCTTTAAATACAGTGGGTGGGATGTACTAAGGGCAAAATGCGGTAAAACCCTCGTTTTCGGGAGTTTTACCACATTTTCAAAAGTACTAAGACCCGGCCGCCGGGTTTTCGCCGCCCAGGGTATCCCCATCTTTGGATGGCGATACCCTATAGAAGCCTATGGGCTTCTTATCGCCGGCCGTCCCAAGCCGCCGCCTCCGCCGCTCCCCGCCGCTCCCCGCCGCAGGTGCCTCTCCCCGCCGCAGGTGCCTCTCCCCCGGAATACCTTCCTCCAGGAAGCCTGGACCCGGAAGGTAATCTCCTGCTCCCCCTAGCAACGCAGCCAGAGGTCCTTCCGGGTGCAGGGGGTAGGTGGAGGCGCCGGGGAGAGCCTGCTGCTGCTTCCCGGCGTGGGGGGAGCGTGGAGAGCCCAGGGAGGTGACAGAGACCCCCGCACACCACCTCACAGGTATCGCGGGGGGCCTCCGTCACCGCATTGCGATGTTGATCGCATATGTTAGTACATATGTGATCAACATCGCTGCGATGGGCGGAGAGGGGCGGTGATGTATGTTAATACATCCCGCCCATAGGTGTGTAATAATAAGTGAGTATGAATTGTTATTCCGTGCCTTATAGTTATCAGCCGATAAATTATTTATGCAGCTGGACAACAATGAGTAAAACTGCGTATCGGACAGGTGTTTGGTGAATGGAACCCTGACAGAAGCCTGCCTAATGGTTTAGCAGAGGGTAGGTGGGGATCATTGATCCTTACAAAAAATTTTTGGGACTATTATATCCCTTTTCCACTGATTTGAAAATCCCGGATTATTGCAAATGAACGCGCCACCACCCACAATTGTTGTCAGTGGAAACGGCTCCATCCGGGTCCAGTCACCCGGGAATCCTTTCCGGATACGAGAAGGACCTGGGTGATGATCTCCAGTGTAAAACGATAACCCAGGTCGCCCGACCCAGCTCCCGTATACAGCATAGGAAGAGCAGCGTTCCGACGCAAGGAGATGCTGACATCTCCAAGTGCTGGCACCTGCATCTGTGTACAGAGTAACTGCAAACGATCCGGGAATATCCTGGATCGCCGCTGCGGTGGAAAGGGGGCTGTCTCGGATCTGACCCGGTTTGGAAATGTGTTCTAAATGTCGGTTTGGACCCGGAACTTTGGTAGTAAATAATTATTAGTTCCCCATTCAGTGATCCAATGATATAAACGGGCTGCAGGTACGCTACGCTTCTTTCCAAGCAGATTGATAATGATTATTGGGGTGAATTCAAACTTTGGCAATGTGTTACCGCATTGTCTGCCCGTGCACATCCCCAAGAAGGACCCCACTTTCCTTCACACCTGGCGCCGGCGTCCTGACAGCATTTTGTGCTGCACAACTTTTTAGTGAGTGAGACGCATGTGCATCTGAAAAGCGTTGTCAAATTGCACTATTATTGAACCAAGCTCATAGGGGGTCATTCTGATCTGATCGCTCGCTGCAGTTCATCTCAGCGCAGCGATCAAGTCAGAACTGCGCATGCGCCGGTGCGCAGTGCGCCGGCACGTGGCTGACAGCCGACGGCTGTAGTTGCCTAGCGATTGCCTCTGCCTAATTGACCGGCAGAGCCAGTCGTTGGGCGGGAGGGAGGCGGCACGGCGTCATTTGGCCGCCATTTTGTAGGCGCGGTCCGGCCAACGCAGGCGTGGTCGGACCACGTGGGGGGCGAGCCGCAGCAGCTACATGATGTCACGCGCAGCCGCTGCAACCCGGGCAGCGATGAGTAACTCTTGGCCATCTGTAGGAGCTGCGCTGGCAGGGAGGTACTCCTCAAGTACAAAAGTATCGCCGCTGTGTGATGCTTTTGTACTTGTTTGGGGGTAGGGGGCAGCCTGACATGCGGGGCGGACTAGACCTGTGCTGGGTTTCCCCCCGCATGTCAGTGTAAGTGATCATAGCTGTGCTAAATTTAGCACAGCTACGATCAGGTCGGAATGACCCCCATAGTCCGCCAGATTTGCATTATGAATTACTTGCTCAGACAGGGGGCCTAATTCAGCCCTGATCGTTCCTCGCCAAATTTGCAGAGGTTTGCGATCGGATAGTTGCAGCCCAGACAGAGTGAAAAACCGCCCCGTGCAAGTCTGCGAATGATTTTTCCAGTACGTAACCCAGGACTTACTCCTACAGTGCGATACAAACAGGCTGATCGGGGCCGGAGCTGACGTCACACACCCGCCCTGAAAACGCTTGGGAACGCCTGCGTTTTCCCTGACACTCCCAGAAAACAGGCAGTTACCACCCCCAAACGCCTTCTTCCTGTCAATCAGCCTGCGTGCGCCTAGCGTTCAAAAAAGACGCAGGATTTTTTTTGCAGTTTGACCTCGCGCCTGCGCATTACGATCCGCACGCATGCGCAGCCGCTCGATCATCGTCCGCCTGGCGATTTGGCACAGGTCTGAATTAGGCCCTTGGTGTCTTTCTCTTACTGCTCCCTAATCAGGGGGCTTATTCCTTGTTACCGGCTGCAGTTGTGTTTAGATAATGCTTAGCCCTGGGCTGTACAGCTCAGCAGGGGTTAACATGCAAACAACCTGTCGTTAAATGCCTGTCTCATTAGTTCCCTTTCAGTGCAATGTTAAGGAACTAGTGACAGTGCACAGCACTCACTCTGCTTAATGTATCCCTGAGTACAGGCAGTGGGAATGTCATTTCCTAAGCGGGGTCTTAGAGATCAAAAGAGGTTGGGATCACTACCGGTGTACACAGGAATCCGCAGGCTGCCAGCGCCCAGACTTCCCTGTGCTACCGAACCGTGCACTAAATTCATCTTATCTCCTTGCAAGGAATTATTATTATTATTATTATTATTATTATAGCACACAAGCCTCCTGCCTTCCTTTAACGTTTTCAATTGTTGTTTTTTTTCCGTCTTATTTAAAAAGAAAGTCGACAATTAAAAAAAAAAAAGCCACATTCCCCCCTAATTGCTAAGATAGCTTTTATCATTTATTGTTAATGCGGACCTGTCGCCAAGTCCTGAAGTGTTATTTGTTTTAATTTAGGCCCTCATTCCGAGTTGTTCGCTCGCTAGCTGCTTTTAGCAGCATTGCACACGCTAAGCCGCCGCCTACTGGAAGTGAATCTTAGCTTTGCAGAATAGCGAATAGAATAGCGATTAGAATTTCTTTGCAGTTTCCGAGTAGCTCGAGACTTACTCTGCCACTGCGATCAGTTCAGTCCTTTTCGTTCCTGGTTTGACGTCACACACACGCCCAGCGTTCGTCCAGACACTCCCCCTTTTCTCCAGACACTCCCGCGTTTTTCCCAGAAACGGCAGCGTTTTTTCACACACACCCATAAAACGGACAGTTTCCGCCCAGAAACACCCACTTCCTGTCAATCACACTCCGATCACCAGAACGAAGAAATTTCTTCATTAAGCCGTGAGTAAAATACCAAACTTCTTAGCAAAATCACTCCGATGCGAAGAAAAATAACGAGCGAACAACTCGGAATGAGGGCCTTAGTACATTGGGAGTAATTCAGAGTTGATCGCAGCAGCAAATTTGTTAGCAGTTGGGGGGGGGGGGGGGGGCAGATGTAACATGTGCAGAGAGAGTTAGATTTGGGTGGGTTATATTGTTTCTGTGCAGGGTATATACTGGCTGCTTTATTTTTACACTGCAATCTAGATTTCAGTTTGAACACACCCCACCAAAATCTAACTCTCTCTGCACATGTTGCATCTGCCCCCCCTGCAGTGCACATGGTTTTGCCCAACTGCTAACAAATTTGCTGCTGCGATCAACTCTGAATTAGGCCCTATGGGGGTCATTACGAGTTTTAGCAGCCGTGCAAACGCTATGCCGCCTCCCACTGGGAGTGTATTTTAGCTTAGCAGAAGTGCGAACGAAAGGATCGCAGAGCGGCTACAAAATAATTTTGTGCAGCTTCAAACCTACTCAGCGCTTGCGATCACTTCAGGCTGTTCAGTTCCGGATTTGACATCACAAACCCGCCCAGCGTTTGCCCAGCCACGCCTGCGTTTTCCCTGGCACACCTGCGTTTTTTCGAACACTCCCTGAAAACGGTCAGTTGACACCCAGAAACGCCCACTTCCTGTCAATCACTCTGCGGCCAGCAGTGCGACTGAAAAGCTTCGCTAGACCTTGTGTGAAACTACATCATTCGTTGTAATAGTACGTCGCGCGTGCGCATTGTGCCATATACGCATGCGCAGAAGTGCTGGTCTTTAGCATCATCGCTGCGCAGTGAACATTTTCAGCTAGCGATCAACTCGGAATGACCCCCTATGTGCACCCAGGAAAGATAATTGTATCCAGATCATGACGTTGTCTCCTGGGAATTCTGAAGCGCAGGAGACTAGTGAGGTAACGAGGCGCCAGTCCGGGGTAGGTCCCTGAGGTCTCACAGCTGGATGGATGCTGCTTCCGAGTCAGACTCAGAATGTAGCACAACCAGGGAGGAGGGGGGGCAACAGAAATCTTGGGGACCGATACACTCAGTGACAGTTTATTAGGTGTCTGATACGGGTGTAGTTAATAGGGTTGACCGCACTCTGGTTGACAGTGTCTAGGTCGACCACTATTGGTCGATGATGACTAAGTCGACACCTAAAACAGGTCGACACAAGCATTAGGTCGACATGTGCAAGGTCGACAAGACAAAGGGTCGATATGATTTTTTTAAAAAGTGGTGTTCTCTTCGTAAGGTGACCGGGAACCCCTATTAGTGCCCCGTGTTCCCTCACATGGCTCTCTTCACTTGTCACGCTGCTTGCACAGGTTACCGTTACCAATCGTAACCCACGTGGATCGTTAAGTATGAAAAGTTCAAAAAATGAAAAAAATTGTGAAAAACTCATGTCGACCTAGAGACCGGATACTGGGGGTCTTTCCGAGTTGATCGCTAGCTGTCGTTGTTCGCTGCATAGCGATCAGTGAAAAAAAAAAGGCTAATCTGCGCATACGTATGCATCGCAATGCACAGGCGCGTCGTACGGGTACGGACTCCTTTGTGGTTTTGCACTGGTTCTAGCGACGATTCCAATCGCACAGCTGAACGCAAGGAGATTGACAGGAAGTGGGAGAGTCTGGGTGGCAACTGACCGTTTTCTGGGAGTGTTTGGAAAAACGCTGGTGTGGCCGGGCGTTTGCTGGGCGGGTGTATGACGTCATTACCGTGTCACTCATCGCAGCAATCATCGCACAGGATAAGTAACTACAGGGCTGGTCTTGTTTTGCACAAAATGTGTTTGCAGGCGCTCTGCTGCACAGGCGTTCGCACTCCCCAGTGGGCGGCGACTATGCGTTTGCACGGCTGCTAAAAACTGCTAGCGAGCGATCAACTCGGAATGACCCCAACTGTCTGATACACAAGGATAAGAACTACATACTGCAAATCAGTCCTGCCAAATTACAGAGGCCCTGTTCCACTGCTTTGGGTCCTTCTCCTAGGTTGTCTATATGGGGGTGGTGGGAACTCCCGTCCAGTAGAGTTAATGGTCAAAGTATACCATGTGATTGCTCAGTATTAGACTATAACGGGTGCAACAGAAATGGAGAATTTGAGGTTATTCTGATATCGGATCTTTTTCAGGTTCGTTAGCAAACCAAAAAAGCACAGTAATGGGCAAAACCATGCTGCACTGCAGGTGGGGCAGATGTACCATGTGCAGAGATGTACAGTACTTTACATTTATTCCTTAAAGTCCATTGATAACATAGGTGTTTCTATCATTGGAGCAATGTGTTGCACCCATGTTTTAATATTTACCTCTCCGGAGTACCGCATCGGACAGGGCCGGTTCGAGCCCTCTCTGCGCCCCGGGCAGAAAACAGGGCGTGGCTTAATACAGTGGGCATGATCAGTTACGCCGCTTAAATGCTGAGCGGTGCGCGATGACGTCATCGCGCACCGCTCAGCAAAGGTCCTCTCCAGGAAGGGAAACTAGACGCTACGCGTCTAGTTCCCTTCACAGAAGACACAGCCGCACAGCCGGGGGACACAGCGGGCAGCGGAGGGCACAGCAGTGGCGGATCTTGCCATGGTGCGGCGCCCTCCGGATGGCGCCAGCGCCCTCCGGAAGGCGGCGCCCTGGGCAAAAGTCCTGCTTGCCCGTGGCAAGATCCGCTACTGGCGTCGGACACTGCGGCAGTCGCCGGCAAAAAATCACATCCAAAATGGCGCGGCATGAATTTTGTCTCCAGAACATGGCGTGTGCCATGTTTCCGGAGATCAGCGCAAGCGCAGTAGACTCACTCTGGCACAATGCCGGAGCCTACGGCGCCGTGGAGAGTAAGGGGCCCGCCCAGACTCTGCACACGAGCCCCCTCCTCTCTTAAGACGCTCCTGATTGATAATTAAAGTTTTCGTTTTGTATAGTGTCATCCTTTTTGGTTTTGCATCATCTGAATGTCCTGGTCCTATCACACCATGTATAAATGAGCAGAAACTACTGCGCAGTGCAATCTAGCTCTCCATAATAAGCAGCACTGCATAGCACTAAGGTACCGCACTAGAGACAGGACACGTTCTTCACAGGAAAGTGGGAACAATGGCCCTCATTCCGAGTTGATCGCTCGCTGGCGTTTTTCGCAGCGCAGCGATCACGTTACTACTGCGCATGCGTATGCACCGCAATGCGCAGGCGCGTCGTACGGGTACAAACAGCATCGTTGCTGTGCAATGCTTCTAGCGATGAATCCATTCGCACAGCCGATCATAAGGAGAGTGACAGGAAGAGGGTGCCTGTGGGTGTCAACTGACCGTTTTCTGGGAGTGGTAGGGAAAACGCAGGCGTTTCCGGGCGTTTTCAGGGCGGGTGTCTGACGTCAATTCCGGGACCGGACAGGCTGAAGTGATCGCAGCGGCTGAGTAAGGTCAGACCTACTCAGGAACTGCAAAAAACGTTTTCATCCCGCTCGGCTGCACATGCGATCGCACACTTGCAAAGCGAAAATACACCCCCCCGTGGGCGGCGACTATGCGTTTGTTCGGCTGCAAAAAGTAGCTAGCGATCGATCAACTCGGAATGAGGGCCAATGTCTCAGTATACATAATAGAAACATAGAAACATAGAATGTGACGGCAGATAAGAACCACTTGGTCATCTATGCCCCTTTCACATCGCACAAATAACCCAGTATCGACACGGCATATTGCCGTGTCGAAATGGGTCAGTGTGCGATGTGAAAGCACTTTGCTGAAGTAGCGGGTCGCCTGACGCGGTAATTCAACCCGGTTAAAAAGAAGGGTTATTACCGGGTTGAATACCGGGTCTGGTGCAGTGTGAATGGGAGCCGTTTCGATGCGACGCGGCTCCCATTCACAGCATAGGGAGAGGCGGCGCAGGAGATGAGCTCATCTCCCAGCGCATCCTCCACCCCCGCCCCTGCTGCGCCCCCCGCTGCTATGGCAACCGACCCGCTATATTGCCGGGTCGGAAAGCCACCATAGCAGAGCAAATGCCGGATCCCACCCGGTAAGGACACGTTTCTCTTGCCGGGTGGGATCCGGCATTTGCGATCTGAGAGCGGCACTAGTCTGCCCATTTCTTTAACCATATTTTTATCTCAAAACTTATTTGATCCTTATTTCTTTGTATGGATATCCTTATGTCTATCCCATGCATGTTTACATTGCTCTGCTGTTTAGTCTCTACCACCTCTAGTGGGAGGCTATTCCACTTGTCCACTACCCTTTCTGTGAAGTCATTTTTCCTCAAATTTACCCTGAACCTCCCCCTCTCCAGTCTCAGTGCATGTCCTCGTGGGATGCGGTCAAGATCCCGCCGGACGGAATCCCGGCGGTTGGAATACCGACACCGGAATCCCGACTGGCCCAATCCCGACATATTCTCCCTCTGTGGGTGTCCATGACACCCATAGAGGGAGAATAAATCAGTGTGCCGAGCGTAGCGAGGCACCGTGTCCGCAGCATGGCGAGCGCAGCAAGCCCGCAAGGGGCCGCGTTGCGCTTGCCCCCCTGTCGGGATTGCGCCGGTCGGGATTCCGGTGTCAGTATTCAGACCACCGGGATTCTGTCCGGTGGGATTTCGTACTGATCACGTCCTCGTGTCCTATTGCTTCTCTTCATTTGGAGAATGTTTCCCTCCTGGACTTTAATTGTATTGTATAATAATTATAATTGTATAGCGAAAGAGGCACAGATAAGATATATTATCCCACACACATACCACCGGGAAGCCCAGGAGGGGTGTTGTTTAAGCGATTCTGTAAGTTGATATTTAGAAGTTACAATAACAGAGGAAACTGAATATTAAACAGACAGGACAGTCCCAACAATATTGCATTTATTTTGCTTTGAAGTTATATCCCAGAAATAAAAAAATACATTTGAGCATCTAATTGGCAAACAGTGATTATTGCTGAGAAAACACAATAATTAACAAAATCTGCAATATTTTGGATATCTGAGATTTTATTATACCACAGGAAATGTTATCAGCCAGCCACTTACTTTTTTAAATGGTAGTATTACTGTACATTGAGTAATTGATCTGGTGGCTGAAGCACGGATCCAGGATTAAGGTGGATTTTTGTAAAGGGACAGTTTAAGTAGACAGCTCTTGTACTATGCCCTATGCAGCACATATATGTTACACGCCACATCAGCACATATATCTTACACGCCACATCTGCTAAAAATTCTTTTGTACATGCAGAAAGACTTTGTGGCGTGTGTCGACCACATACCAAATATAGATGACTGTAAATCCACCCATGAAGCTGATTTTTCGTCATTGACCATCTGTATATTACAGGTGTTTGTGAATGTATTTGAAAAATAATTTTTTCACTACTGAAGTGAGAAGTATGGACGGTGTAATGGTTAGCATTACTGCCTCACAGCGCTGAGGTCATGGGTTCAATTCCCACCATTGCCCTGTGTGGAGTTTGTATATTCTCCCCGTACTTGCGTGGGTTTCCTCCGGGTACTCCGGTTTCCTCCCACAATCCCAAAATATACTGGTAGTTTAATTGGCTCCCAACAAATATTAACCCTGGTATGAATGTGTGTGCGTGTACATGGAGATAGGGAATATAGATTGTAAGCTCCACTGGTGCAGGGACTGATGTGAATGGCCAAATAGTCTCTGTAAAGCGCTGCGGAATATGTGTGCGCTATATAAATAATTGGTAATAAGTAAGTAAGATTATGGGCTATGGGCGTCGTTGACAGTAGAACGCAGTCCCTGAAACTGACACGCCCCTTACATTGCCTGCTTCCAATAGCGTCCAACACAGTCACCGCCCAAGTGCGCCCAGTGAAATTGCATGGATTGCCTTGCAATTTTGATATGCGTACCCCAGCAGCAACCTCCGGAAAGCCTGTGCAGTATGTCTCCTATTGTATATTAAACTCAGTTATGTATTATTTGCATAATTTATTATAATCAGTAAAACATACATATCTATCCGTACATTCTAGTTGGATCAAATAGTAGATCATAAGAATCAATAAAAAAAAAAATTAGAAATAAAAAAGGCCTCCAAAAAAGAAAAATTGCTACGTACAGTACTGTGCAAAAGTTTTAGGCAGGTGTGGGGAAAAATGCTGCAACATGAGAATGCTTTCAAAAATAGAAGTGTTCATAGTTTATTTTTTATCAATTAACAAAGTGCAAAGTGAATGAACAGAAGATGAATCTAAATCAAATCAATATTTGGTGTGACCTCCGTTTGCCTTCAAACCAGCATCAATTCTTCTAGGTACACTTGCACACAGTTTTTGAAGGAACTCGGCAGAGAGGTTGTCTTCTGTGGATGTAGGCTGGCTCAAATACTTCTGTATCTTCATGTAATCCCAGAAAGACTTGATGGTGTTGACATCAGGGCTCTGTGGGGGCCATATCATCACTTCCAGGACTCCTTGTTTTTCTTTACGCTGAAGATAGTCATTAATGACATTGGCTGTATGTTTGGGGTCGTTGTCCTGCTGCAGAATAAATTTGGAGCCTCCCTGATGGTATTGCATGATGGAGAAGTACCTTGCTGTATTTCTCAGAATTGATGCTGTTTTGAAGACAAAGGGTGGTCACACCAAATATTGATTTGATTTCGATTTCTCTTATGTTCATTTTGTTAATTGATCAAAAAAAAAAAAAAAACTATTAACACTTCTAGCATTCTTACTTTGCAGCATTTTTCCCACACCTGCCTAAAACTTGCACAGTACTGTATGTAAAATATTTTGTATGCATGTATGTAAGCAGAGTCGGATTGGCCATAGGGTTTACAGGGAAGATTCCCGGTGGGCCGACGCACCCGTGGGGCCTGTTTTGTTTGAGGACATGTGGTCCTTTTTATAGACATAATGAATAAGATGCAAAATAATTAGCATATATGAAAATGACTTTGCCACTTAGCCTGTGATTGCAGATGATCTAGTGTATGCTCTGTCTGCCTGCTTGGCTGACATATAAGATTGAGTGAATAGTGATTGGGATACGGTTGGTGTAATAAGCAAGAAAATATATCTTTCTAAAGAATGATATAGTTTCCTAAATTCTGAAGGTGTATCATATAATGTGCTCATAATATTTAATTTTATTTCTTTTTAACTTCCCCCTTGATGCTGGACGGTTCCGGTATGAATGGTCGACCATGTTATGGTCGACAGTCATTAAGTCGACCACTATTGGTCGACATTGACATGGTCGACATGGACACATGGTCGACACATGAAAATGGTCGACACATGAAAGGTCGACATATGAAAAGGTCGACATGAGTTTTTTAACTTTTTTTGGTGTCGTTTTTTGCGTAAAGTGACTGGGAACCCCAATTAGTGCACCGCGTCCCCTCGCATGGCTCGCTTCGCTCGCCATGCTTCGGGCATGGTGCCTTCGCTTCGCTCGGCACACTTTACCGTTCCAGTCGTAGTCCATGTGGATCGTAAAGTATGGAAAAGTTCCCCAAAAGAAAAAAAAGTAAAAAAACTCATGTCGACCTTTTCATATGTCGACCTTTCATGCGGCGACCATTTTCATGTGTCGACCATGTGTCCATGACGACCATGTCAATGTCAACAAATAGTGGTCGACCTAATGACTGTCGACCATAACATGGTCGACCATGTGAACGGATACCATGCTGGACATGCCCACTATCTGGAAAGTCTTGGGGGGAGGGTGCTGCTGCCATGGCCCATGGCTAGACCTTACACCTCTGGTGCTGCCCACGTGGGGCCACCAGTACAAATTTTTCCAGGGCCGCTTTTTGTTCCCAATCCGCCCCTGTATGTAAGTCTCATAGGCATATTCAATTAGCCGCACAGTCCCATCCCCTCTCTCAGCTAATTACTGCACCGGCCCGATCCAATTAGTGGGGAGTTACCCGCTCAGGAATTTCCAAGGTGTACATTTCCTTGCATGAATGAGTTTCTATGCGGTAATCCCTGATTTTATGTGCGAGGAATATTTAATTTAATTCTAATGCCTACTGCATCCGACTCCATTGAGGAAAACAGTCAGACGCTAGAGGTCCCATTCCACCTCTAGTGTCTGTCTCCCTGCTCTGCTCCAGACATTAGAGGTCAAGTAGGACCTCTAGTGTCCGACTGTCTCCGTCAATGGTGTCGGCTGCATCGGGCGCCCACGCATCCCACGGCACCTGCTGCAGCTGGTGTGTGGGGTGTCAACCCTGGCAATTAGCCCAAAACCCCTGGTAACGAGCAGAAACTACTGGCAATGAGCAGACAACCCCTGGCAATGAACATGGAGCCCACAGCATGAAACCTCTGACAACAAGCATGAGACCCCTGGCAATAAGCAGGTAATTTAAAAGTAATTAGAATCCTTACTGTGGGACATAATTTGTAAGGGACATTATTGTGTGTGTGCCATAAAATGGTGTTATGAGCAAACTGTATGTGGGATAATGTGTAGAGGGCATTACAGTGTATGGCATAATGTGTGGCATTACGGTGTGGCATAATGTGTAATGGGCTTTATGGTGTATGGCATAATGTGTAATGGGCATTACGACTTGTGGCATAATGTGTAATGGGCATTACAGTGTGTGGCATAATGTGTAAGGGGCATAACTATAAGGGGGAAAAATGTGTTTTTGTTTTTCCTGTGTTGTATAAGGGGCTCCACCTGGTGTAATGTGTATAAGGGGTACTACTGTGTGCTGTAATGTGACTGACGGACACTACTGTGCAGTGTAATGTGAATTGGTACTATTCTGTGGCCATGCCCCTTCCCTGTGAACCCAAGCCCCTATTTTTTTACGCACACCTGCTGCACGCACTAACCCCATTTGGAATGTAGGGGTCTTTCGCCCTGGGCACCACAAGGTCTATAACCGGCCCAGGTAGCTAGTTATCTAAACAATCATTCTAAGCAATGAAAAGCTGACTGGATTTGATCACTCACAGTGAACAATGTGGTCAGCCACTGGTTGAGCTGTAAGCTGCCTGATAGTGCAAATGATTCGGTGGAACGCATGATGTGTGGAGCAGGGGTCACGAATATCGTCGGGACTCCATACACTGCATAATGGGGGTCATTCCTTGTTGATCGTTCGCTAGCAACTTTTTGCAGCGCTGCGATCAGATAGTCGCCGCCTATGGGGGAGTGTATTTTCGCTTTGCAAGTGTGCGAACGCTTTGCAGCCGACGGCACAAAAAACTTTGTTGCAGTTTCTGAGTAGTTCTGGACTTACTCAGCCGCTGCGATCACTTCAGACTTTTTGGTCCCGGAAATGACGTCAGACACCCGCCCTGCAAACGCTTGGACACGCCTGCGTTTTCCCAACCACCCCCAGAAAACGGTCAGTTGACACCCACAAACGCCCTTTTCCTGTCAATCTCCTTGCGATCGGCTGTGCGAATGGATTCTTCGTTAAACCCATCGCCCAGCAACGATCCGTTTTGTAACCGAACGACGCACCTGCGCATTGCGGTGCATACGCATGCGCAGTTCTGACCTGATCGCAGCGCAGTGAAAAATCCTAGCGTGCGATCAGGTCGGAATGACCCCCAGTGTTGTGTATTCAGCTCCTCTGCTCCTGATCACTTCTAGCTGGGTAGAGAAATGTCCAAAGGAGCTGATGAAAGTCATTACTGTTGGTCTCTCTCTCTGTGGTCTATGTACCTTGGAGAGAGATAAAGTGAAGAGTGATAAACTACCAACCAATCAGCTCGAGAGGTGAGCGGGTTTCGGCTGTAATGCCAGAATTAATGCCAGTTCGGTTTTCTCCGGATTTTTCTTATTGGCTATCCAAAACACGTGACATCCATGAGCCAATAAGATGCCCTTTTGAGAACCGAGTAAATACGAGTAAAACCGAACCCGCTCATCTCTAATCAGCTCCTAACTGTCATTTTTTAAACACAGCCTGTAACATGGCAGTTGGTACTTTATCTCCATCAACTTTATCTCTCTCCAACGCTCAGTACCAGGCCCCCATCAGGGGGGTGCGGCGGGCACAGCTGTCCCGGGCCCAGACTCTCTAACAGAGAGGGGAGGGCCCGGCCTGCTCATGCCGCTGCCCGCCCGCCAACATCCGTCCTCCTGCCTCCGTCGCCCATCCTGTCACCGCCGCTGCCCGGCTCTTGTAAGCTATTGAAAAGTCCTTCTCAAGATGGCCGCCACCTCAGAGGAGACAGTTAGTAAAGATACTAGAGGAGGCTCTAGTGTCTTTAATAACTGTCTCCTTCAAGGCGGTGGCCATTTTGGAAGGGACATTTTCTATAGTTTCACATGAAACAGGCTGCCGAACAGTCTGTAGTGACTCCAGCGGCGGCAGAGGCTGCAGAGGGGGGGAGAACAATAAGTACCTCAATGAGCAGGTAATGGGCATTATAGTGTGGTGCATAATACGGTGCTGGGGACAAAAGTATGGGGACACCGTTTAAAAATTTTTTTTTTAATATAATTATTATTATTTATCTTTATATTATATATTTAATTTTTTAGCGAACCGCTCAGCACACATCTCTCCCGCCGCTCAGCACAGCGCGATGTGTGCTGAGCGATGCGGAGGAGGACGGGGGCCGCTCATTTCACCCAGCGGGTGAAATGAGCGACGTGCTAGATTGGCCTGCATGCAGGCCAATCTAGCACCGGCGATAGCGATGCGCGGGGCTGCGCATCGCTATCGCTGTAGGGGATACACACGAGTGATCTGTGCTTAAAATCTAAGCAATCTAGTCACATTGCTTAGATTTTAAGCATGGATCTCTCCGTGAGTATCCCCCCTTTTAGTGACCGTTGTAGGGCAGAACGGAGATCTTCCTCCGAGCAGAGGCCTGTGTGTTTGGAGCGATTTATCAGCAGTTTGTATTTAGATAAGATTGGGATGTTTGCTGGACAGTATCTGAGCCTGGCAGCCAATGTACCATGACAAGGTTACTGGGAGCTGCTTGGCGGGGGAGAGGCCTGAGCTGGGGGTAAAGGTAATAACGAAGAGGAGTGTCTAAAAGAGATTCCCATGTAAACAAAAGACACAATGTGACAGTATAAAAAGCCGGGGAAAGTGGGATCCTTCTGGTGGTCAGTGTACAGGTACTGGGGAAGAGTGCGTGGGATGGACAGTATCTCGGTTATCCGAGCACCTTGGGAAACACGACGAGCTTACTCTTTTCACTCAGCGGCCTAATGAAAAACTAGACAAATTGTCTTCTATTTTAATATATGGTTCTCAGTGATTCATGCTTCTTTTGTTGGGAACAATCCTGGCCTGTATGGAGAGGAGATGGCTGTATTATTATACCACACTGAACTTAGGTGCAAGAGCGTTGTATGTTATTCTTATGTGCTACCTCTGTATTACTCAGCAGCCTAATTACAGCTGCACTTTTGCAAGAACAACTTAGTGATAAGCAAAAAACACAAAATGAACAATAAATATATATATATATATATATATATATATACATACACATACACAGTACTATGCAAAATATCTAGGCAGGTGTGGAAAAAATAATAGTAATAATAATAATAATAATAATTTTATTTATATAGCGTTCTTTCTCCAACAGGACTCAAGGCACTATACAGATGTCAAAAACAATGCACATGGAGGGGTCATTCCGAGTTGATCGCTTGCTGCCGGTTTTCGCTGCGCATGGATCAGGTCTCTACTGCACATGCACCACAATGCGCACGCGCGTCGTACGGCTACAATGCGGATCGTTGCTGAGCTATGGATTTATCGAAGAATCCATTCGCACAGCCGATCGCAAGAAGATTGACAGGAAGAAGGCGTTTATAGGTGTCACTGACCGTTTTCTGGGAGTGGTAGGGAAAACGCAGGCGTGTCCGGGCGTTTGGAGGGCGGGTGTGTGACATCAATTCCGGCACCAAAAAGACTGAAGTGCTCGCAAGGGCTAAGTAAGTTCAGACCTACTCTGAAACTGCACAAAATGTTTTTGCAGAGCTCGGCTGCACATGCGATTTCACACTTGCAAAGCGAAAATACACTCCCCCGTGGGCGGCGACTATGCGCTTGCACGGCTGCTAAAAGTAGCTAGTGAGCGATCAACTCGAAATGAGGGCCATAATACAGAGGATTTGAGTAATACAGCAATAGATCAGCAACACAGACATGAAAGAAAACCTTAAGCACACAGAAAGCACAATGCAGGATTTGTGTAGGCATTTTGGGTACTAACTTCCAAGGGTTGTGTATTCCACCCTCACAAGGTACCAGGTGCGGCAGCCATCTTGGGCGCACAGCATAGGATTACCCAGGGTGGAATGGTCTACCCCTAGAAGAGATGACACAAAATGGGGGTGATTTCAGAGTCCTACCGTTCAGAGTAGAGTTCCATCAAAACCACCAGGCCCATGTATTTTTCATCCCATCCACAAGTGTACCATATGGGGCAGCCATGTTTGGCTGCAAAGGAAGAATGAACTGTTAATAGTTTATTTTTATCCATTAGCAAAATGCAAAGTGAATGAACAAAAGAGAAATCTAAATCAAAACAGGATTTGGGGTGACCTCCTTTGCCTTCAAAACAGTTGTTCTAGGTACACTTTTGCACAGTTTTTGAAGGAACTTGGCAGGGAGGTTGTTCCATCCATCTTGGAGAACTAACCACAGATCTTCTGTGGATGTAGGCTCATTTAAATCCTACTGTCTGTTCATGTAATCCCAGACAGACTCGATAGTGATGAGATCAGGGCTCTGTGGGGGCCATATCATCACTTCCAGGACTCCTTGTTCTACTTTACGCTGAAGATAGTTCTTAATGACCTTGGCTGTATGTTTGGGGTCGTTATCCTGCTGCAGAATAAATTTGGAGACAATCAGATGCCTACCTGATGGTACTGCATGATGGATTAGTACCTGCCTGTATTGCTCAGCATTGAAGCACAAAGAAACGGGTAACGTTGAGGACCGTAGATGCAGTGGTTGGCCAAGTAAACTTGGTGCATCAGATAAAAGACACATTATGATTACTATTCCCAATAGATGTCCACATGGATAGCAAGACTGCTAGCTCAGGTGGTCCCACGTCCTGAAGTTGATGATGCAATATTGCATCGAAACTTTGCTTCAATCTGCTGTTGTGGACTCACTTATTACTGTGTGCCGCTGGTATATATATATATATATATATATAATTATATATATATATATATATATATATACATACATACATTTATTATTTTTCTATCTTTTTCTGTTTTAAACCCACCCTCTGCTTATACTCATTTTTTAATAATTTCAAAGCTGGTGGTATATGTATTGGCACTTGCTAGGAAAGGATGTGTGGGTGCGGGGGTCGGGAGTAAGGGGAGAAGGGGTGGTGATTATTTAGGGGGGACCCCCACAGATATCAGTGTGCCGGGTCCCAAAATTTCTGTTGCCCGCCCTGCTAATAATAAGATAGTAAATTGGTTAATCTGTAAGGTTGGAGTAGTACCAGTCCAGTTGGTAAAGTCCAGGATCTGTTTCAAGGCCTCACGTGGCTCTTGGTCTCTCAACGTGTTTGTATATTTCATTTCACAAGAGGCACTGGGGATTTTAAAGGGGGCAGCATGGTGGTGTAATGGTTAGATTGCTGCCTAACAGCACTGTAGTCTTGCTTTCGATTACAACCAAGGCCCTGTGCGGAGTTTGCATGTTCTCAACTTCTACCTCTCTTGAACTTTCTTCCAAGCGCTCCAGTTTCCTCCCACAATCCAAAAACATATTGGTAGATTAATTGGCTTCTGACAAAAAGAATTAACCCCGTGTGTGTGTGTCCATGTCAGTGGCAAACACAGGATTTCTAGAGGGGGGTTTCCAAATGCCTTACACAATCTCCCACTCTGCGGAACATTGGAGCAAGTGCGGTAGAAGAAGCTAGTAACAACATTGGTCTTTTTATACACTGTATAGTGTATAGAAAACAGTATTACTATTTAACACTATAGATGGTCTATAGTATAGGCTGTAGCAAACATTTAAATAATAACAATAAGTGGTCAGGAAAAGGTTAAACATACCATGATAATAAATACACAAACATAATAGAACCAATACTGCACTTTCTAAGCACATTCTCCCACCTCTTGGTAAGGCTCCTGTCTCTTCTTCCTGGCAGCTACTCTCTGGTCCGGTGCATTGCTTGAAGACTCAGATCCACACACTCAGCAATCTTGGTAGAAGAAGCTGCTTCCACTGGGCATGTGCAGCAGATCAGCTCTGTCCCTTACACTGCATGATATGGTGGCAACTCTAGTAATCGTATTTATATACCATTTTTATTGTCATAATTTGAGACACTTGCCCAGAGAGGGGGGTTTCCAGGCAACCGGAACCCCCCCCCCCCCCCCTGCGTTTGCCTATGCATGTGATAGGGAATATAGAGTGTAAGCTCCTCTGGGGTAGGGTCTGCTGTGAATGACTAAGTATTCTCTGTATAGCGCTGTGTAATATGTGCACGCTATATACATAACTGTTGTTAAATAATAGTCAACAGCTGTCACTTCTAACTCTTTGGGATATCATGACAACATTTCCATCCAGAGCAGGCTACTCTAGAGGGGTGTAGTTCATTGGGTCGACACTAACTAGGTCGACAGTCATTAGGTCGACCACTATTGGTTGACAGTGACTAGGTCAACACCTGGAATAGGCCGACATGGTTTATGGGTTGTTTTTGTGTTGTTTTCTTCGTAAAGTGACGGGGAACCCCAATTAGTGCACCGTGTCTCCTCGCATGGCTCAGTTCGCTCACCATGATTCTGGCACAGGTTACTATTCCAAATCGTAGTCCACGTGGACTGTAAAGTAAGAAAAAGTTTTACTTTTTTTGTTTTTTTTGTTAAACTTATATCAACCTTTTCATGTGTCGACCTGCAACTGGATGAAGTCCGTTAAACCTGCAACACGATGAATCTTTGCATTTTAAGTCCATTCTTTGGTGACCAAATGTTTCAGCAGCCGTACAGCAATTTAAAAGAAAAAAAAAACCCCAACAACTGTATTCTTGACAAGAGCACCGGCCTATAAAATACATTGGTGTTTATCAACATTTAAAGACTGTGATTAAGAACTCTAAATGTTTGAGTTAGAATGCTTTTTAGTCTGTAATTTCCCTGCAGCCCCAGCCTGTAGCCCTTTATGAGTTAGCTCAGCGGGTCTTTTTTTTTTTTTCCGTGTCCATCATCGGCTTGTAATTATTGCCGTTCTCAAAGCTGTGCCAGATGGACTCTTTAGAAACACACATGCAGCCTTTTTAAGAGGGAGAAAAACAGGGAGAAGCGTCAGGGGCGGACAGGAGTAAAGTAGAATTCGGGCAGCAGAAGACAACATGGGGGAACGCTTGTAACCCCATACCGAGATCTATCTGGGGTGCCTTACAGAAATATTGCTGGTGCTCTTCCTTACACCAAAAACTCAGCACCCCCCCGCCCCCCTCCACACACGCACCCACACCCAAAACACCAAGTCGGCTTCATGTGATTTCCTTAGTGGTAGAATACATAGTAAGAAATCCCGTTTTCCCACAGTAGGACCTGGATTAAGAAGGCTGTAAAATATGACCAGAATTACAGAGTACCGTTAAGGATGGTTTGAGCCGCTCTTAAATCTCACATTACTTGCTGTAAATCCTCGATTGCAGCGGGATGGGGTTACTTTCTAGGTAGTTACAAAGTACTGTGTTTATATACCACGTATACCCCTTATCCCCAGCAATTTTCCTTTTCAATTGAAGCCCCTGCAGTTTCCTGTAAGTGTCTTCTTCGCTATGACGATCAAAAAGTCACAGGGGCAAACGCTCAGGGCTGCATGAGTATATCTCAGGACCAGCTGCTTCTCCCATGGTCAGCTTTACGTGGCTTCCTCACGAGTTTATAGCCCCAAGCATCTTTTTATGTTACTCCCTGAAGGAAAAATGGCAAATATTGTTTGCAAAGACATTTTGCGATCAATGTGTAAAATATACATTACAATATTAGATGGCACTACTGTCTTTATAAAATTAGTTCCGCTGAGCGATAACTGGCATCCACACGAGCGAAGCCGCGGGCAAACGCTAGTATTTACTAAAGGTCGTTCTTCATCGATCTAGAACGATGTTGTGTTTCATGGGCTAAAATACACATATACTAACAGATGATTTTTGGTATTCATTTATAAATGTTAATAAATGTGTAATTAAAATCGATCGAGAGCGACCTTTAGTAAATATAGCCCTAGGTCTTTTTTTTTGCTATATTGCATTGTTCATTATTGTTATCCTTTATTTACACAGGTGGTCATTCCGAGTTGATCGCTCGCTAGCTGTTTTTAGCAGCCGTGCAAACGCTATGCCACCTCCCACTGGGAGTGTATTGTGGCTTAGCAGAAGTGTGAACCAAAGGATCGCAGAGCGGCTACAAAGTTTTTTTGTGCAGTTTTAGAGTAGCTCAAAACCTACTCAGCGCTTGCGATCACTTCAGACTGTTTTGACGTCACAAACACGCCCTGCGTTCGCCTACCCACGCCTGCGTTTTTTCCCTGGCACGCCTGCGTTTTTTCGAACACTCCCTGAAAACGGTCAGTTGACACCCAGAAACGCCCACTTCATGTCAATCATTCTGCGGCCAGCAGTGCGACTGAAAAGCATCGCTAGACCCTGTGTGAAACTACATCGTTCGTTGTAATAGTACATCGCACGTGCACATTGCGCCTCATACGTACATGCGCAGAAGTCCCGTTTTTTTGCCTCACCGCTGCACAGCGAACGGAAGCAGCTAGCGATCAACTCGGAATGACCCCCATAGTTCCAGTGTATTTTGCAGCTCTGTAAGATCACTGAATGTAATTAAGATTCAGCAGTACGTGACCCAGTGGAGCTTACACTCTAATTGGCCTACCATAGATGCAGAAACATAGGGAGAGCATGGAAAGGTTACGCAGGCAGTACGCCATGTCTGGATCAAACCTCCCAATGTGAATCGGAGCAACATGTGCGTACTGCCTCAAAGTGAATGCGCATAAACAAGGATGGGGTATTGGCATTTAGCACAAGTGTTACTTCCAGCGCTTCCTCAAACCACCTGTTCAGTGCAGAAGTGTCATGAGCTACGAGAAAAGGGCACAGTTGTGTGGCAAAGGGCAGATCAGCTGCGTCATTGATGGTTTCATGGTGTTGTCCTAATGTGACCCAAATTGTAGCGTTTCAGTTTATGCTGTGGTCACCAGCTGAGATGCTTTTCAAATGCTATATGTTTCACTCTGGTGCTGCGTTCCTGCTGCTCGTAGCCTGCCCAGCGAGTGTTGGCCTGGCGCAGACAGCTTAGCAGTGCACGCAATCCAACGTGAATCTCAGCTGAATATTTCGACTCTATGGGGGGTCATTCCGAGTTGTTCGCTCGTTATATTTTTCTCGCAACAGAGCGATTAGTCGCTAATGCGCATGCACAATGCCCGCAGTGCGACTGCGCCAAGTAAATTTGCTATGCAGTTAGGAATTTTACTCACGGCATTACAAGGTTTTTTCTTCGTTCTGGTGATCGTAATGTGATTGACAGGAAGTGGGTGTTTATGGGCGGAAACTGGCCGTTTTATGGGAGTGTGTGAAAAAATGCTACTGTTTCTGGGAAAAACGCGGGAGTGACTGGAGAAACGGAGGAGTGTCTGGGCGAACGCTGGGTGTGTTTGTGACGTCAAACCAGGAACGACAATCACTGAACTGATCACAGATGCCGAGTAAGTCTGGAGTTACTCAGAAACTGCTAAGAGGTGTGTATTCGCAATTCTGCTAATCTTTCGTTCGCAATTTTGATATGCTAAGATTCACTCGCAGTAGGCGGCGGCTTAGCGTGTGCAAAGCTGCTAAAAGCAGCTTGCGAGCGAACAACTCGGAATGACCCCCCCATGACCCTTGCGGAGGAAAAGAGAAATTTGCGTTCTCTGCGGTGCATAACGCACATACAGTGTGACCATCCGCCGTACAGGGCGTAAACCTTCTGCACCTGAATGGATACCCGCCCAATTTAAAACAGCGCTGTTCTTGGCTGTAAAACGCTCAGGCGGCTCTTGCTGGAAACAGGCTGTAATCTTTAAGAGTCCCAGTCTTCGCTTACGCCAGTGAAAAGAGCGTGCAACATGCCAAACCCAAGAAAAAGTGACGTTGCGATCCCTTTGTTGTCTTTGAACTTGTGTTCATTTCCAAGACCTGTGCTGGAGTTTTGGCAGGCTCTCTGAGTTGCGTCTCCCTGGTGGGGAGGAGAAACAGAGGTTGAGGTCAAGGCTTCTACGCACAGAACCAGAGGAACAGCGAGGAGCTTTAACCCACAGTTCATCTTGTTATAGACACAGGGTGTTAGGTATTTCAGGAGGCCAAAGCCTGTGTCTCTATCAGCAGTTAATGAGGCAAGACCTGCAACAGATAGCTGCTTTCAACTTACAATAGTTTATAGATGTCTCCATTTACTTTGATCCATTTCAGTTCATTTGAGCTGTGTTGGGGGTGACTTTACCTCTCGCTCTCTTTTTCCCCCCTTAGATAAACTGCCCTTTTTTCCCCTCGCCGAACAATAGTATCATTTTCTTGCGTTATCCTTAAACAAGTTTTGCGATCTTCAGTCAAGTTCTTTTTACAAAAGAATAAAAGGGACAACTATTTGGCTCCTTTGGGAAAACGCTGGAGAAAAAAACAAAAGGCCGGCTTTTATAAATGTTATTAAAATTCCGAAAGCCCAGGAACAAGTCAACCGGGAGCGCGGAGAAAAAATGCTGTTTTGTTTTTAGTTTGATTTTATTTTCCTCCTTTTTAAAGGAGATTGCAAGTCGTTTGTTGCTGAACTTCTCCTCCTGTTCATAGGCTTGTTATTTCATACATGTGATGCCAAAGGAGATTTCGTTGTTAGAAATGTTCTCAGAACGGATCAAACTAATTTGCAGGAATGTGAAATAATCCAGAACGTAAGAGAGAGACTATTCCTGAAGTTCGGAAACTTGGAGCAGCAAATTAACGCCATGTTTTCCAGTCCCTAGGGCGGTCGGGAGGAATTTAGAGAACCCGGGTGCTAATGGATTTGCGTGAAACATGGCGTGCTAATGGAGGGGCTCTTGTAATGAGCTTTTAATTAGATCAGTTGGGTGCTTGACCCTCTTGGAAAAAAAACAAAAAAAAACAATCTACTGTCTAAACGACAGCGTTGTAACTCGCAGGTGTGAGCGAATAAATCACTTATTCAGAGCTGGTGCTGTTTACGGCTTAGTTTTAGCTGTAGAATCTCACTATAGAAAATAATGGCCCTCATTCCGAGTTGATCGCTAGCTGCTTTCGTTCGCAGCGCGGCGATTAGTTGAAAAAGCTGTACTTGTGCGCATGCGTACGGGCCGCAGTACGCACGCACAAAGTATTTTCACACAAAACTATGCAGTTTTACACAAGGTCTAGCGACGCTTTTCAGTTGCACTGCTGATCGGTGAGTGATTGACAGGAAGTGGGTGTTTCTGGGCGGAAACTGACCGTTTTCAGGGAGTGTGCGGAAAAACGCAGGCGTGTCAGGGTAAAACGCAGGAGTGGCTGGGGAAACGGGGGAGTGGCTGGCCGAACGCAGGGCAGGTTTGTGACGTCAAAGCAGGAACCAAATAGTCTGAAGTGATCGCAAGGTAGGAGTAAGTTTCGAGCAGCTCAGAAACTGCATGAAAATTTTTACGCGCAGTTCTGCTAACCTTTCGTTTGCACTTCTGCTAAGCTAAGATACACTCCCAGAGGGCGGCGGCCTAGTGTGTGCACTGCTGCTAAAAGCAGCTAGCGAGCGATCAACTCGGAATGAGGGCCAATATTTGTATATGTACAAAATATATGAGATGGGGGAAATAAAACGGGGGTCTCCCGCAGGATCCGGGAGAGTACACAAGTATGGCCCACTGTATGCAACTCAAGATTCTCTTTATAATAATATTCTGGCCTTAAATATACATAACAAAAAAAAAATATTTTTGTGTAGTCCCCCGCATCCCCTGGAAGAGTGGGCACCCCCTCCCGCATTCTGCCCACTTCCTAGTGAAGTGGGCAGAAAGGGGAGATAAATAGAGTGAATCTGTGGTCCCGACAGAGGGGGCGTGGCCTAATGGTGTGATTATATGCTAATAGCATCATTTTAGCCCCGCCCCTATGCAAATATGCTCAATTCAAGGCATTTTCTCAATGGAGGGGCAGGACTTAATAATGAAATTAGCCCTGCCCCCGTCGCCGCCCACCTGTTTCTCTCCGGGCATCTCCCGGAGAGGAAAGCATTAATGTAGGCAAGAACGCAGTGGGCCTCATTCAGAGGTGACGGAGAAGCATCTGCGTCTTTTGGCAGTCGTCCATCTACTCCTGGCCGCTTTGTAGAAACTGCAGCAGCCGGCTTGTGTGACTCCATTGGTTACTCAGCTGGCCAATAGTGTCGCAGGTAATCCGATGCTGTGATCGGACGCAGCGCGGATCACTAATGCAAGCAGGAGGCGTCTACTTGTACCAGACGCCTCCTGCTACGTTACTGTACTAGTGCATTGCTCTGCTGCGCCTGATGGTAGGTGCAGCTACTGCACCTCCAACCACATCTGATCAGGCTCATTGTCATGTGGTATAAAATGATGGTGCCCAGGATGCAGGGAGAAGAGATGACTTGCACAAGGCTGAAAGTAGCTGACATATAAGGAGATTTATGGTAGACTTGCCATCTTTAAATCTCTTTCTGCGAGGTACACTGGGTTCCACAGGGATACATCGGGGTGTAGAGTTGGAACTTGATCCAGAGTCACCAACAGGCTAAAGCTTTGACTGTTCCCAGGATGCATTGCATGGCCTCCTCTATAACCCCGCCTCCGGATACTGGAGCTCAGTTTTGTTAACCAGTCCAATGCAGTAGCAGGTAAAAGAGAAGGCAGATGTTAGTCAGGTAGAACCTCGTTCTCACGACAGGAGAAGGGACCAGCGGCTAATGCCATACAAACCCATAGAAGCTAAGTACGTTAGGGTGGGCACCCTGTGGAACCCAGTGTACCTCGCAGAAAGAGATTTGACTATGGTAAGTCTACCATAAATCCCCTTTTCTGCAGCGGGGTACACTGTGTTCCACAGGGAATACATCAGGGATGTCTTAAAGCAGTTCCTCATGGGAGGGGACGCACTGTAGCGGGCACAAGAACCCGGCATCTAAAGGAAGCATCCTGGGAGGCAGAAGTATCAAAGGCATAAAACCTAATGAACGTGTTCACTGAGGACCACGTGGCCGCCTTGCACAATTGTTCAGCGGACGCGCCATGGTGGGCCGCCCAAGAAGGTCCAACAGACCGAGTAGAATGGGCTTTGATAGCAGCAGGAGCTGGAAGACCAGCCTGTACATATGCTTGTGCAATCACCATTCTAATCCATCTGGCCAAGGATTGCTTATTCGCAGGCCAGCCACGTTTGTCAAAACCGAAAAGTACAAAAAGGGTATCGGACCTCCAGAGAGAAGCAGTCCTCTCCACGTAAATACTCGTACAATATCCAAAGACCGCACTTTGGAGGACAAACCAGTAGAGATAAAAGCCGGAACCACAATCTCTTGGTTAAGATGGAAAGATGTCGACACCTTAGGTAGATAACCGGGACGAGTTCTAAGAACTGCCCGGTCACGGTGAAAAATCAGAAAGGGTGGACGACAGGACAAAGCGCCTAAGTCAGACACCCTCCTAGCAGAGGCAGTAGCCAGCAGAAACACAACCTTAAGCCTAAGATATTTAAGGCCCATATATTCAAGGGGTTCAAATGGAGACTCTTGTAGGGCATTCAAGATAACAGATAGATCCCATGGAGCCACAGGAGGGACATAGGGAGGCTGAATCCGTAAAACACCCTGAGTGAAAGTATGAACGTCAGGAATAGACGCAATCTTCCTCTGAAACCACACCGACAAGGCAGATATATGAACCTTGAGGGAGGCCAGACGAAGGCCTAAGTCTAGGCCTTGTTGCAGAAAAGCCAAAAGTCTGGAAGTTCTGAAATTGTATGCATCGTAATTCTTATCAGCACACCAGGTGAAGTGAGAATTCCAGACCCTGTAATAAATTCGTGCAGAAGCCGGTTTGCGGGCCTTTAGCATAGTTTGGATAACCACCTCGGAGAATCCTTTGGCCCTCAGGAGTGAAGCTTCAAGAGCCACGCCGTCAAAGCCAGTCTGGCCAGGTTTGGGTAGACACAAGGGCCCTGAATGAGGAGGTCTGGGTGTTGAGGAAGTAGAAGAGGATGCTCGATCGATAGACCCTGCAGGTATGAGAACCAATGCCATCTTGGCCACGCTGGTGCGACTACAAGTAGTATTCCTCCTTCTTGCTTGAACTTCCGTAGTACCCTGGGCAGGAGTGACACTGGAGGGAACACGTATGGCAGCTGAAAGTTCCATGGAATTGCCACGAACGCTGCTTGAGGATCCCTTGTCCTAGATCTGAAGACTGGAACCTTGTGATTGTGTCGAGACACCATCAGGTCTACATCTGGTAGGCCCCACTTGTCCACTAGGAGTGTACATCCTGACGACTGAGGAAATCCGCTTCCAGTTGAGGACTCTGGGAATGAACACTGCCGATATTGCTGGCAGATGGTATTCCACCCAACAAAGGATTTTTGACACTTCCATCATTACCATGCGGCTTCAAGTGCCGCCTTGATGTATGTATGCCACCGTGGTGGCGTTGTCTGATTTTACTTGAACAGGCCTGTTCAAAGCGTTGAACACTGCCTGCAATTCCAGAATGTTTACCGGGAGGAGAGATTCCTCCTTGGTCCACCGACCCTGGATGGAGTGTTGATCAGTAGAACCCAGTTGGGGATACAGAAGTTACGGCCCCTGCTCAACTGTTGGTCCTGTAGCCACCAGTTCAGTGACAAAGACGAACCTCCAGAGTCAAGGAGATCATTTGAGACCTGATCCGATGAGGCAGGCCATCCCACTTGGAAAGGAGTAACCTCTGCAGAGTGCGGGAATGAAATTGACCATACTCTACCATGTCGAAAGCTGACACCATGAGGCCTAGAACTTGCATCACCAAGTGTATCGACCCTCTTGGACGAGAAAGGAAGTATCTGATCCTGTCCTGAAGTTTCAGGACTTTCTCTGAAGACAGAAACAGTCTTTGGCTGTGTGTGTCCAGCAGTGCCCCCAGGTGCACTGTGCTCCAAGCAGGGACCAGCAAGGACTTTTTTCAGTTGATGAGCCACCCGTGGGCTTGTAAGAATTGGACCGTCAGTTCCAGATGACTGAGGAGAACATCTTGGGAGTTCGCCAGGATCACCAAGTCGTCCAGATACGGCAGGATCCTGATTCCCTGATGGCGGAGAAGGGCTGTCATCATGGCCATGACTTTGGTGAAGATCCGAGGGACTGTGGCCAATCCAAATGGCAGAGCCTGGAATTGATAATGTAGGTTGCCAATAGCAAACCGCAGATATTACTGATGCGATATGGCGATAGGTATATGCAGGTAAGCATCCTGTATGTCCAGGGGGGTGGTCTTCTGTATGCCGGCGGTCGGGCTCCCGGCGCTCAGTATACCGGCGCCGGGAGCCTGACAGCCGGCATACCGACACTTATTTTCCCTCGTGGGGGTCCACGACCCCCATAGAGGGAGAATAAAATAGTGTGGCGCGCGTAGCGCGCCACCGTGCCCGTAGCGTGGCGAGCGCAGCGAGCCCGCAAGGGGCTCATTTGCGCTCGCCACACTGTCGGTAAGCCGGCGGTCGGCCTCCCAGCGCCGGTATGCTGGTCGCCGGGAGCCCGACCGCCGGCCAGCCGTAGTGAACCGGTCCAGGGATACCATATAGTCTTCGGGTTCCATGGCCAGTACAATAGAGTGCAGAGTTTCCATACGGAATTTGGACACTCTCACAAATTTGTTCAATGATTTGAGGTTGCGTATAGGCTGGAAGGACCCATTGGGTTCCGGGACAAGAAAGAGGGTCGAATAGTATCCCCTGCCTCTCTGGGACAGAGGTACCGGCACTACCACTCCTGTGTCCAGGAGGGATCGCACAACCAGGTGTAGAGCTTGGGCTTTCAACGGATCTGAAGGAATAACCATCGTGAAGAACTGGCAAGGGGGATGTCTCTTGAAAGAGACAGTGTACCCGTGAGAGACAACTTCCCGCACCCAGGCATCTGAGTGGTCCTTAACCAGACCTGGGCGGATTGCAGAAGCCG
The DNA here is from genome assembly GCF_028390025.1 of Pseudophryne corroboree. Taxonomy (NCBI): domain Eukaryota; kingdom Metazoa; phylum Chordata; class Amphibia; order Anura; family Myobatrachidae; genus Pseudophryne; species Pseudophryne corroboree. Next base: position 162,545,776 of record NC_086455.1, on the reverse strand, counting down.
GCCTCCCACCCCTGGGATCCCCCAGGGGGTGGCCCACCCTGTCATGTGGCTGGTTTGTCTTGTTTGGAAGCAGGCTGACGGGCAGCCCAGGATTGTTTAGGTTTGGGCTTGATGGTTTTGGATGCACGAGCCTGTCTTGGGTACGCCTGACCCTTTGCTTTCCCTGGAAGTCGAAAGGAACGGAAAGTGGTACTCTTTGCCTTCGGTGCAGAAGTATTATTACTTGGGAGAAACGCAGTCTTAGCAGGCTCCAAGTCAGTCACAATCTTATTTAGATCTTCCCCAAATAGGATGTCTCCCTTAAAGGGGAGCACCTCCAACATCTTTTTGGAGTCCAGGTCCACCTTCCAGGACCTCAACCACATAATTCGGTGTGCCAGTATAGACGTAGTGGACGCCTTGGCCGCCATTACACCTGCCTCAGAGGACGCCTCCTGAATATAGTGGGAGGCAGTGGTAATAGGAGACAGATATTGTCTGGCAGTGTCAGAAATATCCTGAGGCAGCTCTTCCTCTAATGCCTGAACCCATGCTTCAATTCCTTTTGCGGCCCAGGAGGCTGCTATAGTGGGTTTATGTACAGCACCTGTAAGGGAGTAAATAGACTTCAGGCATCCCTCCACTCGCTTATCCGTCGGTTCCTTCAGTGAGGTGACAGTGGTGACAAGCAGAGTAGATGACACCACAAGACGGGTGACATGAGAGTCCACCGGCGGTGGATTTTCCCATTTGTTACTCAACTCCGCAGGGATAGGATAACGAGCTAGCATCTTCTTAGACAGGGAGAATTTATTTCCTGGAGAAGACCAGGGTTCCTGATTATGTTGATTAAATGGTCAGAATGTGGTAAGACTACTTTAGCAACCTTCTGACGTTTGAAGTTATCAGGATTTTTAGACGCAGTAGTGGGATCTACCTCATCATCAATTTGTAGAATCAGCTTAATAGCCTCCACTAGGTCAGGAACATCAACCTGAGTTGGAGGTTCCTATTGTCAGAAGCAACTGTATCAGTATCAGACGGATCAGTATATTCCCCATCCTCGTCAGATGAATTATCTGAGATATTAGTGGACTGTGAGGAGGAAGCGACCCGCTTAGATGACCCCTTGACCCTAGAGGGACATGGGGTAGACTTTTGTCTAACCAAAGATTGATTTAATTGTTGTATCTGGGTAAACAGAGTGTCCGCCCAGAGCGGATTAACTACAGGGACAATATGTGGCTGTAATGGCACAGGAGGTCCGAAAAGGAGGTGTAAGACGTGTCACAAGCATATTCAGCATACTTGAGAACGCTGCCCAAGGTGGTTCCTGATTGGCTACAGGGGCTGTGGGCTGACTGGGAGATGTATGGCATCCAGTACACAAATCATCAGTTAAAACTTCCCCCTCAGGTAAATCCTTGGTGCAAGCACTGTATGATGCAGGAGCGCCCGTGGGGTTTCCCGCCCTTTGTGGCAGACATTATAGTGAATGTAGCCGTAGTGCGTAACAGTACAATATAGCCAGACAAATACAATACCTGCAAAACACTCCCTTACTTATGTGGCAGTAAATACAGAACATAAACAGAGAATAAATGCGGTATGAGGTGACTGAAGAGCGCAGTAAAATACACTTAACAGTATATACTGCCCAGCCTATATATTTGACCCTGACGCACCTAGTCCACAGGGTACAAACTACAGTGATAGATATAGCTGTGATACACTGAAAGTGAATTTCATACAGCAGAAGCAGGCACACACAGTCACAGTGACAATGCAGAAATTATTTTAGACACACAAAACTGCACCGGACTAGTAAATACATACATATATATATATATATATATATATATATATATAATATAAATACAATGTTTCTAACCCGGTACTCCAACAGGGCAGCTGATCCCTACTTACAGTACTTGCTTGTGTGCCCTCCTGGGGTAAGGCAGCCCCATATACAACAGAGAAAACAAGGCGGCACTCCAAGACTGGAAAATAAATAAACTTTAGTGCACAAACATCAGTGCAACACTTCAACGTTTCGGGGAATGATACCCCATCATCAGGATTCCCCGAAACGCTTACGTAAGAAAAAGCTGATCGCAATGGGCCTAATTCAGACCTAATCGGTGCTGTGTGTTTTCGCACAGCAGCCGATCAAGTCTGAACTGTACATGCGTCGGCACCGCAGTGCGTTGGCGTATGCCAGACAGCCGACGACCGTCTCATCCAGGCGAGTTCGCTGGGCGGGAGGGGGTGGGCCAGCGGCGTTTAACCGCCGTTTTAGGGGCGCCGTCTGGGGAACGCAGCTGCTGCGACCCTCACAGCAATGGGTTGCTCCCTGCCAGCACACAGGAGCTGCGCTGGCAGGGAGCTACTCTTCAAGCACAAAACATCGCCGCTGTGCGATGCTTTTGTACTTGTGCGGGGAGGGGGGTCGGGCCTGACATGCGGGGCAGACTAGCCCTGTGCTGGGCGTCTCCCCGCATGTCTGTGTGACTGATCAGTTCTGAATTAGCCCCTATGTTCCCTACCACATATACACGCACACACACATGTGACTGATCGTAGATGGTCTGAATTTGGCCCAATGTACTAGAGGTGCTGGGCTACGACATTAGTCACAGATGAAATGGTTTTACACATGTATAAAGTCGCTGGTAAAACACAACGGAACCTGGCTTGGTGCAAAGCCGCACAGATGTACAGTACAAATGTTGCACGCCCAATTGATCCGTGCAATCTAGCTGGCTCATCGAGAAGGGATATGGCACGACTGAATCGACAGTCAAAAAAGGTGCACATCTCTATGTTATATCTCATTACCCCTTGCATATATTGCAGTAAATGATCGAGTCCATCCCTGGGCTCCTAATTCAGCCCCCTAAATAATTAGTCACGTGTATATAGTATAGAGGTTCTGTGGCACAATGGATTTCATATGTGTTTTACCTGTGTTTAATCCGCCACTGAACATATGTTATTTACATGTGCCCATAGACAAGTTACCCATCACGCAGGTTCCGTGTGTGGACTGTTACAGGGAGAATGATCTCCGCTGTAGTCTTAGTAGCGTCCGAGAAGTCTCCTTAGCTATGAAGTGATCAGTCAGTGCCACTGAAGCCGACAAAAGGTGTAAATGTATATCCAAAATACTTGTGCCATTAAAAAGACTCTTGAGTAGGAAGCGTGGGGTGACCAAACCTCTCTCCCACGTAGAGAAGATACGTTCCATGTTATTGTTGTGGATATAATTCCGCCATTGTGTATGTCTATATACGTATCATAATAACTCTTTTGGAAACACTGGTGCGTAAGGCTCGAATTTCACACGACCACAGTGTCTGAAGAGTCGATTATTAATACTGATAACGGCCAGGAGAGCCCGTTCCCACAGTGTGCCTTTCCATCCTAGAGCTGCTAGTGGAACGGGGAGCATCTGAAGGTCAGCATTCGTTCTCTGTTCCTCAGGTTGCCCATCCAGGTCTGGAACGATAATGGACAGGCTCAGTTTCGTGCCTTTTTAAATCTTTTTCAACCTAGAGATATGTGGCTCCCAAGGCGCAAATGATCTCTGGCTCCCAAGGTGCAAATGATCTGTGGCTCCCAAGGCGCGAATGATCTGTGGCTCCCAAGGTGCAAATGATCTGTGGCTCCCAAGGCGCAATGTAGTCGTGTATTCTCCTAATTAATATTGGTTAACTGTTAGCTTATACGTGGCACACATTAGAAAAAAATCATAACACAATCACTTAAAGAAAATATATATTCCTTTAGAGCTTTTTTTTGGCTTTGTTAGTTGAAGAACACTGTAGCCCTTTGTGCAAAAGACAAAGGGGGTCATTCCGAGTTGATCGCTCGCTAGCAGTTTTTAGCAGCCGTGCAAATGCATAGTCGCCGCCCACTTGGGAGTGTATTTTCGCTTTGCAGGAGTGCGAACGCCTGTGCCGTAGAGCGCCTGCAAACACATTTTGTGCAAAACAAGACCAGCCCTGTAGTTACTTATTCTGTGCGATGATTGCTGCGACGAGTGACACGGTAATGACGTCAGATACCCGCCCAGCAAACGCCCCGCCACGCCTGCGTTTTTCCAAACACTCCCAGGAAACAGTCAGTTGACACCCAGAAACGCCCTCTTCCTGTCAATCTCCTTGATCGCAGAGGTCTGTGATCAGATAGTCGCCGCCCAGACAGAGTGAAAATCCACCCCGGGAAAGTCTGCGTTTGCCGTGCGAAAAGCTTTGCAAACACTGGCCAGCTGCAAATCCGTTCGCAACTCACTCACCATGGAATGATGTTTCCAGTCTGTGCAGTGTGTGCGTAGCCCAGGACTTACTCCTACAGTGCCATACACACAGGCTGATCTGGCCGGAGCTGACGTCACACACCCTCCCTAAAAACGCTCGGGAACGCCTGCGTTTTTCCTGACACTCCCAGAAAAAAACGGCCAGTTACCGCCCACAAATGTCCTCTTCTTGTCAATCAACCTACGTTCGCCTAGCGATAAAAAAAATGCAGGATTTTTTCGCAGTTTGGCCTGGCGCCTGAGCATTATGATCCATCCACAAGCGCAGTCGTTTAATAATCGGCCACCTTGCGATTTTGCACAACAGCGGTCAGGTCTGCATTAGGCCCCTAATGCTAAACTTACCAATTCCGAAGGTTTTTTTATTATTATTATTATTACTACTTGTAGCGGGCTTAAACAATGTTGTATTAAGCTTCCTATTTACTTTTCTGGAAACAGACCTAGAACATTGTCCAGAGGCATTTTACCCTCTCGCTGTCTTTACCTAACCAACCTGGGTATTAAAGAGCTTTAATCTGTAATCTTCAAATAGGAAGTTATTCATCTTTATTGCCGGTCGGTTCCCAGTGGTGGCCTCTGTTGCGTTGTTTCTCTATAGCTCCTGTGTTTAGTTGTTCTTTGACATGATAAAAGTCAGCTGTGGTTCAATGAGATCACTATTTGTGTAGCCTAATTGTTTCCTTCAATATACGGTCAATTTTTCCTTTTATGAGCTAACTGGTTGGAGAAATTAACTTAAAGGATACAGCTATCTACTGTTAATTAACCTCTTCCACAAACACATTAGCAGGACAGGTCAAACAACTGTTGAGTGTTAAGTGCATCATTACAAGAACATTTTTCATCTGAGAGATAAATCCTATTTAATGGGGAAGGAAGGGACTGCAAAGTGCCCGTCGGTTCTTGTATGTGTATTTGTAAATGAAAAGGAACCTTCCTATTTAAAGTTTGTTTTCTTTCATCATTCGTCGGCGGGCTAAGTTTAGTTTTTTTATTGGTGTAAAATTCCCAATGTTTTGTAACAGTGGAAGTTTGTTAGGACAGTACAATTCATCACCAAGTTAGTTTACTAATTAATCTCTTCCCTGTTGATTCCATGCATTCCTTTCTCAGCGTGATGAGAATCCAGCGTTGAAGAAAATATTAGTGTCTGCACTTCCCGAGCCCATTCTATAAAGAAGGAAATACCAATTTTTTCTAATTATTATGAGCAATCTACTAACAATTTTAGCATTCTTTTGTAGCTGTTTAGTTAATGTGCCTCTTTGGAAGCTTTTTTTTTTAAATCTGGGTTTAAAACAAAGCCATGTGCAGATAAATTGTGGCATTTTAATTGTTTCTTTTCGTCTTTCCGTTGATAGTAACATCAAGCTTGGTTGAGCTTGTTACCATTTAATGGGCGGGATTCAAATCTTGCAACTTCCCTCCCGCCCCCATCGCGCCTGCCGCCAGTATTCAAATGTTACTGCCGATGTGCACAATATCAGCATTTCAGCTCGCCACCCCTTGGGGTGGTGAGCTAAAATGCACGAAAAGTGACCCGTTTGGACGCCCAAAGGGGACTTTTCGCGATCGCGCCCATGACTTTAGTCGGGTTTAGCTGATTTACGCGGCTAAACCCGTCTCTTATGGGCGCGATCAGCGTGATAACAGGGGGCCATAGAATATCGCCCCGCGATCTCCCATCACTTTAGACGGGAGATCAGGGGCAGTAAAAGATTTGAATCCCACCCAGTATGTACACAAACTAGCTAAATATTGATCACTCATGACTTCACAATTAGAGATTTGTTTTCCAATGTCCAGTCATTTTGAAAGCAATGCATTATTAAAAACAAATGCTTAATAAACGACAAAGCATTAATCCGCAGATGTAGGTTGCAATTTGGCCACTGGAGGCGCTGTTGTCTTGGAGTCATTGGCTAATGTGCTCTCTTTCCTGTTAATCAGCGTATCAAATCTTACTCTTATGCAGTCCAACATATCTAATATTATATGTAAATAGGAAAAGTAATATTAATTACAGTTATTAGCTATTTATTGACACCCTTTCTCATTGTCTACTATGGAATACTATAGCCCATAGGCTACAATGGGCTAACACCAACTTCAGATTTATGTGATATATATATTTGCAGTTACTGCCCCCCACCCTCCCCCCGTGAGTTTTTGGGGTATAAACCGCTGAGATTTATTGACTAATGGGCCCCTTACGGAAGTTTGGACAACACTCTCCAATGGGCCGGCCCTGAGGTGCAGGGCAAATACTCTGCACAGTACTGTGTAATTGGTGGCACTATATAAATAAACAATGTTTGTACCTCTTGAGGTGTGCCCAGAGGCAGCTCATTCGTTAGATGAACACTAACATAGAATGTGACGGCAGAAAAGAACCACTTGGCCCATCTAGTCTGCCCTAACCCCATATGCACGCACACACTTACACAGTAGGGTTCTTTCTTTTTTTTTTGTCTTGAGCCAATTAACCTACCAGTATATTTTTGGATTGTGGGAGAAAACCGGAGCACCCGTAGGAAACCCACTCAAGCATGGGGAGAATATAAAAACTCCACACAGTTGGGGCCATGGTGGGAATCGATCTGTGACCTCGGTGCTGTGAGGCAGTAATGCTAACCATTACACCATCTAATTATACTTCTACTAAAATCACACCATTTTATGTAATGCTGTAACTGTTTCCAGGTTGTAGAGACAATACTAAAACAAATCTAGAATTCAATCAATTTGTTGACTAATTAAAAGTCACAGGCCATTGCCACCTAACTGACCTTTTGAACCTATCTGCCAGGCACTACACTGGCTCCCTTCCCCTACAGATTCCATTTCAGACTCCTCATACTCACCTACTGTATAAAGCCTTCACCCAACCCCCCTCCTCTACTTGTCTGACCCCCTCTCCATCCACACTTCCAACATCTGCTTTGCTCTACAGATGACCACCTCTTCTCTTCCCAACTGGTTATCTCTTCCCGCTCCCACCTTCAGGATTTCACCTGCGCTGCCCCCCACCTCTTGTAGTCACCACCTCTCCCCATTAGGTGCTATACCTCTCATGTACTACAAACAGGCTTCTAAAACTATCAGTTCTTATCCTAAGCCACCGATTTCTGTCCTGGCAACCTGACTCACCTCGTTGTGCCACCCTTGTCTGCCCTGCTCCCTGTAGATTGTTTGTGAGCTCTCCACTCATGTACTTTTCCTATAGCCCCCTTTGCCACTATCCAGCTGTTGTTGAACTATATATTACAGCATACCCTGCAACAGTTTTAGCATGACCAATTAGAAAATGTTTGGCAGGGCATGCAGGGATGTGTAGTTCTACAGCAACTGAATGGCCGCTAATTGCCCACCCCTGAACTTGGGTATAGATTTCATCCAGCAATGACATTATGACTGTATTGGTATAATTGTTAGTTACCTAACTTGTCTGCATAATAATGATTTGCCCTTTATATCCCGTTACAGCACATGTACTCTGTAAGGAGCTGCAGACCATTTGTGGCTCATTAATAGCATAATAATAATAATAATAATAATAATAATAATAATAATAATAATAATAATAATATTTCTATAATAGGCCCAATGTAATTAACTCCTCTATAAATTCAGGTTTCTCTAGAACCCACCTAGCATGTAAACCTTAATGGAAGGTCGACCTAGGAGCACCCCTAAGACATGGAAAAAGTATTGCTGCGCACTTTTGGGGTTATTGTATGAAAGAGTAGGAGGGATAGAAATTTTGCCTTTAGCTTGTCCAGCTTCATAGTCTATATACTGTAATTTGTCTATTATAATTTTTCCTGCCACTGTTTGTATGTGTAAATTTATTATATAATCAGCTAATGTGTCAGTCTAGCCGCTGCTCAGTGAGATCTGGAGGGAGACCCGCCTCCTCTTCCCTCCCTTCACAGATCTCATTGGCTGTCTGACACACAGCCTATCTTCTCTTCTTTTCCAGCAAACTGCCTCCACCCACCACCGGAGGAGAAGATCCCAAATCAGATGTCACCACCCCTGTCCCCTTGGACAAGGCAGTATGAGGGAGAGAGAAGGGAGAAAGAGGGGGAGACAGTGATCGGAGAAAGAGGAGGATGGAGAGAGATGGGAAGAAGAGAGGATGAAAGAGATGGAAGGAACAGTGGTAGGCAGAGAGAGATGAAGGTAGAGTAGGAAAAAGAGACGAGGGAGGACAGGAAAGAGGGTAGAGGGAAGTAGGCAGAAGACGTAGGGACGGAAATAGGTCTATGATCCACACCTGAGTGTAATAGCGGCTGGTCTGGAGGGGAGGGGGCGCAGCCACCATGGACCAGAATGCCAGAGGAACTGGACCCCTATTTTTGGCCTGGACCAACCTTGAGATTGACCACAATGCAAACCACCTGCGACCTACTCCAGAATTTTTTTCTCATGACATTCGTGTGTCCCACCTATAATTTGGATTGTAATTGTATAGAAAATGAAAATGATTAAAGTAAATGTTCCCACATATTCGGTGAATGCAAAGTGCAGTAGAAATAATCTCCAGCCAGCTCTGGGCCTTTAAAATGAAAACCAAAACATGAAAAAAATAATTTATAAATTCTGATGAAGTTAACCTGAGGACAGGACATTATCTCTATGTAAAATAATACATTCAGTTTGAGAAATGGCTCTGTAAGTGTTCCTGAAATGTGTTTACTGCAAGGCCCTACTGGAGATAAGATTTCCCTGAGATATTATATCGTTAAAAACAGATACTGTTCATCTGAAAAGTTCTTTGATGTTTCTTCCTCTTTAATAACTGTCTCCGCATGTGAATTTGGACACATTTGTGCACTTTCAGACCTTGTCAAGTGTTCCAAATCCCACTCTCCTGCGCTACGATCAAGGCAAGTAATGTGGAAATATTCCCACATGCATCAGGTTTTTTTTATACGTTGCTCATATCCTTGTGATCCAATCTCGGGAGTTACCTATAACATACATTCTATTTAGCAATGGTTTTTCTTTACAATACAGTTCTAATTACCCAGCACCTGGGCAGGAGGAGATATGAGGACACATTTCATTGTCCAATTTTAGAAAGCACACATCTACATATGGGTGTGGTATGATAGGTCAAAATTCATTATGTTGACAAGAGGATGTTGACAAGGCCTGCTTCAAATCCAAAAGGCCCGGGATTGGAGACCCAGCAGTCCCCCCCTATTGGCGGCCCTGATCATAACTGTCCACGTTGTGCTGTCCACGTTGGCAGCATTGTTTTTGTGGCCCATATGACTGCACCCCCATCCTATAAATATCATTGTTGTCCTTCACATATGCTATCTTCTAGGGAGCTCACCCTCTGCTCAGACATGCCCACTGAAGACATGGGGCCTTGAGGAATGTAATGTACAGATGTTTCCTCATATACCTAACATCTATACGCCATACGAAGCGAGACGTCCGGTGCGACTCACCTGCTTCTATAGGTACAGCGCAGCGTCTTGTTCTTCAAATGTTGTGTCTTATTGGCACCACAGGCGCAGCGCCAAACCCCTCATAGCGTGCTGGAGACGCTGAGCTGTGAATTTTACTGCACTGAAATCAGTTACAAATACATATAAAGTCACAGACGAAGCACACAGATGTACCACCAACGCCACACTTCAAGGTAATCAGTGCAATCTAGCAAAGTTTCCAGTTTTATTTATTCAAATAAGACGCACATTTTCAGCGAGAAAGACGCTCGAGCAGCCATGTCGCACGGCAAGTGGGGCGTCGCTTGGGGCTTTTTGTTGCAGCTGAAGCCACAGTGTAAGATGAGTCGGACCTAAACTTAAAATGACATTCTGGGCAAAGTTCTCTGTGACTGTGTAACTTATGCTTGGTACAGCTATCCACTATCCAAGCATATTTAGCCAAAGGTTCAAGTAGAATACTTTGCAATACAGGTCATATCCATGATACTCCCACGCTCTACTCAAATCTTTCATTGTACTCACCCGCACTCTGTGGATCCTCTACCTAACTCCCCACAGTCAATGGGTATCCGCTCCAGTAAACTTTTTCTGCTATGAACTGAAAGTCTTAGGGGGAATTCAATTGGACATGAGGTTTAGCCAGCAAAACAAAACTTTCGCCCATCGCGCCCAATTTTGAATTACTACAGGTTTGTGCGCTCCCAATACCTATAGTATCCAAAAAAATTTTTAAATAGTTGCAGGGTTTTCCGCTCTGAAAGGTGGTCTCCGCGTCTGCCTGTGGTCTCCCCACCATCTTTTCACTGGTAAACCTCCGCGACTGCCTGTGGTCTCCCCTCCATCGTTTCACTGGTGGTCTCCGCGACTGCCTGTGGTTTCCCCTCCATCTTTTCACTGGTGGTCTCCGCGACTGCCTGTGGTCTCCCCACCATCTTTTCACTGGTGGTCTCCGCGACTGCCTGTGGTCTCCCCACCATCTCTTCACTGGTGGTCTCCGCGACTGCCGCGGTCTCCCCACCATCTCTTCACTGGTGGTCTCCGCGACTGCCTGCGGTCTCCCCTCCATCTTTTTACTGGTGGTCTCCGCGACTGCCTGTGGTCTCCCCTCCAGGGAGGGGTGGAGGGATCACACACACAGGAGTGCAGATCTTGACGCTAGAGGAGAATTGGAGTCTTAGTGAAAAGCTGAGGCCTACTCAATCAGCAGACAATCACCTTCCTGGGCTATTCGTAGGGTTACTCACTTCATCCCTTTAATTCTGGACACATATTAATTACACAGGTTCTGTGGCTGGTTGGTTAAAACTTAAAACCAGGTGAACTGGAGTCTTGATGTCAGCCAGCCACAGAACATGTGTAACGAATACGTGTCCAGAATAAAGGGATGAGGTGGCAACCCTAACTATTGGGCCTGCTGGAGACCTACTGTAGCTGTTAGGTGGAGTGCAGGTAGGTGAAATTTGGGCGTTTGTTGTACCATACCTAAGTCTTACAAAAGAAAAAAAAAAAACATTTTTAGTGTTGTGTTGGATCAGCATTATATTACTACGGTACATTTAGAAAACTTTTTAAGCAGTCTAGTAGCTTGGTTTAATTTTTACAGCAGTCACAGCAATTTAGTATTTCCTGCCGTGGCACTCTGCGCACGTTTGTTGCCAGCTGCTGGCTGTAGTACCCCCTAATTACCATCTCAGATTTTTAATATAGAAACAGATGATTGAGTTTGTGGCACAGAAAGTGGATGATGTTCATAGACTGCCCTAAAATACCTCCGGAGACGGTTTATTTATAAAGCCGGGCTATGTGTGTGTGCCAGAGACAAGGTGATGTATTTCTTCAGTCATATTTTCACATTTAAATGAAATTGTTTATGCTCTGCATATGTGTAATAGTATATATTCATTGTACGCATGGACTGTTGTACATTTATTATTTAACTACTTAGGGACTGCTAAATCTGTGTCGTGCCATTATTATATACGACTATAGATGTGCAAGGTGTTTTCACCCACGTGCCAGGGAACTGTATTATTTGTTTCCTGGGCACTATGGGGGGAAATGCAATGAGCTTTGATTTTGCAGGCTCGTAGATATTCAGCAATATTTTTTGGGGGGCCGCAGGATGGTTTCAATTACATATCCTCCAATATCGCTAGAGTGCCCTTAAAACTCTTCTCATTATGGAAGCCTACTACCCTTGTTCCTAACTTTCATGGCCAGGATGAACAACCGGTGGAATTATTCATGCAGTGTGTATTCAGTAGCGGATCTTGCCACGGGCAAGCAGGACTTTTGCCCAAGGCGCCGCCTTCCGGAGGGCGCCGCACCATGGCAAGATCCGCTACCGTTTGGCAGTGCCCCCTGCTGTGTCCCCCGCTGTGAAGGGAACTAGACGCTACCCGTCTAGTTTCCCTTCGTGGAGAGGACTTTTGCTGTGCGGTGTGCGATGACATCATCGCGCGCCGTACAGCATTGTGGGACTGGCACAGACTCTAGGGGTCATAATTGACCTCTAGTGTCTATCTATGCTGTGCTATGGGAGAGACGTCATAACGTCTCTCCCATAGATCCGAGGAGCGGCTCCGGTGGAGGACTGCAGCGGTCGGGAATCAGGAGCGAGGGATAGTAAATATTCATTTTTTTTGTTTGTTTGTTTGTTTTTTGTAAGCGGCGCTACTGTACAGGGGGCACAAATGGGGCACAACTCTACAGGGGGCGTAACTGACCGCGCCCCTGTATGAAGCCACGCTCCTATTTTCCGCCCGGGGCGCCACAAGGGCTAGAACCGGCCCTGTGTGTAATGTGTTAGACACTTTTCATTTACCCGTATATGTCTTACCTCTATGTATTGCTTATCCATTGTAACCTATGTAGTGTGCCCAAGATGGCTTACTCACCAGGTTTTCTCATGGATAAGGTGAACAATCCATCTAATGATTTTGTAAAGATCCTGCATCTCACTTTATATTCCGTAGCTTCCTTATTAAATGTCATCTCTTCCAGGCATTGACTGTTCTGGCCAGAGTAACATATGCGGTGAGCCCAAGATGGCTGCCTCAATGGGTCCTCTCATATGGCTGCACAGATCATTTTTTAAATTTATGATCCAACATGGCTGCATCAAACCTGTATGATCATTGCTTTATTTTTGTAGTTCCTGCACAGCTAAACCACTGTGTTATGTTCAAGATTTCTGTAAAGCTCCTATTATTATTATTATTATTATTATTATTATTATTATTATTGTTATAAATGTCCAACCCCTGCACCCGTCCGCTCCCCTCAACCTCTTTGTTTCCATCCACAGTGTTGGGGGAAAGATGATCACTCTCACTGGCTGATAATAAAATAGTCTTCTGCATTTACCAACATAATGATCTTTTTTTTTATTTTATTTTTTATATCCTTATCTTATTCTGATCATTTTGGGGTGAAACACCCGGCAATGCCAGCCAGTCGAGATATCTCACCCTGCAATAGCAAGCGCAAGATTTCCAGAGGGGGGTTTCCAAATGCAGTCCACAATCTCCCATTCTGTGGAACATTGGAGCCAGTGCGGGAGTGTGGGGGGACTGTAGAAGAACCCTGAACAACCCTGGACCTTAATGTACACGTTGGTCTTTTTATACACTGAATACTGTATGGAATACAGTATTAATATTTAATACTATATTTGGTCTATAGTAAAGCCTGTATCAAACATTGAAATAATATAAATAAGTGGTCAGGAAAAGGTTAAACATACCATAATAAATAAAAACGCAAACATAATAGAACCAGCACTGTACTTTCTAAGCACACATTCTCTCACCTCATGGTAAGGCTCCTGTCTCTTCTTCCTGGTAGCTACTCTCTGGTCCAGTGCACTGACTGAGGACTCAGATCCACACACAGAGCAAACTTGGTAAAATAAGCTGCTACCACTGGGCAAGACAGCAGCTCCCCAATTGCTATTGTTGTCATAAAGAGGAGGGAGGTTTCCCGGGAACTGGAACACCCCCCCCCCCCTCCCCGCATTTGCCTATACCCTGTGGCCTGCATACTTTTTTTTTAAAGCATTGTTTATGGACGCTGCCTTCTCCCAAACCTCATGACGTGACTGCCACACATTCTGTATAACTCAGGATGGTCACATGCACCAATGACAATGTATTATACAGAGTGTAGGGCCTATGCACCCAAAGGTGAACCTTTTCACCTTTTCACCTTCTCTCCTACCCTCATTCCAAGTTATTCGCTCGTTAGCTGCTTTTAGCAGCATTGCACACGCTAAGCCGCCGCCCTCTGGGAGTGAATCTTAGCATAGCAGAATTGCGAACGAAAGATTAGCAGAATTGCGAATAGAAATTTCTTAGCAGTTTCTGAGTAGCTCGAGACTTACTCCTACACTGCGATCAGTTCAGTCAGTTTCGTTCCTGGTTTGACGTCACAAACACACCCAGCGTTCGCCCAGACACTCCCCCGTTTCTCCAGACACTCCCGCGTTTTTCCCAGAAACGCCAGCGTTTTTTCGCACACACCCATAAAACGGCCAGCTTCCGCCCAGAAACACCCACTTCCTGTCAATCACACTCCGATCACCAGAACAATGAAATTTCTTCGTTAGGCCGTGAGTAAAATACCAAACTTTTTTGCAAATTTACTTGGCGCAGGCGCACTGCGAACGTTGCGCATGCGCAGTTTGCGACAAATCGCTCCGTTGCGAAAAAAAATAACGAGCGAACAACTCGGAATGAGGGCCATTGTACGGATTTGTGCACACAGAAAATATTGTGTATTTTATTACGTACATTAAAAAAAAAGCCATAAGTGGTGAAAAAAAAAGTAAAATGATCCAAAGTACAAAGCTATACCCGTAAAAAAATGTTGAAATCATCCCAGAAGACTTCTAGTAACATAAGCTTGTAATTAGAGTTTTATGTGGAGGACTCGTCTGTGCTAATTGTGCTTCCGGGGCCCTACGTCCTGTCAGTGTTGGAAACCAGATAGTCACTGAAGCCCGGAAAAACCTTATTGCGTTAAAAAAGTCAAGTGGCCACAAATTCTCTCCTTTTATTGGGGGGGGGGGTATAATTTCAGGATGGGTTACAGTCCCCCGCCGCTCCCCCCACCCAGCAGATGTGTCTGCGTGCATTGTCTTTGATATGTGCATTCCTATTTAGAGCATATTGAAACGTTACCAGAATTTATTCATCGGGCAACAAAGAGGCTATAGTTGCATTATTGTCCTCAATAGCTGGTGCTGTCAGATAAATGTAAAGAAAAGGGTATTACAGGCTTGTAAATCCGATATCATGTATGTTGTGATGTGGTGCATTGACAGTAACAATATCTGTCATATAGAACAATGCCAGATTAAATAGCAGCCTGCTCTTCTATCATGCTGTACGGTTACTGGGAAAAAGGCATGTATTGTTCCACCAGACATATCAGTTATGGTCCACACAAGGCCCTGTTGATTAAATTGGCTGGCAGCGGAACAGCAGGTTCCTGTTAACCTTACACTCCGAAAGTAAAAAAAAACCCTAACAAAAACAATTGCTATTATAAATTAGCTCTTTACAAACAATATTTCAAGAAAATACTTGTACGTTTCCCCAGATTATACATTTTTGGGATGATTACATGCTTATGCTGGGGAATGGCCCCCGGCCAAGCTGGAGGAATATTGGCTGGGACTGCTTGGAGTTTATTAACAATCCTTTCTATTCCTACTGCTGGAAGGAACAAGACACTGGGAGATAAAGTGTATGATACGATACGCACTACTTTAGATAACTCCTAGCATTACTTCCGAAGCGATAAAAACCCTTTCGTCCCTCAGCAAGCATACCAGCGCGACTTAATCTTTTAATAAGTGCCTGCTCGGGAGACCACTTGACCATCTGGAAGCTGGAAGAGTGTGAGACTGCAACGCTGATAAAAGGAGGGACAGCTCCGGCTACTGCAACAGACAAAACATTGAAACCTCCCTGGCATCGGATCTGTTGACTCTGTAAACGTGCATTCTAAATTGCCATTGTTGGCTTAGCTTTCTGTTTAGTAGATAGTCACTGCTGGACAATGGAGTCGCCCACGCCACTATTGGCGCAAGGAAAGCTGTAACAGACACAATGCGGCTTAGCTTATACTGGTGCGGAAATGTCCAAGTTCTCATGGAGGTACTTGTCAATCATCGCATGGCTCCTACGTTACAATAAATATTGGAGAAGACTTGACCTGAGTTGTCTGGTCTTTTACTACCACTGTTAATTGTAAGAAATACCCAACTTCATATATGCAATGCCATAACGGCAGGGTCGGACTGGCCCACAGGGGAATAGGGGAAACCACCGGTGGGCCCCACTGCCTGTGGGCCCTTTTCCTCCTCTAGGGAATTAGGTTCCAGACTCTATCCTAGTGCACTTGAATTATGCATTATACATATGTTACATTATACTTCACAAGAATATGGATTATTATATATTTACCAAGGGGAACAGAACATGTACTCTGTGGTGGCTGGCCACGCCCCAGTGGAGCCTGGCCACACCCTTAAGCATGGGCCCCTAAAACAGCATCCCCCCCTCCCCGGTGGACCCTTCATGCCCCAGTCTGACACTGCATAACGTTAAAGGATATTCTAGTCAACAGAATGCTTATGTGAGCACTTTGTAGGCCCTTTCTCATTTGCAGCCATTACATGTTAGGCCCAGGTAATTAACTAATAATGTATTAGGTGCAAAGTTTGCAACAAACCACAACAACCAATTAGAAACTTGCTGCCATTGTCTAATAGGAGCTAGACAGAAGAGGGGTCTATTCATGAAGCAGTGAAAAGAGTGGAGAAGTGAGCCAGTGGAGAAGTTGCCCATGGCAACCAATCGGCATTGAAGTAACATTTATAATTTGCATACTATACAATTGTACGGAGCAGCTGATTGGTCGCCATGGGCAACTTCTCCACAGGCTCACTTCTCCACTCTTCAATGCTTCATGAGTAGACCCCAGAGACACTCAAGTTTTTGAATGTTTGCTGTGCAAGCTTTGCACCAAGATGCAATGTCAGCCCACGAGCCTTGCTGACTTTCCTACAGCTAATTTAGCTCACTTTAAACACTAGAGATTTTACATTAAGTGTGGAAGACACACAGATGAAGAAACTGGCGCACTAAAAATATGACTGAACGTAAACAAAAAGTGAATAATGGGTGGGGGTAGGGGGGTCTTGTCATGTTCCACCATCCCAACACATGACCTCAAATGTAAAATGCAGACAAAAAATTGTCTCGCTGGCTGGAAATATGTAGCCAAATGTGGACAGTTATTCTGATGTGCGCTGCTTGGAGGTGTGGCCAAGTTGATGCAATCTAGTTTAACATGTGGATCATAAGAACTATTGATATATTTTTGTTGATTTACTGCCCAGATAGGAAACACTGGGGCTGATTCTGAGTCGTACAGATCTCTGTGCATGGAGACCAATGGGTAGTTTTTGCATACAGCTCGTGCACAGATGCGAAGTCACGATTTTTTGTGTATTTATTTTCCATAGTATTCTGACAGACTTGGCGTGATCTGAGTTTCTGTGACTGTAGACATTTAGGAATGGGAATAGGTTGCTATAATACGAACATGTGGAACTGCCCTGACTTGTGGGAATATCATGGGAGTGTGGTGGCTCTGTCACTAAAGCTCCGTGTGAGTCTGGGTCATGTGTACGGTGAAGGGAATCCTGTATCTTATGAATGTAGCATAGGGCTGGTGCAAATGCAGATACAATAATCAGTTGCAGAGGTGGAGATGCAGCGCAGTCTAAAATTCAAAAAGACACACCAACTGCCACCCCAAACACTGCCAAACTTCGCCGGCCAGGACTCACTGGCAGTTGGTGTCGCTCCCCTATTTAAGTTTTGGACTGCTCTGCAGCCCTACCTCTGCAACTGCCACAGCTAATGTTGACTGTTGCAGCTGCTGGTGGGTTGCAGGGTTTCTGCTTGTAGGCACCATGGCAATGGTCCTTAAAGACACTCCACATTTTACCTTGGTCTTTCCCTTAAATTCGCCAAAGCAAGTCTCCCCCACACCGCATGAAATAAACCAGCACATTGGGGTTCTCTGCATTATTCTGGTGAGATGTTCTGCACATCCAAATTTTGTACATCTGCCCAAGATCCTCATTTCATAGATGGTTTGTCTATCTGATCCTAAGTAGAAAGCCTGATATATAGGGGGTCCTTCTGAGTTGATCGCTAGCTGAAAATGTTCGCTGCGCAGCGATGATGCAAAAAAAGGCACTTCTGCGCTTGCGGCGCAATGCAAACGCGCAACGTACTTTCACAACGGCCGATGTAGTTTCACACAAGGTTTTTCAGTCGCACTGCTGGCCGCAGAGTGATTGACAGGAAGTGGGTGTTTCTGGGTATCAACTGACCGTTTTCAGGGAGTGTTCGGAAAAATGCAGGCGTGCCAGGAAAAACGCAGGCGTGGCTGGGCGAACGCAGGGCGTGTTCGTGACATCAAAACAGGAACTGAACAGTCTGAACTGTGATCGCAAGCGCTGAGTAGGTCTGAAGCTACTCTGAAACTGCACAAAATTATTTTGTAGCCGCTCTGCGATCCTTTCGTTCGCGCTTTTGCTAAGCTAAAATACACTCCCAGTGGGAGGCGGCATAACGTTTGCACGGCTGCTAAAAACAGCTAGCGAGCGAACAACTCGGAATGACCCCCATAAGCTGTAGGATAGATTTGCTTGTTTACTGAATTTATACTCGGTCAATTTTATAAGCTAGTCCCGTGTACATAGCCCTCTTACTACTGACCCGTGACAGGTCTGCGGGTAGAAATGAAGGACATGTAACCTTTGCAACACATATGAGGCATCTTGCTGGTGGTCTTGTGTTTAGAAAGTCATTAGCTGCTTGTTAAAACATGTGCTTTAATGGGAACTACATTTTAAATGCCACCACTTGACATTCACACTTTGAGTGTCTCAGTCTTTTGTAAATCCTAGCTGAGCTTGTGATAGCCCTCTATAGACCCGTAAGAGAGGGGAAGGATGCATTCCACAAGGGTTAGGGATTCCCTTTATATAATTCTCCCTCTAAGTACCCCAATTTCTCAGTCAGAGGTTTTACATTGCTGGTTGTATTGCTCACGGTGCTGTAATTATGGGATAAACGGGAAAAAAGCAAAA
Organism: Pseudophryne corroboree; assembly: GCF_028390025.1. Taxonomy (NCBI): domain Eukaryota; kingdom Metazoa; phylum Chordata; class Amphibia; order Anura; family Myobatrachidae; genus Pseudophryne; species Pseudophryne corroboree. Next base: position 162,526,833 of record NC_086455.1, on the reverse strand, counting down.
TTATTCTTCACTCTATAAGGCTACTTACCAAGATAGAATATGTGGTTTCTAATAATCATTTCCTCATTTCTAATTGAAATATTGTAATTGATTATGATGATCTATTTGATCTATTGTTATATTCTTTTGATTAATACAATCCTACAAATATTGCAAAGTCTAAATTGCGACATATAGTAGCCATAACTCCTCTCCTGGAGTTTGGTTGTGAAGAAGGGGGGGGGGGGGGGGGGGGGGGTACCACACTATAGGTGTGTTCATAGAACATAGAATTTGATGACAGATAAGAACCTCTTGGCCCATCTAGTCTGACCGTTTTTTACCTTTTGGTAACCTCAACCCCATTTGATCCCTAGTTCTTTGTAAGGATATCCTTATGTCTATCCCATGCAGGTTTACATTGCTCTACTGTTGTGTTCTCTACCATCTCTGATGGGAGGCTATTCCACCTATCCACTAACCTTTCTGTGAATCATTTTTCCTCAGATTTCCTTTGAACCTACTTCCCTCCAGTTTCAGTGTATGTCCTCGTGTCCTAATGCTTCTCTTCCTTTGAAGAATGTTTCCCTACTGTACCTTCTTAAATCCCCTGAAATACAGGATGAGGCAAAAACACCTCCCAGATTTCAAAGACTTACAAAAAGGGCATGGTAAGTGCTTCATAATGTTAATACATAAACTAAAAGTGCATGGAATACAGTTTATTTTCAATTGGTTTTGAATATGATATCGTCATTTCTTGGCGTATAACAGCCTTCAGTCCATTAATGGTTCTTGGTCGATATTTGTAGCTCTCAGATGGTCAGTTGGCTGTGTAGAGGTCATTCATGAAGCTGATGAGGAAGGTTTTCCGCCAAGTAACGTAAATTCTGCTTGTTAACGTATCGAATGACAGTGATCTTCATCAGGATATTGCATTGATAACGATGAAAATGCCACAGCCAGTGAGGCAACACTTCAGAAGTCGACTATAAATGTGTATCACGAATGAAGGCCGCCTGCACGATATCATGTTTAAACCCAATTGAGAATAAACTGTATTCCTTGCACTTTTATATTATGTACTAAAATATTGGGTAGCATTTACTTTGCTTTTTGTGTTCAACGTTAAAATCTGGGAGGTTTTATTGGCTCATCCTGTAATTTATTTTCTATCATTCATGTCCCCCCCTTTCTGCGGGTAAGTTGTGTGATGTAGGCCAAGCACCATTTTAGTTGCCCTACTTTGTGCCCTTCTAATGTATTTATATCCTCCTGAAGATAGGGTCTCCAGCATTGAACGCAGTATTCTAGATGAGGCCGTACCAATGACCTATACAGTGGCATTATTACTTCTTTCTGCTGCTGATTCCTCTCCCAATGCAGCCAATTATCTGACTAGCCTTCCTCATTGCTTTCTTACATTGCTTACCTGCCTTTGGGGGTCGAGACTGGTGCATTTGAAGTGCTAAGCTGTCCCTTAACCCACCTCCCCACCCCTAACAGAGAATGTTACTTCCAAGCTCCAAACATGATGACCATGAAATGTTTGGTGAGAGTCCTATTACATTGGGATTAACAATTCCCTCAAACTGGGATTGTCCTCCCTTCTCTGCCAGTCGCTACACTGGCTCACAATCCCTTATAGAATTTAGTTCACTTTGCTTACCCTCAGCTTACCCGTGGGGAAGGGGCATGGCAAAATGTATCCCAGAGAATGCCCATGCTATGATGCCTCTTCCCACATTTTATATCTATAATGCACACACATTTATAGAACACTGCAGGAAAATGGATTGGACACAAAACCTTTTTATACCACATTCATTCATTTTACTTGAGAGCTTGTTGTTATTCAGCTACAATACTCTTTATTAAATAACCCATTTCAATATACTGCCATACCCAGGATTCAAACCTATAACCTGTTGTATTCCAGTCAAACTCCCTACTCATTGAGCTATTTGAGCCTGCATAAAAGTTCTGAGAACTATATGAAGCTACTGGTACTTTGTTAAAACATAATCAGCATTGTGACTGAGCAGATCTATGTAGTGTGCAGCCGCACATCCAATCTCTTGCAGCCACACCCTACAATAGCTCTGCTCAGCCACAATGTCGATTATTTTTTCACAAAGTACAAGGTAAGCTTCAGATAGTTAGAATTCTCTAGCTTAAAATTATCTACCTTTCTATGCAAGGGCAGATAGCTCAATGAATAGATTGTCTGACTGCAATGTCACAGGCAATGGATTAGAATCCCAGGTATGTCAGTATTTTGTAATGTAATGAAGGACAGTGTGACTGAATAACAAAGAAATCTCAAGTTGAGTTCATTAATGTTGTGTAGGTATCAGGGACAGAAGGGGTCAGGGTAGGAGACAGGGGTGGTCAGGAGATGCTGGGCTTCAAAAAGGGGGGAAGCTGCAAGTGAAAGTAATGAAACATTAAATTGACAAGTGCCACCAACAGCACCCCCTACCCTGCAGCGCTATGTCCGGTGGCGCACTCTGCACCACCCTAGTTAAAGTCCTGTTACCTCTTCTCATTCCCACCTCCAAGACCCCTTGCCACAACTGGAATTCACTCTTAGTCCCACTTGGACTATCTATACCAGTGTCAACAGCTTCAAACATGCCTTATAACTAACCTTTTCATTAAGGATTACACGCCCTTCTCCTAACCATCTCTCCCACCCAGTATCTCCCTCTCTATTAGATTGTAAGCTCTCATGAGCAGGACCCTCTTGCCTCATGTTCTTTTCCTTTAATTATAAGATGGCAGATACTGTAAATAATTGGCCATCCTTTCTATGTACCCTAAGATGACGGCGGATATTAGTTTGGTAATTTCAAAAATAAATAAATCGGCAGATGGGTTCTGTTATTTATTAATGTCTAAGCTGGGCACCCCCGCCATCCACCAGTCTTACAACTCTGTACAGCTCAGTACTGTACCTCCACTCCTTGTCCTTAACTTTTTTCTTAACCAGTTGAGTTGTTGGAGAAAATAAGGAATCCTAACAAGCGAGGGGGTGATATCTGATATGTAGGACCCCGCTTGACTACTACCCTTAGGGCTGTAACACACTGGCCGGTTTCTCCCGGATGGCAAAGAGCCGGACAAACTTTGTCCGGCTTTTTGCCATCCGGGAGAAACCGGCAGAGTCTGTCACACAGGACGGCTTTGAGCCGTGTGTGATGCTGTGCGCATGCGCAGCATCAGACACGGCTTGGGAAAAAAACCGTTGTGTGTGAAAGCTCCCCTTCACACACACGGTTCACTGGCTGCAAAGACGGCCCGGCGCCCGCCCGGCAGCCGGACCTTCCAGTGGTGAGACCCGGCTGCAACCCGGCAGCCAGGCCGGGGCCGTGCAGTGTGACGGGACCCTACCCCTCACACTGTTAACTACAATGCCGGCACGGGAAAAAGCCGTCCGGCTTTTTCCCGGCCGGCAAAAGCCGGGTAGTGTGTTTTAGCCCTTAATCCTGGTGCGCTTGTGTGTGATATCTGCGAGGTCCGGTAAGGTGGGTCAGGACGTTTCCTCTGGTTTCTGGACACCCAATCACTACACAGCTCTGGGACCAAATACTGTTTTCAAATAAAATTTTTTCTTCACTGTAAATTGATAAAAATGCAAACAGGGGTCCAAGATCAGGTCTTCCCTGCACTCCAGGTTGAACAAGTCCACTGTAAGATGTGAGGGACAGGTAATGTCTATTATAGAGAATCACGTCTGATACATCAAACAGACCAAACTATGAAGTTTCGCTTGGACATAATGGGGGTTTATGTAATAGATATCTGCCAGGCCATGCAACAGAATGAACCAACCCTCGTTGGTTTAGCTCTATTCATATAATCTAGATTGTCCTAAATGTCAGTTTACACAGACAGCGAAAATGGGGAAGCTAAAGCAGAATTTATAAGATTGAGCCACCCCGTTCCGCCATGCAACTTGATTTCCACGTCTTTCACCACACTTTTTTTTTACTTTAAATCTAGTCCCCATTAAAGTTACCTACTGCTGCAAGCAGCCACCGTTCTCCAGAGCCAACACAGATGTGCCCGTCAGGATTACCACATTGCTAAATGATGCAACGTTCACTTTTATTTATTTGGTTTGCCTTTAATGGTCATGTCATGAGAAGAGGTTGGAACATTAAAATTGTACGATGTGAACACTTTCAGAGTTATGTATTCTTGTTTATACCAGGAGACCTCTTTGCCTCTAATTTTCCATAATTTATATATTAATTGACATCCACATTCCTGTGATGCTTAGCTGGGAATGGCTGAGCGGAGCAAGTCGAGAGTAATGAATCACAAACCACAAGGAAAGGAAACTGTTTTACTTATGTATGGGAAAGGCCCGCGTTGGTGATATTGAAGTTGACCATTTGTCTTAATATATTTATTTTAAACACAAACTGTAATAGTTAGAGCAATCCTGTGGAACATGATGTAAACAGGAAGATAAATAAAGGATGCAAATCATTTTAACGCACTATGGGGGGGCATGCAGAAAAACAAATGTATGAAGACGACTGCAACCGTTATAACGGGAGCAGGCCGGACGGATGCGGCAAGACAGCTGTATCTTATCTGCTCAGCTGTTTCGTCTGTCAATTTATTATAGGGCTGGGTCTCTGTAGGTGTATGGCAGTAGCGCCGCTGTCTGCGGCAGTCTCACATTAGCTTCTGCCACTAAGGGGGGGATTAGGAACTGAAAGCAGCCCTGGAAAAATTTGTAGAAGTGGCCTCACGCGGGCAGCACCAGAGGTATACCGTGTAACCATGGCGTCAGCTCCATCCCTCACATGTCACCAAATAAAACAGGCCCCACGTGCACATCAGCCCAGCGGGAATCTTCCCTGCTGTCCACATGCCCAATCCTCCCCTGTCTGCCACCATCTTTTATTTTTAGACTAGGAAGATTAGCAGGAGATACCTTCTCACAACAGCAAATTGTGTTAACCAATCAAGTATTGTTTTTAATGAGGACATGACAATTATTCCTAGTTTTTTAAACTAATGAAGCCTTATATGATGTAAGTCAATTCATACATATGCGCGTACACAACGGAAGGAGTATGTAGCAGCATCTACATAAAGTCACAACCGCCACTAGACGTTGCTGCCCGCTGTTTTGCGCCTGACTCAATAACCCCCAGTGTTTCCTGAGCAGAGCACCCCACGTGAAGTTTTAGATCTTTTCAATTAAAAGTGACCTATACCTTCCCAGTGGCAGTGAACGGGTGAAGCAAAGGGCACAGCCTCTCTATTTTTGAAACATTTGTGCCTTAAACCCTCAATGGGATACAAATAGAATTTTTGAATATTTTTTTTTCAGTGAAGTCATCGTTAAAGAGCGGAGGAAAACAAGAAATGTTTTCTCAGCGCCGTGTGTACATTTTATTCGCCTACGACAATGCGTAGAGCACATTTAAGTTGTTGGTTTGGAAAAGTGTGGTAAAGCATTTAAGTATCTGCAGCCTGTTGCACATCATTAACCAAGGCTTTCTCACCGTGCGCTGAAGATGTCTTAATTTCCGGCACAATGTGATGTCTCCAATGGGATAGGGTGTGGAGCAAGCGAGTGCAGACCTTTCTGTCATCTCCATAGAAACACATCAATAAAAATGCCTTTCTGTGGTGGTGACACCTTGTGCAGCCTGCTCGGAATGGTATTAGCGTATAAGTAATATCATTTCATCATTAAAATGGAATTGAAGAGTAGGAAAGCTTCACTGCCCCATTCGCAATTTTGTTTTTGTATTATAGTGAAACTGTTCTCAAAAACGTATTCACTAGTCGTGTAAAAGTAAACACAGCTGAACTTTATTTCAGTAGGTTAGAATCCTTCTCTTTTATGCGTGTATTTGTAAAGTGACCTTTCTTTAGTAGTATGGTTACTTAGTCTACTTTATACACTGTGGCTGTCAGGTTACAACAGGTTGTCAGTGCGCCAATGTCAGCGCCGGATTAAGGGGGGGAAGCACGGAGGTCAAGTACCAAGGGCCCCCCACTCTCAGGGGGACCCCCGGCCATTATGCTATCAGTGCATTTGAGGCCCGCTGTTACTAGCCAGAGACTGGAGCCGGACAGGTGGGACGGGAACGTGATGTTACTGCGGATGATCTTCACCGCGCTGTAGCAGTCCCCTCTCCGCGGGGCAGGAGAAGGAGACAGAGCACCGCGGCTCCTGGCTTAGCTGCTGCTTGTGTGCCGGAGTGTGAATTCCAAATAATGTGCACGTTTTATACAACACATTCAAGAAATCCTTTAAAGAAAAAGTTTTTTATTTGTCACTGAGAATTGAAGTACACCCACTGTGTGTGTTTTATTTGGGGCGGAGCAGTTGACGAGTGTGGGCAGTTTTGATAAGAGGGAGAGGGCCAGAGGAGCAGGGGGGTCCCCCAAATGCTTCATCCGGCCCTGCCCACCTAAGTGAAGAGGTTATGGGGTATATTTTAGAAAAAAAAAAAATTATTTTTTTTGGGGGTGGGGGGGTTTAAGCACAAAATTACATCTTTGATTATTTTTGGACTTTATATGATGCTGTGAATAATATTACAAAAATATAATGTATATAAGTTATAGAGGCTGGTTCTGAGTTGCCACCTTGCAGCCTCTTGTGGTGGTGCAAATCTGTGCAAGTTTAGTTGCACCGTCAGATGCACCATCCAAGGTTCTCCATTGAGTATTGCATCCAGTTGTGCATTTTTGGACGCAGCCGCTTATAGCGTTACTCCCGCATCTGCTTAGCCATGCCATGTAACCCATAGTTGCCTACCCTCCCTCATTCTGCAGGAGACTCCCTGAAATAGTAGTAATCTCCCTCACTCCCTGAATGGTCCCTCAATCTCCCTGAAAAAAAAGAAATCATAGATACATACATTTAAATGGGATCATCAGCGCCATTTCCCTGCATTAGTTATAAGGCACAATGATCTCTATGGCTACATGCATTTTAAAGGTTTCTTGTGGCCACTTACAGTATATGGAACCTCTTGTAAAACACAATACACAAACAATTCCTGCAAAATATCAGAGTCTGTTCTTCAACAAGTAGATCTTACTGACTTTGGGGCTCATTTACATTTGGATGTAAGTCATTTTCATGACACGCCTCTCAGATGTAGCCGTACACGCCCACGCTGATAGGTGTTATTTTCACAATCTCCCTGAAATACTTTTTCAAAAGTAGGCAAGTATAATGTAACCTCCCAGGAACACTCAATGAATTCTACAGACCATGCGCCTGATTCTGTTTTGCGCCACAATGCGTGGCGCGACTCAGACAAAGAATTGAGATATCGCCCAACTGTGTGCAGCATCTACAGAGACACAACCAGGCCTCTAATGTAAGTACATTGTATAACCCATATTAATATTACCCTCCTGTAACTAAACTGTCGTCCCATTGCTACATACAAAACTACTACTTAGCTCTGATTACATGCACTTAAATAAAAAATAAAAAATTCCGCTATTGTTACCCACCCAGTGCTTCACGTCACACTCGGTAGCTAAATAAATGGCGAAATACACAAGAAACTGCAATTACTGCATTTTCTTTTTTTCCTAAAGTCACAGGAACATTAGAGCCAAATAAGTAAGAACCACGTGCTAGAGCTAAAAATTGGCAAGAAAAATAAATGGCCATTTTGTAGAATCCAAAGTGCGTTAAACCATGGGCAGAGCCGCACAAAGTCCCCCTGCTTGAGTCAGAGATGGACACGAGAATGAGTTGCACTTTGCATGCATCAGGTTATATTATCGTCAGCAGACGCAGCGCCAATTTTGCCACAATGTGTTGGCAGTCATTGAGTGTTTGTGGGTATTGGCGAGTGGTGGCTCAAACGCAGGTGTGTCCAGACCGTTTTGAGGGGGGGTGTTGCAAACTGCAATCCCGTATGCAGACACAGTGGCGACCAAGCTATGGGAGTACTTACAGTACCAGGTATGGCGCTGCTGTAAATTTGCACCGGTATTTGAGGAAGGTAATACCTAGGGGCGGTGGGTCACATAGAGGCATGCAGTTCCGGCGTATTGGCGAATATCCACCCTCTGTGCCCGCAGTGCGAATGGAATTGGGCCGACTTGCGCACAATTCAGAACTGGCCCCTAAGTGGTTTAGTTTTTGTTTTGTTAGCAGCCAGTAAGCGGTCTATTCATGAAGCAGTGCAAAGAGGGGAGAAGTGAGCCAGGGGAGAAGTTGCCCATGGCGACCAATCAGCATTGAAGTAACATTTATCATTTGCATACAATACTATACAGAGCAGCTGATTGGTCGCCATGGGCAACTTCTCCACAGGCTCACTTCTCCACACTTTTCACTGTTTCATGAATAGACGCATAAGCCGGAGTTTCCTAGAGACTTTATCCTTCTAAACCAAAGATCTGTAATCCCTCTCTCCCTCTAGACGGAGATTACTTATTAAAATATAATAAGCAATTATTATGCTCCCTTTCTAGTTTATACAGTACAAGCACATTCACTTCACAGTTTTCCATGTGTGCGATGTTTACTATATGTCCTTTATCTAGTGTTTGCACGTATTTACACAATATGAATATAAGGTGAAAGGCAAAGTTACAATTTTAATTGGTTCATTATGTTATATCTGTGCCAAACATCAGTTTGCTTGTGTAGCGACGTTACCCTGTTTACACAGTTTTTTTCATGCAAAATCCGGTACCACACTTTGGATTTCACCTATTGTTATGCTGCATGGTGTTTCAAAAAGTAGATGTAGGTTGCTTTATGGGGAAATTAAAGTATTGTAGTGTGCTACGCTGGGGTGTCTATAGAAAGTCATCTTACCCTGTCATAATCCTTAGCTTTTGACACATTACATCCCGGGAAATAAAATAAATGCAGTATTTCCAGGTTTATTTACACGTTTCTCCTTACAAAATTCAACCAATGCGGGGGAGGGGGAAATGCAGCCGTTCTGAAAATGAATAAAAAAATTTAAAAAGTTGCATAGCAAAGTTGGAAGTAAGATCAGTCCCCAGATGTAATGCTTTGTAGAAGCCACCTCTGCTGCCATTAGAGTCATCAGTCTGTTTGGATATGTCTTCACCAGCTTTGCACCTAGATTGGGGAATCTTTGCCGGGTGAGAGATGATGGGTGGCTCTCTTCAGGTCCATACACAGACTCCCTATCGGATTTAGATCAGGGCTCTGGCTTGATCACATGAAGCCATTCACTTTCTTTGTTTTAAGCCACTATGCTGTTTTCTTACGATATATTTAGGATCATCATTGTGCTGGAAGGTGACCCACCTGCCCATCTTCAGCCTTCTAGCGTAGGTCTGTAGGGTTTCTTTAAGAATTTGTACTTGGCATCATCCACCCTACCTTCAGTCCTCCTGACCAATTGCCCAGTCCCTACTGAAGAGAGGCATCCCCATAACCTCATGTTGCCACCACCATGACAAACAGTAGGTATTGTTGTGTTTTGGATAGTGTGCTGTGATTGGTTTTCACCGAGGTCTGTCCTGGTCTCATCTGACCACACAACCTTTTGCTATAGACCTTTAAGTCCTTTTGGTAGCTTCCCAACTCAAGATCCTTCCGGTTCTGTTATCCAGTTTGGAGGGATGGCCCGATCTAGGCAAGGATGTTGGTGGTGCCATACGCTTTCCACTTCTTACTAATGCTTTAGACAATACTCAGAGGGAAAGTAATAGCCCATGAGATCTTTTTGTATCCTTCTCCTAACTTGTGCCTTTCTACAGCTTTACCCTGGAGTGTTTTTGAAAGCTCCTGTCTAATCATAATGAACTCTTTTCATTATCAGGCAACACTAGTAGTGCATGGTATGGAGCAGCCGATTTTATTCCAAATTAATCAGAACCCCTTGTAAGGTGGTGGCCAAATAGCTTGTTGTGTGATCTGGAAGGTCATTGGTTGTACCTGCGAAAGTTTATAATTGTTTCTGTAATATTGGGCATACACCATCAGATTAAATATTTGTCAGACCAACAAGATGAAATCTATTGGATATCCAGTATGTATCTCACGGGGTATGGTCAGTGGACAGTGAATGCCCAGCATTAGGGTATGATCATTTATACAAACCAGGTATATTACAGGTTGAGTATCCCTTATCCAAAATGCTTGGGACCAGAAGTATTTTGGATATCGCATTTTTCCATATTTTGGAATAATTGCATACCATAATGAGATCATGGTGATGGGACCTAAGTCTAAGCACAAAATGCATTTATGTTTCATATACACCTTATACACACAGCCTGAAGGTCATTTAATACAATATTTTTGATAACTTTGTGCATTAAACAAAGTTTGTGTACTTTGAGCCATCAGAAAACAAAGGTTTCACTATCTTAGTCTCACTCAATAAATTCTGTATTTCGGAAAATTCTGTATTTCGGAATATTTGGATATGGGATACTCAACCTGTAGTAATGAAATTATTTCAATTGTTAAGATTCGTGTAAATGCTGTTTTAACTTTCATGTTGGGTTAAAATATGTAAATAAAGTTGGAAAAAAGTTGGATTTAATTTACTTTATTTTCCAGGATATAATGTGAGAATGGGTTTCTTTGACAGGCAGGGTAGGGTGATTTTCTATAGACACTGTACAATGATTATTTCAGTATCAAGATTTATGAAGCATTATTAACTTGTAATGCTAAATTATTTCTCATGAATTTGATATTGTTGAAAATATATTGTCGCATTAGATTTAACTAGAGAATGTAAATTGTGTATTTCAAACATGTACAAATTGTGCTTTTTTTACTAGTGAAGTCACATATTTTTGTCTTGTACGATAAGGGGGAATTCAATTAACCACAGTAATTTACCGCGGACTAATTGATTCCTGGGACTATGCAGTTCTTCCAGAAGATAGCCCGCAGGCTGCAGTTAAAGGAAACCTGAATAGACATCCCTGAAAAATAGCCTGTTTTTGGGTGCAGCTGACCTGTTAGTACATAGGTCCGGGAACTTATCCCGGATTCTATTTGTTAATGCCCGAAAACATAATTTAATGGGTAAGAAAAAGGGACTCTAATTGAATAGCCTTGGGCGTTAAAGCCTGGGGCTACCAACTTTTTCACACCTCTTAAATTAACAATTCTTATTAAATTCTTCCCTAAGTGAGCATATCTTCAGATAAACTCCTACATCATATGCTATGCTGTTGTACTTGGCTCCAATTGTTTGGTAATATTTATCAAGCCTTGGAGAGTGATAAATTGCACGGTGATAAATTACTAACCAATCAGCTCCTAACTGTCATGTTACAGGCTGTGTTTGAAAAATGACAGTCAGGAGCTGATTGGTTGGTACCTTATCACCGTGAAATTTATCACTCTCCAAGGCTTGATAAATCTGGGCAATAATTTGCATATTCTTTAACCCCAGTGTCCAGCATAACTAGCCCTAAATTCCAGCATACGTAACAGGAATGTACCACTTTACTCCACTACCCATAAATTACTGCTCTCATAGGGCCTAATTCAGACCTGATAGCAGCAACAGATTTGTTCTCTAATGGTCAAAACCATGTGCACTGCAGGGGGGGAGGGGGGGGGGGGGGCAGATGTAAGATGTGCAGAGAGTGTTAGATTTGGGTGGGGTGTGTTCAAACTGAAATCTAAATTGCAGTGTAAAAATAAAGCAGCCAGTATTTACCCTGCACAGAAACAATATAACCCACCCAAATCTAACTCTCTGCACATGTTACATCTTCCCCCCCTGCAGTGCAGCATGGTTTTGCACATTATAGAACAAATTTGCTGCTGTGATCAGGTCTGAATTAAGCCCATAGACATTAGCATTGTTTTCTAGCTCTGTGATTGTGTCTCCTACAATGAGGATCCATTGTACAATAGGAGAAACCCACTATAGGCCATTTTCATGAAATCTACATTTAGTATTGGACGTCAGTCACTGACCCAGCCAGTGCCACTGCATGCACACACAGTGTAGCCTCACCTTTCTACCACAGCCAGCAATAACATTATCAGCAATTTGTGCTACAGTAGCTCTTCTGTGGGACAGGACCAGTCAGGCAAGCCCTCGCTGCCCATGCGCCCCTGACCCTGTGGCCGTTTCCTACCTACTCCCCCATAACACCGGCCGTTTTGGAGATGCCCTGTCGCAGTTGTCTAGTCAGCACAACCCTTGTGAAAGTCCCTCAGATCTTTACGCTTGTCCATTTTATCTTCTTCCGACACATCTGTCTGATATACAGTGTACCACCTTTAGGCAGTTGTAACTAGAGATGAGCGGGTTCCGATTTAACGCCAGAATTAAAGCCAGTTCAGTTTTATCCGGATTTTTCTTATTGGCTATCCAAAACACGTTACATCCGTGAGCCAATAAGATGCCGTTTTGAGAACCGAGTAAAACCGAGTAGACCCGAACCCGCTCATCTCTAGTTGTAACATGATGGTCAATGTTATTCACTTCACGTTAGTGGTTTTATATATATATATATATATATATATATATATATAGTGTGTGTGTGTGTGTGTGTGTGTGTGTGTGTGTGTGTGTGTTCCCCGCTAGTTTCCTATCTCTTGCTTTCTCTCTCTCTCTGGGGGAGATGTATCAAGCCTTGGAGAGATATAAAGTGGAACAGTTGCCCAAAGCAACTAATCAGCTGCCAACTGTTATGTCGTAGACTGTGCTGGATAAATTACAGAAGATGATTGGTTGTTTTGGCCAACTTCTACATTTTATCACTCTCCAAGGCTTGATACAGCTCCCCCTCGCTTTCACTACCAGTCTTCCGTTCTCTCTCCCTCTCTCCTCTTTAGATCTCCTTTTCCCTCCCTCTGTCTACCGCTTTCCCTTTGTATAGTGTAATCTGTCCCACCCTCACTCTCTCTAGCTACTGTATCTCCCTCTCTTCCCCTCTCTCTCTCATTCTTCATCTTTCTCCAACCTACCCTCTATCATCCCACTCCTCTCTGCTTCACTCATCTCTCTCTCTCTCTCTCTCTCACACACACACACACACACACACACACACACACACACACACACACACACACACACACACACACACACCTCTCCTCTTTCTCTCACTCCCCTCTCTCAGCTCTCTTTCTCTCACTCCCCTCTCTCAGCTCTCTTTCTCTCACTCCCCTCTCTCAGCTCTCTTTCTCTCAGCTCTCTCTTTATCTCTCACATCTCTCTTTTGTCTCTTTCATATCTCTTTCCTGTCTCTCTTCCATCTCTCTTTCTCTCATCTCTCTCCCATTTCTCTCTCTCATATCTCTATTCTCTTTCTCATATCTCTCATCTCTCCCCTCACTCCCATCTCTCTCTCATCTTTCTCTCTCATCTCTCTCTCATCTCTCTTTTCTCTCATCTCTCTTTCTTTCTCGTCTCTATAATCTCTTTCTCTCATCGTTCTCATCTCTCTCTCCCTCCATCTCTCTCTTCTCTCTCCACCCCCCCCCTCATCTCTCTCATCTCTTTTTCATCTCTCACCCTCTCATCTCTGTCTCTCTCACACACACCTCTCTCATTTCTCTATCTCTCATCTCGCTCCCTCTCTCATCTCTCTCTTTCTTTCTTCCGCTCTCATATCTCTCATCTCTCTCCCTCCCTCTCTAACTCTCTCTCATCTCCTTCCCTCTAACTCTCTCTCATCACTCTCTCCCTTTCTACCGCTCTCTCATCTCTCTCCCCCGCTCTCCTCTCTCTCTCCCTCTCCCCCTCCCTCTCATCTCTCTTTTTCATCTCTCACCCTCTCATCTCTCTCTCACAAACGCACACACACACACACACACACACACACACACACACACACACACACACACACACACACCTCTCTCATTTCTCTCTCTCCCTCTCTCATCTCTCTTTCTTACGCTCTCATATCTCTCTCATCTCTCTCCCTCCCTCTCTAACTCTCTCTCATCTCCTTCCCTCCAACTCTCTCATCTCTCTCCCTCCCTCTCTCTCATCTCTCTCCCACCCTCTCTATCTCTCATCTCCTTCCCTCTAACTCTCTCATCTCTCTCCCTCCCTCCCTCTCTCTCTCTCTCATCTCTCTCCCCCCCACCCCCTCTCTCTCTCTCTCTCTCTGTGTTACATGTCTCACTTTGCCCGTAATGTGCCCATTATGTACCACTGGCCCGTAGAGCATGTTTCATCTTGTAGCATAGTAACAGATGTCTTCTGTCTGGCCATCCAGCGATGCTTCCTGCGCCAGTCTTGGGAGCTTAAGTCCCAGAAATACAGAGAGCAAAGGGAAGGATTGCTGTGCCAGTATTACAGTTTATTGTTACACTTTGGTATTTTCGGAGGTCTAGACCTCTTCTGAAAAGTCTTCATACTTCCTAGCAAACATCCTCTGGGGTCGTTCTCTCACCAGCAAAAATGTAATGTGCACTTATTTCCCCTACCTTGGCCCCCTCTAAGCACAGCTTATAACCTATGTATACTTGTTTTTACATTAAATCTAAGTAAAGTATTAGCTGTAAGGTTTAACGCTTTCATTATTCTGGATTCAATCATGGGTGCCTTCTGCAGAGACACCCCTCTGCATTTATGTATCAGCTAATATTTCATGTATGAATAAGGATATGGAACTGACTGACAGAAAAGGGCTGGTTGAGATTTTCATGTCACATCATTAATTTCTTATACAGTTATAAAAATGCAATAAAGCATCCACCCGGACAGATTTACGGCCGTAGCAGTTCAGCCCCCTCTATTGAACCCTGTTCCTCTTGTCTGTAACAGACACCTTCTTTACTATTTCGGTCCTGGTGTAGAGAAGAGGACGACGTGACAATCTATCTGCAGCAGCCACATATTATCAGTATAGGGACTTGTTTTCAGTGGGTTCCCCTCGGATTGGCCGTTGCATGGGACAGATTTGTAGTATGTTCGGTATAAACAAGCAGAGTTCCTGCAAAACTTCAGGCAAATCAAGTGCAGCGGCTGGTCGTGCCAACTGGCAGAGGTGCGGAGTTCCTGCCATGCGCCCTTCAGTTGCGCTTCTGTACAATGGCGTTCCCTGTTCATTTTGAGAAATTAAAAAGTTATTATGAAAAAAGTTTGGACTGCAGTGGGACCCATATGATGTGTGTGGCATGGCTGGGAGCACTTGAGGCTCAATTCCGCAATGTAAGAGATCACAGACAGGAGCAAGGGAATTATTTAACAGTTTTTAAAAAATAATTTTTCATATCTGCCAGTGCAAAATGGGTAGCAGGGACATTTTAAGAGAGTTGGGGGCCCGTGTACAGACTTTGGCTTTGTCCCCTCCTTTCTGTGGTGCTGTAGATGCTGCGCATGCGCAAGCCTCCGGAAACATGGCGCATGCCCTGTTCCCGGAGACTAATCTCTAGTGCACATCCGTGGGTCTCCAAAAACATGGCGCTCACCATTGTTTATTTATTATTTTATATATTACCAGTAATTTATACATGACGCAGCGCTTTACAGATAATATTTTGCACAGCAGCGATCAGGTCTGAACTGCGCATATGCCGGCGCCGCAGTGCACCAGCGCATGCCAGACAGTCAACGGCTGTCGTAGCCCTTCGATCGCCTCTGCCTGATTGACAGGCAGAGGTGGTCGCTGGGCGGGAGGGGCGGTCTGCCGGTGTTTGGCCGCCATTTATGGCGTGCCCAGATCATTGGGGGGGGGGGGGGGGGCGGTCCGCGGCAGCTGCGTGACGTCACACACAGCTTCTGCGACCCGTCGCTGTGTGATGCATTTGTGCTTGTGCGACGGGGCAGGGACTGACATGCGGGGTGGACTAGCCCTGTGCTGGGCGTCCCCCCGCATGTCTGTGTGACCGATCAGGTCTGAATTAGCCCCTATGTTCCCTACCACATATACACGCACACATATACACTGGTGCGTACACTGTGTGTAAAATACCGCACTCCGTCCTAATTTGAGGTGGGTTTTGCTCTTGATTACAATACTTATGTTTGATCTAGTTATATTTTTATTGCGTTATCCTAGAAACCTGTGTTCTCATTCGGCGTCTACTTCTACTAGAAAAGTAAATACACCCTTCAAAAACAGGGCAATGCAGACAATACTGGAAGCCTTTTCTAACGGAGCAATCCCAAACCCAAGATGTATCTATCTTATTCACGCATCCATTGACTGTCTTCCCAACATGGCAGGGCATGTGAAATAATGACAGGAGGGTCTGAACGAGAAAATATTGCTGTTCAGAGGCCAAGACTTCCAGCTTCCCATGCCATAAAATAACACATTGTATTCTCAGTACTGCTACTTTAAATTATTACCTGGTTTTGGGAGGTCTGTGTGGGGCAACCCTTCATGAACTCTGGAGTGGAACTTTCAGAGTGAGCTGTGAGAACAAGTTTTTAATTACCCTTGTTCTGGGTGGTCTCTGGCTGTGTTCTCCTATTTGCCCTCCTGCATACCTGCCTTGTAAGGAATTGGTGTGAACACTTATCTACACCCGGAGAAATGTACAGCAGGTGTTCTCATGATTATAATTTTCCTGTTCCTCATAACTCGTCGCTCATGCTACAGACCCTGGCCTAGACTTGCTAATCCTCAGAAATTCCCTTTTTCATAAGTGACAATTCTGGGAAAAAAAATCTGCCTCCCATGAAACGAGGACGACCGGGTTAGCAGCAGCTACATATGAGTTTTTTCGAGATAACATGCCAAACACATTGCAAAGTACGTTTTATTGCCGATTTGGCACAGATTTGTTCAAAAGCCTTCCATTTTTTTTTGTTTAATTATTATTATTTTAAACTGAATGGCAACCACTTAATAATGCTGACGTTTCTTCAGCCGGCCTCCTCCTGAGACCTTTTGCAAAACCACTAAACTCTGTGCGGCCGCATAAAGCAGTAATCCGGCACGATATAAAAATCGGCATAGTTTCCTTCTTAACCCGGCAGTAGGAAGGAACCTGATCCTCATTCCGAGAATATTAGTGCAACGTGTGTTTTTTTTCTGCCTGTAGTTATGTTATTGTTACATTATTAAGATCAGAGCTCTCAGGTGACAGGACCTTATCCAATGTGTGATTGTGTAAAAGCTGTGGAGTATCTCTATAGCTTCATGGGAGGGTTAGATAGTCCCAATTCTCTATTTGTAGGTACAGATGGGTCCACAGTTATCTTGACTAGTTTTCTGCGCCTAGGCACAACATGACTTATAAGCATAAACCCTTCATCTATTGTTCTCAGCTGCAATACAATACAGAGAACAATACAGCAGGGGATTAAGTCATTATACAGATGGGTCAAGATAAATGTGGACCTATCTGTATAAGGCATTTAACTTCTATTGCATTATATAATGGAAACATAAGCAGGGCCATCTTAACGTATGGGCACCCTGGGCAGCTGCCCAGTGCCCCACGAATTCTAGGGCCTTCAAGCAGGGACTGGTGCCTCCGGAGATTCTTGGGGAATGATGACCAGCTGCACTGATTGTCAATCACACACAGTCAGAGCAGCCAGGCAGCATTTTCTACCAGCCTCCCAGCCGGCAGGCAGACAGTGAATGGCTGTCAACATGCTGATTGGTGGATTCCTGGAGCAGGGCGGGGCTAGGGTGTTCGGCGCCTCCCTGCAAACTATAAATTTGCGCCCTCTCTCCCATGTTTAATTAAGGGATAGCGGGCAATAAAGGGGTGTGGTCTTACAAGGAAGAGGAGTGGCCACACACTCATAATTCAAATGACACCACGCAATAGCACAATTGTATTCCCATTACACCACATAGTAGTGTCCCTTATTTAAGTTACAACACACAGTAATGTACACACACACACACACACACACACACACACACACACACACACACACACACACACACACACATACCTCTCCAGCGGCCTGTGAAACCATCGTTCGGGATCCCGGCAATGTGATTGTGATGAATGTCGGGATCCCGGTGCCGGCATTCTGAGTAGTGTCGGGATTCTGGCATTGGTATTTCGACTGCTGGGATCCCAACCGCCTGGATCCTGACTAGATCCCGATGTGCCCACATACACCTTTCCTTTTGTGTCATATGACACGAGATGCTCAGCACGACTAAGACGCACCACCACGGGTAGCGATTGGATGGATTCACATTTTTTTACGTATCAAAAGAATTTGTATCAAGTAGCAGGTTAAAGTAGCATATTTGAAGAAAAATCACACGGTGTGGGACGCCAAATGGGGCTGTGTGGCTTGATTTTAGGAAAGGTGTATGTGTGGACACCTCTGTATTCCACATTGTCCTGTATTCTCTTGTTTCACCTACAGTACTGTCCTGTATTTTCTTCTTTCACCTACAGTACTGTCCTGTATTCTCTTCTTTCACCTACAGTACTGTCCTGAATTCTCCTCTTTCACCTACAGTACTGTCCTGTATTCTCTTCTTTCACCTACAGTACTGTCCTGTATTCTCTTCTTTCACCTACAGTACTGTCCTGTATTCTCTTCTTTCACCTACAGTACTGTTCTGTATTCTCTTCTTTCACCTATAGTACTGTCCTGTATTCTCTTCTTTCACCTACAGTACTGTCCTGTATTCTCTTCTTTCACCTACAGTACTGTCCTGTATTCTCTTCTTTCACCTACAGTACTGTCCTGTATTCTCTTCTTTCACCTACAGTACTGTCTTGTATTCTCTTCTTTCACCTACAGTACTGTCCTGTATTCTCTTCTTTCACCTACAGTACTGTCCTGAATTCTCTTCTTTCACCTACAGTACTGTCCTGTATATTCTCTTGTTTCACCTACAGTACTGTCCTGTATTCTCTTCTTTCACCTACAGTACTGTCCTGTATTCTCTTCTTTCACCTACAGTACTGTCCTGTATTCTCTTCTTTCACCTACAGTACTGTCCTGTATTCTCTTCTTTCACCTACAGTACTGTCCTGTATTCTCTTCTTTCACCTACAGTACTGTCCTGTATTCTCTTCTTTCACCTACAGTACTGTCCTGTATTCTCTTCTTTCACCTACAGTACTGTCCTGTATTCTCTTCTTTCACCCACAGTACTGTCCTGTATTCTCTTCTTTCACCTACAGTACTGTCCTGTATTCTCTTCTTTCACCTACAGTACTGTCCTGTATTCTCTTCTTTCACCTACAGTACTGTCCTGTATTCTCTTCTTTCACCTACAGTACTGTCCTGTATTCTCTTCTTTCACCCACAGTACTGTCCTGTATTCTCTTCTTTCACCTACAGTACTGTCCTGTATTCTCTTCTTTCACCTAGAGGACTGTCCTGTATTCTCTTGTTTCACCTACAGTACTGTCCTGTATTCTCTTCTTTCACCTACAGTACTGTCCTGAAATCTATTCTTTCACCTACAGTACTGTCCTGAATTCTCTTCTTTCACCTACAGTACTGTCCTGTATTCTCTTCTTTCACCTACAGTACTGTCCTGTATTCTCTTCTTTCACCTACAGTGCTGTCTTGTATTCTCTTCTTTCACCTACAGTACTGTCCTGAATTCTCTTCTTTCACCTACAGTACTGTCCTGAATTCTCTTCTTTCACCTACAGTACTGTCCTGTATTCTCTTCTTTCACCTACAGTACTGTCCTGTATTCTCTTCTTTCACCTACAGTACTGTCCTGTATTCTCTTCTTTCACCTACAGTACTGTCCTGTATTCTCTTCTTTCACCTACAGTACTGTCCTGTATTCTCTTCTTTCACCTACAGTACTGTCCTGTATTCTCTTCTTTCACCTACAGTACTGTCCTGTATTCTCTTCTTTCACCTACAGTACTGTCCTGAATTCTCCTCTTTCACCTACAGTACTGTCCTGTATTCTCTTCTTTCACCTACAGTACTGTCCTGTATTCTCTTCTTTCACCTACAGTACTGTCCTGAATTCTCCTCTTTCACCTACAGTACTGTCCTGTATTCTCTTCTTTCACCTACAGTACTGTCCTGTATTTTCTTCTTTCACCTACAGTACTGTCCTGTATTCTCTTCTTTCACCTACAGTACTGTCTTGTAATCTCTTTTTTCACCTACAGTACTGTCCTGAATTCTCTTCTTTTACCTACAGTACTGTCCTGTATTATCTTCTTTCACCTACAGTACTGTCCTGTATTCTCTTCTTTCACCTACAGTACTGTCCTGTATTCTCTTCTTTCACCTACAGTACTGTCCTGTATTCTCTTCTTTCACCTACAGTACTGTCCTGTATTCTCTTCTTTCACCTACAGTACTGTCCTGTATTCTCTTCTTTCAACTACAGTACTGTCTTGTATTCTCTTCTTTCACCTACAGTACTGTCCTGAATTCTCTTCTTTCACCTACAGTACTGTCCTGTATTCTCTTCTTTCACCTACAGTACTGTCCTGTATTCTCTTCTTTCACCTACAGTACTGTCTTGTATTCTCTTCTTTCACCTACAGTACTGTCCTGAATTCTCTTCTTTCACCTACAGTACTGTCCTGTATTCTCTTTTTTCACCTACAGTACTGTCCTGAATTCTCTTCTTTCACCTACAGTACTGTCCTGTATTCTCTTCTTTCACCTACAGTACTGTCCTGTATTCTCTTCTTTCACCTACAGTACTGTCCTGTATTCTCTTCTTTCACCTACAGTACTGTCCTGTATTCTCTTCTTTCACCTACAGTACTGTCCTGTATTCTCTTCTTTCACCTACAGTACTGTCCTGTATTCTCTTCTTTCACCTACAAAACTGTCCTGTATTCTCTTCTTTCACCTACAGTACTGTCTTGTATTCTCTTCTTTCACCTACAGTACTTTCCTGAATTCTCTTCTTTCACCTACAGTACTGTCCTGTATTCTCTTCTTTCACCTACAGTACTGTCCTGTATTCTCTTCTTTCACCTACAGTACTGTCCTGTATTCTCTTCTTTCACCTACAGTACTGTCCAGTATTCTCTTCTTTCACCTACAGTACTGTCCTGAATTCTCTTCTTTCACCTACAGTACTGTCCTGTATTCTCTTCTTTCACCTACAGTACTGTCCTGTATTCTCTTCTTTCACCTACAGTACTGTCTTGTATCCTCTTCTTTCACCTATTCTGCACTGTCCTGTATTCCCTTCTTTCACCCATTTCACAATCTCTTCCATTCTCTTCTTTTACCTATTCCACACTATCCTGTATTCCATTCTTTCACCCATTCCACGCTCTCTTCTATTCTCTTCTTTTACCCATTCCACACTCTCCCCTATTCCCTTCTTTCACCCATTTCACACTCTTTTATATTCTCTTCTTTCACCCATTCTGCACTCTCTTCTAGTCTCTTCTTTCACCCATTCTGCACTCTCCCCTATTCCCTTCTTTCACCCATTCCACCCCCCCTATTCCCTTCTTTCACCCATTCCACACTCTCCCCATTCCCTTCTTTTACCCATTCCGCACTCTTTTCTATCTCTTCTTTCACCCAATCCACACTCTCCCCATTTCCCTTCTTTCAGCCATTCTACACTATGTTATATTCTCTTCTTTCATCCATTCGGCAGCCTCCTCTCTTGCCATCTTTCACTCATTCAGCACTCTCCTCTAGTTCTTTCTTTTGCTCTTTCAGCACTCAACTTAAGTTCCTTCTTCAACCCATTCCACACAATTCCCTTCTTTTACCCATTCCGCACTCTCCCCTGTTTCCTTCTTTCACCCATTCCACACTCTCCCCTATTCCCTTCTTTCACCCATTCCACACTCTCTTATATTCTCTTCCTTCAACCATTCCGCAGTCTCTTCTATTCTCTTCTTTTACTCATTCAGCACTCTCCTTTCGTTCCTTCTTTAACCCATTCCGCACTATTCCCTACTTTCACACACTCCGCACCCTCTATATATCGGGAAGTTGGAACCCACCTCTGTTCAATGTGTTTGCTATCTAACGTCATATCCTGGAATTCTGACTCATCACGCTTTCTATATTTGTTACTCCCACTAACACAGATTTTCTTTCCCCTCTTCTTGTAAACACCTTCCCTTACTCCCTTTGTATAGTTCCCTTCCGTTCCTTCTCTGTCCTTTACACCCACATCCCTCCACATATAACAGAATTTGTAGCATGGAAAAGAAACAACCTGGTTATTTTGTATTGAGTTGCAGCACAATACACCTATATACCTGGCATATTATGGAGTGTTAATCGGCCCCTCTGGGTGATAAGAGATTAGTGTAAGAAAAAAGCAAAAAAGCAGATATGTCAAGCAAGTGTCGTCACGATCAGAAGCCGCTTAATGAAGGTATGCTCGTTCAAAGCAAATTAGGGGACTATGTGCATTCCTGTTCTACTCTTGGCAGATGCGTTTGACCTTTTTCAGGTGAGCAGTCACATATGATTAACAATGGATGTGTTGTTTTCACCTGTGATATTTGTTTCACTTGCTGTGATAGACATGTGAGTGAGATGATGATAGTCTGTACTGAGCCTTTTTTTCTCTATTGAAAGCAATGTCCTTGTCTTATTTTGAGTCGCACGCTGATGCGACCACATTCTATTGCCGTAGTCATAGAAAAATAGAATTTGAATTTAAGAACCATATGGCCCACCCAGTCTGTCCTTTAGCGTTAGGCTGTTAGGGTTAGTTTAAGGGATTGGGATAGAGGTTAGTGCATACCGAATAGGGTAGCAGGGTTGGTTTAGTGGTTTGCATTGGGGTTTAGGATATTAGTGAGCAGGTTAATGGATAGGGTATTTGGGATAGGGTATTATGTCTTGGAACCTTTTTCTGTAGGACCCTGGAGCGACAAAGCATCGACCCCCATGACCCTGCCACAATCTCCACAGTCCCCAGCGGCCATCCCTTGACAGATCTCCCCCCCACCCTGCCCCCTTCCATGCAGCGCAGGCACCAGGCGTCCCATCCCAGGCAAATCATGGAGCCCGCAAGTCCCCTAAAAATCTTGCAAACGTTCATCAATGTCCCCATCACCATCCGGAAACCTGGCTAACTGCATGGGTTCCAGCCATGCCTGCTACTCATGCTAATGCTAGTATCAGCCCTCCCCCTGGTGTACAGCCGCGTGTCTGACTGTGCAAGCACTGAGACGCCCACTTGGAGCGGCTGCAGTGCCAACCGTGGATCGCACCACTGGGACTTGCACCAGCCGCATGCTACATGCAGAATCTCCGTCAGACTGTGTCCCCCAATGCATGCAATTACGCATCCGAGTTTTGTGACATGCCCACAACCCGTAGCCTTTGCGTCTATATCCTTTACTGGGAGGCAGATTCACTTGCAATGTTGACACGTGCGTACAAACATGTGCACAGACACAGTGGGATGCATGCGCCATGCAACTTTTTAGGGATTTAGACGCATGCGCTGTCGCAAAAAATAGCCAACTTACGTGAACATCTGCGTTGCATTTGACATGGACAAGAATGAGCCCCAAAGTGTTTTTGTGATGTCACTAGTTTCTAGGGAATTCATAGTCTCGGGGCTATTGGTTTAACCCACAAAATGCCACCAAATCCCATAGTAACAGGTTTACTTCAATATATAAAGGATTGTCAAATTAAAATCCTTATTTCACCTTCTAATTTATTATCATTTCCACAGTCTGCACATAGAGTATGAATCGCTATAGTCTCAGGACAATTGCTGTTAAAAAAATCAGGACGTTTTATAGATTCTACGCACATTTGTCTTGCAGGGTCTGTCTCACGCACAAGACGGAATATTTACTTTAATGATCAGAAGAAGAATTATTAAGAGCTAAATCTTGTAAGCAGGAAACATCCTTTTACAACCACTTAAATAATTTTATTACCCATTGTCTTCCCCTGCAGGCCTTGATTGTTGGCTGATTATTTATTGCTAGGGGAACACAAGTTAGTAGTAAAGCTGGATTTACTGCTGCATCTAAATATTACAATCGACACATAACAGTTCCCATCCTCCCGGAACACAATAGGTCTATAAAACAAAGAACAGAGCAAGTTGGAGCCAGAAAACAAAGTTTGGTGAAGCAGGAAGAGATTATGTTATGTCTTTGGTTTATGCTAAACAATGTAAAGTGTTACTTTGATTTTTTTTTGTATTTAATATTAATAAAGACAGAAGAAGAATTATTGCAAAAACGCTTTGGGCTTTTAGAGAATGTATGAAGAAGATGCAGTTTGCACATCTGTCCTCAAAGGACCTCGGCCAAGCAGTATTTTAAGAACGAGCGACCAATATTCCAAACGTACGGTATATATTAACTACACACATTCACCCTATTTGGTTCGCTAATTATAGGGTTGGGAACCGCTCTTTCTCAGGAGGCAAATGTTCATACAGCATGCAGGCGGAATAGTGAGTCTTCAAGGAAACCTAGATTCTCCTCAGTCACTGTCTCTCCTCTCTGTGTCACCTGTCTTCCACTTCCTTCCCATTAGATTGTAAGTTCTCAGGAGCAGGGCCCTCTTCTCCTCCCCACTGCCAAAAGCTACTCCAAACCATTTAGTTTAGGGGACACTTATGATTTGCATATTATGACTAGTGATGCAGCAGTGTTATTATATGTTGTAGTCCACGTTCTGCCATGTTTTGTACTGTAGTCTCGTTTTTTTCTTGTTTTGTTTGTACTGTTTTAGTTTATGTACTTGCAAGGCGATGCAAATGCCTTATGGTCTATATAAAGCAGGGGTGGGGAACCTCCGGCCCGCGGGCCGTATACGGCCTGCAAAGCCGTTTGGTCCGGCCCACCAGCTTGTGTCAGTGAGACACGCTGCGGCTCTGTCCGGTGGCAGCGTGTCTCAGCTGTCAGAACAGGGAGACAGGGAGGAGAGCGCGGCTGTCGAGTGGGAGCGGCGGCGTGTAGTACTGCAAACCAGCCGCCGGTCCGTGAGCCAATCAGAGCTCGCGGACCAGCAGCCAATCAGGAGCCGCGGCTGCCGGTCCGCGAGCTCTGATTGGCTCTCGAACCGGCGGCTGGTTTGAAGTACTACAGTACACGCTGCCGCTCCCACCCGACAGCCGCGCTCTTCTCCGTGTCCCACGGTAAGCAGCACGGAGGGGAGGGGGGAGGGCATCAGTATACCTGGCACTGTGGGTGCATCTGTATACCTGGCACTGTGGGGGCATCAGTATACCTGGCACTGTGGGGGGCATTTGTATACCTGGCACTGTGGGGGGCATTTGTATACCTGGCACTGTGGGGGCATCTGTATAACTGGCACTGTAAGGGGCATTTGTATACCTGGCACTGTGGGGGCATCTGTATACCTGGCACTGTGAGGGGCATTTGTATACCTGGCACTGTGAGGGGCATTTGTATACCTGGCACTGTGGGGGGCATTTGTATACCTGGCACTGTGGGGGGCATTTGTATACCTGGCACTGTGGGGACATCTGTATACCTGGCACTGTGGGGGGCATTTGTATACCTGGCACTGTGGGGGCATTTGTATACCTGGCACTGTGGGGGCATCTGTATACCTGGCACTGTGGGGGCATCTGTATACCTGGCACTGTGGGGGGCATTTGTATACCTGGCACTGTGGGGGGCATTTGTATACCTGGCACTGTGGGGGGCATTTGTATACCTGGCACTGTGGGGGGCATTTGTATACCTGGCACTGTGGGGACATCTGTATACCTGGCACTGTGGGGGGCATTTGTATACCTGGCACTGTGGGGGCATTTGTATACCTGGCACTGTGGGGGCATCTGTATACCTGGCACTGTGGGGGCATCTGTATACCTGGCACTGTGGGGGGCATTTGTATACCTGGCACTGTGGGGGGCATTTGTATACCTGGCACTGTGGGGGGCATTTGTATACCTGGCACTGTGGGGGGCATTTGTATACCTGGCACTGTGGGGACATCTGTATACCTGGCACTGTGGGGGGCATTTGTATACCTGGCACTGTGGGGGCATTTGTATACCTGGCACTGTGGGGGCATCTGTATACCTGGCACTGTGGGGGCATCTGTATACCTGGCACTGTGGGGGGCATTTGTATACCTGGCACTGTGGGGACATCTGTATACCTGGCACTGTGGGGGGCATTTGTATACCTGGCACTGTGGGGGCATCTGTATACCTGGCACTGTGGGGGCATATGTATACCTGGCACTGTGGGGGGCATTTGTATACCTGGCACTGTGGGGACATCTGTATACCTGGCACTGTGGGGGGCATTTGTATACCTGGCACTGTGGGGGGCATTTGTATACCTGGCACTGTGGGGGCATCTGTATAACTGGCACTGTAAGGGGCATTTGTATACCTGGCACTGTGGGGGCATCTGTATACCTGGCACTGTGGGGGCATATGTATACCTGGCACTGTGGGGGGCATTTGTATACCTGGCACTGTGGGGACATCTGTATACCTGGCACTGTGGGGGGCATTTGTATACCTGGCACTGTGGGGGGCATTTGTATACCTGGCACTGTGGGGGCATCTGTATAACTGGCACTGTAAGGGGCATTTGTATACCTGGCACTGTGGGGGCATCTGTATACCTGGCACTGTGAGGGGCATTTGTATACCTGGCACTGTGAGGGGCATTTGTATACCTGGCACTGTGAGGGGCATTTGTATACCTGGCACTGTGGGGGCATCAGTATACCTGGCACTGTGGGGACATCTGTATACCTGGCACTGTGGGGGCATCTGTATACCTGGCACTGTGGGGGCATATGTATACCTGGCACTGTGGGGGGCATTTGTATACCTGGCACTGTGGGGACATCTGTATACCTGGCACTGTGGGGGGCATTTGTATACCTGGCACTGTGGGGGGCATTTGTATACCTGGCACTGTGGGGGCATCTGTATAACTGGCACTGTAAGGGGCATTTGTATACCTGGCACTGTGGGGGCATCTGTATACCTGGCACTGTGGGGGCATATGTATACCTGGCACTGTGGGGGGCATTTGTATACCTGGCACTGTGGGGACATCTGTATACCTGGCACTGTGGGGGGCATTTGTATACCTGGCACTGTGGGGGGCATTTGTATACCTGGCACTGTGGGGGCATCTGTATAACTGGCACTGTAAGGGGCATTTGTATACCTGGCACTGTGGGGGCATCTGTATACCTGGCACTGTGAGGGGCATTTGTATACCTGGCACTGTGAGGGGCATTTGTATACCTGGCACTGTGAGGGGCATTTGTATACCTGGCACTGTGGGGGCATTTGTATACCTGGCACTGTGGGGGCAATTGTGGATCTGGCACCGCACTATTGGGGGCATATGTGTATCACGTCCCATTTTAACTGTCCACACCCATTTTTTTGGCGCGTACGCGCCTCCGGCGCGCACACACAGTACCTCTGAGGGGCAGACCTACTGGGGGGCAGGGTAATTTTTTAAGTTGAGAATTTTTGTATGGCCCCCGAAGGATTTTATAAATATCCAAATGGCCCTCGGTAGAAAAAAGGTTCCCCACCCCTGATATAAAGGATAATAATAATAGATCAGTGACTCAATTGGGATGACTGATCAATGGACTATACAGTACAAATACTTAGCTGAACTGGAAGTACTGAGGTCTTGTGAGGGCCTGTTTCAGTCCCACGGCCCTTAAGGGATGAATAGCTGCTGAATGACACTTTATATTGTCTCGGTGCACCTTGGAGCACAACGAGATGTGTTTGCTGAATGTGACTGTAACATACTCAGTAAATATTGTCACATACTGCACAGACTAGTTATTAGGAAATACATGGTAAGAATTGCATCCAACAACAATTTGGAAAGGTGAAGAAGTGAAAAGAGGAAGGAAAAGGAATAAATCAGGATCAAAGGCCGTAACTAGACATTTTGGTGCCCTGTGCCAAAAAGAGAATGGGCGCCCCTACCCCCATAGTTAAAATAGGGACAGTGTGCAACGATGACAAGTTGACAAAAATATAGGGTTGTGGCTTCATTGGGAAGGGACGTGGTCACAAAATAGTACCAATTCATTTTATGGCGCACAGTAGTCTCCATTATTCAAATTACGCCACACAGTAGTGCCACTTATACACATTAAACTAGGTAGAGCCCCTTATACACATTACACCAGGTAGAGCCCCTTATACACATTACACAAGGTAGAGCTCCTTATACACATTACACCAGGTAGAGCCCCTTATACACATTACACAAGGTAGAGCCCCTTATACACATTACAACAAGGTGGAGAGCCCCCTCTTACACATTCTGCCAGGTACAGCCACTTTTGCACATTACTCCAGGTAGAGCCTTTACACAGTTACGCCAGGTAGAGCCCCTGTTACACATTACACCAGTTAGAGACACCTTTACATATTATGACAGGTAGAGCCCCTTTTACACATTATCCCAGGTAGAGCACCCTTTACACATTATGTCAGGTAAAGCCTCAGATACACATTACGCCAGGTAGAGGCCCTGTTACACATTACGCCAGGTAGAGCCCCATTTTACACATTCTGTAAACAGTCAACATCTCTATCTGATTTGATTATTTTACACAGTTTAGTGTCATCTGCGAAAATGGATACTTTGCTCTCAAGACCCTCTCCCCAGAGCCGGCCATAGGCATAGGCAAACTAGGCAATTGCCTAGGGCATTTGATATGCCTAAGGGCATCATCAGCTTCTGCTGATTAAAATTATATGCGGCATACCTATATTTTGTATGTAGCATTTCATATGCAGATACATCCACAGTCTCACACAGTGCAGTATATTGGCATGCTGCATATCAGTTTAATCAGCAAAAGCTGCTTGTGCATCCTAGCCACATAACAATGCAAATAAGATGCATTTTCATAAAAAAAAAGGTGCCCGAGGTTAGCATTGATGCAAGATTTGTGAGGACACATCTGTATCCAAGCAGAGGCAGAGGTCAAGGTCAGAGACAGAACCAGCGGTGGTGCTAGGGGGCACCAGCCAAAATCTTGCCTAGGGCATCATATTGGTTAGGGCCAGCTCTGCCTCTCCCAGGTCATTTATAAATATGTTAAATAGAAGTGTCCCTAGTACAGACCCTTGAGGTACACCACTTAATACTTTAGCCCAGTTAGAATACGTTCCGTTGACCACAACTCTCTGTTCTCTAGTTTCCAACCAATTTTGACCCAAGTACAAATTGTGTTTCTTAGACCAAGTTCTCTTAGTTTATGTATCAGCCTCATGTGTGGCACCATGTCAAAGGCTTTAGCAAAATCTTGAAATACCACGTCCACTGCGTTTCCCTGGTCTAAGTTCACACTCACTTCCTCATAGAAGCTAATTAAGTTTGTTTGACAAGACCTACCCCTCACAAACCCATGCTAGTTCTTAGTAATTATCTTGCAGGTAGTGCCTCTGTTACACATTACGGCAGGTAGAGCCCCCTTTACACACTGCGCCAGGTAAAGCCCCTGTTACACACTACTCCAGGTAGAGTCCCTTTTACACATTACGCCAGGTAGACCCCTGTTACACATTACGCCAAGTAGAGCCCGTTACACATTAAACCAGGTAGAGCCCCTTTTACACAGTATGCCAGGTAGAGCCTCTGTTACACATTATGCCAGATAGAGTCCCTTTTACACATTATGCCAGGTAGGGCCCCTTTTACAAATTACACCAGGTAAAGCCACATCTTGCACGTGTGTGTGTTTGTATGTGTGTGTTAGGTTACACTTACATTCGTCTTTGGAGCAGCAGCTTCCACCGGCCAACTCCTCCCACCCAAATGCTGTGGCTCTTCATGGCACAGGGCACTGTGGGTGGGCTTGGAGAAACCATAATAGGAAGCTTGCCCTGGAAGGGGTGGAGCAAACTGGACTGAATTGCTTAGTAGCTAATTCCGGGAACTTTGTAGACAACTATATGACCTGGCCACCCACTATAGCTACGTCCATAGTCTCATGGTCAGATACATCTTCCGGTCACAAGATTCTTTTTGTTACAGAATTGGATGCCTGCACTTCTGCAATTCTCTAAATTGTTTTACATGGATGCTAATCGTGAGGAATCCAAGTATCTGCCCATGTAGCGTGCATTCCGAAGCCTGAGCCAATCTTGCGAAACTCTGTGACATTAATAATTAGATAGACTGTAGTACAGTAGAACCTCGGTGGCAGATCCAAGAGCACTTTAAAATGAATTGTGCTCATGAGAAATCCGTGTATACTAGCCATCAGATGAGCAGGAGTTGAATACAAATAAACTACTGTACCTCCTGTGTTTTTTGGGGGTGCTGGAAGGCTGGAGTGCTTGAGGGAAGCCCATGCAAATGAAGAACATGCAAACTCCACACAAATGGGCCATTCTCTGGAATGAAGCTTATGTTCTCAGTGTTGTGAGGTAGTAAACTAACCACCATCCGTGTTAACCCCCCCCCCCCCAGAGTGTAAGTACAAAACACAACAGCTAACCATACCGTGAATACAAAGCATTAGTACAGCCGTCAAATTCTGTGTTTCTGTGTAACACTACATTACATGTGTACTCCTGTTTCCAAAAATACCTCCACAATAAACTGCCTTGCAAAAAAGGGTCTTTGTGAGACCTTCCACAACATGAAATGCAGTACAATGGGGGTCAGTCTGAGTTGATCGCTTGCTGGCAACTTTTTGCAGCGCTGTGATCAGATAGTCGCCGCCTATGGGGGAGTGTATTTTCGCTTTGCAAGTATGTGAACGCTGTTGCAGCCGGCGGCACAAAAAAGTGTTATGTAGTTTCTGAGTAGCTCTGGACTTACTCAGCCGCTGCGATCCCTTTAGCCTGTCCGGTCCCGGAATTGACGTCAGACACCCGCCCTGCAAATGCCTGGACACGCCTGCGTTTTTCCAAACACTCCCAGAAAACGGTCAGTTGACACCCATAAACGCCTTCTTCCTGTCAATCTCCTTGCGATTGGCTGTGCGAATGGATTTTTCGTTAAATCCATCGCCCAGCACCGATCCTCTTTGTACCCATACGACACGCCTGTGCATTGCGGTGCATACGCATGCGCAGTTTTGCCGAGATTTAACCTGGTCGCAGCTCTGCAAAAAGTTGCTAGCGAGCGATCAACTCGGAATGACCCCCACTGGCTTATCCACATATTGTAATTAGTAATTGCTCTTAGTAACGGCACAGGTAGGAGTTGCCACTGGTAACTTCCCAAACTTCTGCAATCGTTAAAATAAGACTAGCTGAGTTATACCTTGCCAGACAACAGGCCATCAAGTCTTTTCCATCCAGACACAATGGGGGGTATTCAATTGTTTGAAAAGTCGGGTGGGTGTCTGTTTTTTTCCTGTCTATTAGATAGGAAAAAACAGACACCCAACTGACTTTTCAAACAATTGAATACCCCCCAAATGCCTTTCATGCTGTGGGAATAGTTGAGTCTGTCATGTAGGCCGCCATGTCTGTACACAAGCAACGTGGTTACCATGGTTACCGGTAGGGCCAGCAAACAGTCTCCAGGGATGGCTCCATATAAACATTGCTTGGGGGCTGAGGTCTGATCTTACCACCTCCATCCGCTTCCTAACTTTACGTAGCAAAAATAAACTATTTTTATTTAGTGAAAGGATTACAGCTGACGGTGAGACTGGCAGCCCTTATTGTCGGCCTGGGAAACCACACAAACTCACTTTGCGGTCTGTCCCGAGACCTGAAGGGGAACCCGGGCCTAGAAGGGGCGGAGCATGACGAGTGACGGGAAGCTGCAGCGCAGCCAAGATACCTATGTGATAAGTAGCCGGGCACTGCAGCTAGCTAGCCATGGCACAGCCGTGCAGGTGGTGACAGTGGTTCTATGCCCACAGTGCATATGTCCTGTGTGTCTGGCACTAGTTATGGCGCTGCTGCAATGTACAAACATGAGAACACCAAGACCAGGCTTACAACCTCTCTGGCTGAGAACATCAAGTCTGCCCCTGGGCCTAACCATCAAGATGAACAGGGAACTGTGGGGGAAGAGGACCAGGATCAGCAGGGACATCCCCATTGCTTCTGAGTATGCCCCCACATTCTCCTACCCACCCATACTATGATCTTACCAAAATAATGTTATCCCAATTTTACTTCTGCCACTAGTTACCTGCTATTGTGTGTTGTTGTTTTTTTCCTTCAATAGCTTGCTTCCACCCCACCATGTGTTTTTCCTGTACTGTTTACCTCCACTGATTGCACACCTTTCCATTGTGCCCTACATGCAGGGTACATCATACTACTACATAAGCATCAGTTTTCCCATATATGAACTTGGCCCTTGTATGGCTCACCTCCCACAGTGTAACCTTCAAAGTGCGCCCAACATGGCTGCCCCATATGGTACACTTGTGGATGGGATGAAAAATACATGGACCTTGTGGTTTTGTTGGAACCCTACTCTAAACTGTAGGACTCTGAAATCACCCCCATTTTGTGTCATCTCTTCTAGGGGTAGACTATTCCACCCTGGGTAATCCTACGCTGAGCGCCCAAGATGGCTGCCGCACTTGGTACCTGTGAGGGTGGAATACACAACCCTTGGAAGTTATTACCCAAAATGCCTGCACCAATCCTGCATTATGCTTTCTGTGTGCTTAAGCTTTTCTTTTGTGTCTGTGTGGCTGATCTATTGTTGTATTACTTAAATCCTCTGTATCATGTGTATTGTTTTTGATGTCTGTAAAGCGCCTTGAGTCCTGTTGGAGAAAGAGCGCTATATAAATAAAATTATTATTATTATTATTATTACAAATATTCACAGGTACAACTACTTGGCTGTGTCAGTAATTATTCTACATGTTTCCACAGACAGAAATCCTGAAGACATGACCTGCTGTGGGGTTTGCCTGAGGACCGGATTTGAGAAACACTGTTAAATCCTACCCTCCTTATTATATGTGTGATGGGTATTTCTGATACTTTCTGGTTGCATTCAGGCACTTACAGGGTTCTTCCAGCCTCATATGGGTTGATTGGTATCAGAGGTTGCATTAATACATAAACAGGCGTCCCTGCTGTCTTACAAAATACTGGCACTTATTCATACTCACTATTAACAGTACTGTACAGCGTAGGGTGGGGCTACGATGACGCGATTCAGCACAAATCACTTGCTAGACAGCGATACAGTATAGATGCCCAGTGACGGCCTCTGAATGTTATTGCCAAGAGCATACGAGCTGTGAAACAAATGTGACCTTAGCTGGTCATACACTGAACGGTAATCAGTCAGATTATATCCTCCATTGTATGCGTGACAAAAACAGCACAAATCTGACAGGGGTTTAAGAACTGCAGCACTGTGGCTGGAGGGATTCCAGGCCAGGTGTTGCTGTTAGCCAGGGTTGAGAAGCTGCTGATTGCAAACACCTGTCAGATTGTGCTAACAGGGTTTTAGACACAAGCTCCTGATGGTGAACAAGCTGCCCAGGTGATAGGCCAGGGCTGGCTACTGTTAGGAGTCCTGGACCTGAAGAACTTGTGTATGCATTTTGAAGACTCTGTGAATTCTGCTTCGCTGTAAGTGACCTGTGAATCCTGCATTGTGGAACTGCCTGTGGTCTATGTGATTCCTGTCACATTTGGAAGTGAAAATGGCTGACAATCGGTATGGATCATTTGGTTTCTCAAACAAGTCCGATCTTCCCGCCCATCGTTCAGCTGATTCTACATTCTGAATGGAGAGTGCCTTGCATGCTTCCTGCACTGCATGGTTGTGCTCCGATTATACATCTCCCTCCTACCCCCCCATTGGGTCATCTACACTAATTGCATACCCTCCAACATGACCCGCCCCACTAGGTACAAAATGCTCTGTTTCTGGACTTCCCTCTTAATTTATTATTGCCATCACCTATGAAGAAACAGCTTTCGTATCATTTAAACTAGTTCAACACAGGTGACAGAAATCATAAATTAAGAGGGAAGTCCAGAAACAGAGCATTTTGTACCTAGTGGGACGGGTCATGTTGGAGGGTCTGTAATTGTGCCACATGTGGCCAGCCTTTGAGCTTTGGAGGCGTGCTGTGTTTCCAAGTGTATCCCCTGTACTTTAGTGCTATTTTTATTTTTCATTTTAGTTACAATCTGCTTTTCTTGCCCATCTATTTTACAGCTAGCATGCCCATTTATATCAGGGAAAAACTTTAAAAACGTAACCATTATTGCCTGGCACCCATGTAGGGGTATAATTATATTATACCCATGTGAGTGATGCATACTTACCTACTTTGCTGCCCCCTCCTCTGGGAGGAGGCAGCGTTGTAGGTGCATGGGGGCGTGGCCAGCAGCAGGATGGGCGTTCTGGGGGCATGGCCAACAGGGTAGTGGACAGTCCGGGGGCGTGGCATCATGATTGCGTCATCGTGGTTCCACCCCCGCTATGCAGTGTCGAGAAAAGAGGCGCTGTATACCGGGGGGTGGAGCTACGATGATGCGATTCAGCGCGATTCGCGTCATCGGACCCCCTCGGACCGCTCACTTGTTTTCTGGTGCGGGCGGCCGAGGAGGGTCGTGGAGGGGCAGCACGGAAAGCGGGAGGCTTGCCCACCTTTCTGGGGGGCCGGGAGGGCCACCCGATTTTTGGGAGCCTCCCGGCCATTCCGGAAGGTTAGGCAAGTATGGAGTGATGTGTGTTTTGCCTCTAACACTTTTATTTTTTGTGCTTTGGCAGCTGAGATTCTTACAGTGTGTTTCTCTCTCGCATAGCTGACATGTCTGAGGTATTTGCTACCTGAACAAGTGTTCCAAAAAATTAGCAGCAGCTCCGTAACCCTCCTCCTACCCGCATTAGCAGAATTTAGCAAAGCGCACTGCCAGATTATAGCTCAGCGTGCTTACACTACCAGAAGGTGGCGCTGTCTGCACCTCCTCTAGGGATCAGGTTCCATACTGTGAACTTGAATTATACATTATTCATACGTTACTTTATACTGCAGAAGACTATAGTGTACATTATCATGCATGCATTCAGGGCAGTCGAGGGCCGGGCTGGGCCCAGGTACTTTTCAAGGGGCGTGGCCTAATCACAGGAGGTGTGGTCATATACCCGTAGAAAAAAAATAGTGAAAAAATAGTATTTTAAGTACCTCCATGGCCACACTGCAGCCCAGTACACAGCAGTGTGCTGGGCTGAGGAGAAGAGCTGCAGCTGCTGCTGCCAGGTAAGGGGGAGGGGGCCTGGGCCCCTCCATCAGACCTGGGCCCAGGTATTTTGTACCCTCCCCCCCCCCCTCTCTCAGCACCACTGCATGCACTAGCACTATTTACATACCCTCCAACATCTCTGAGGTAAAATCCGGACCAGACAAGGAAAGATGCGCGGCCACGAGAAAAGTGGGCGTGTCCCCGCACAATTGCCATAGAAACCTATAGTGGGCTGTGAATGGTTGAGGTCCGGACAGACTCTAAACCTATTGGCCATACATGGTGATTGGTGAGCAGACACTGCAGACAGCCACGGAGTGGGGAGGAGCCGCCTGTCAGTAACTGCAGCGCTGTGGGAGTCCGTGTCCCCGCATTGCTTCTAAGTAACCCGGAAGCACGGCTCCGAGTCCCGGTACAAACGCCAGAAACCGGTACAATCGGTACAGGGGTTTTTAGCTGGTACAGACCTTTAAAAAACGTTACTGTACCGGCTAAATCGGTACAGCTGGAGGCTCTGTATTTACTATATACAGGGACCCAGGCTATGCACTCTCTAATGATTAGACAAGCCTCTGTGGCAGCTGGCCACACCCCCTCTGGAGACTGGCTACACCCTAAACATGGGCCCCTACCATTGCATCCCCCAGGCGGTCCCTTAATGCCACAGTCCGACACTAGTAATATCCATTATAACTTAGAGACAGCGGTGCAATAGTCCTTATAAATAATACGTTTTCCTAATGAGCGTGGTAGCGATGACATCACACCTCACCGTTTATGTTGATGTCATTTACATATTAACTTTGTGGGTAAAATATAAATAACAAGATGATTTCACTGTTCCGCCCGACCCGGGTGACAGACGGTGACAGCGGATGGGGAAAGAAACAATTGTTTGGTAAGAGGGCAAAAGAAGCTTTAGTCATATACTGTATGTCTCCATATCTATGAAACGTCTGCGCGCCATATATCACGGGATGCTATAAAATAGCTGCTGGAAGGGCAGGGAGTTAGCAGAAAGAGACCATTAGTCTTGTTAATGCCTTACATCCAATTTAAACTGCCTGGTCACTCCTCTCAACACCTGAAAGCACTCACTTTGAGAGATTGCTAATGTGCTAATTACCCAGAACCAAAACATTTCAGCTGTAAACAAATGAGAAATGTATTTATAATAAATCAGTTTTATGACCTTGTGATGGGAGGATATCACTGGAGTTTATGTTTGAAGACCTCACAATACTCTGCGGCAGCTGTGTGCTTCCCCTTCACCCCCTCCGAGACTCAGGATAAGAACAGCGAATATACATCTCTTATCAAGTCATTACAGTAAAAGCTAGCTCGTTAGAAGCATGTGCAGAGCCAATGGCTGATAATACACTGCCCTGCGGCGCAGCTGGTCGCCTCCTGCTCCAGGGAGGGAGGATAATTACCCCAAACCATGTATATTAGCAGCGTTTAATAACTAGAGAGATAAATCCCAGTCCTGACTGTACCGGATTTAGGGGAGAGGGCGCCCCTAGGCACAACAGAACGCTGACCCTCCCCCAATTTTATTTCTTTGATTGGTTATAAGCCCTCATTTGATGATCACCAATTTAATAGAATCATAAAAAAAAGCTAACTATTCATTTTTTTTTAATTATGTATATACTGTCTATATTATTTACCAAGTAGGACAGCTTACAGGGCATACTTACCTAGTTTGCTGCCCTCTCTTCCGGGAGGAGGCAGCGTTGTAGGTGCATGGGGGCGTGGCCGGCAGCAGGATGGGCAGTCCGGGGGCGTGGCCGACAGGGAAGTGGACAGTCCAGGGGCTTGGCATCAGGATCGCGTCATCGTGGCTCCACCCACTGCTGTGCAGTGCCGAGAAAAGTGTCGCTGTATAGTGGGGGGCGGAGCTACGATGCGCGAATGGCGTCATCGGACCCCTCGGACCTCCCACTTGTTCTCTGCTGCGGGCAGCCGAGGAGGGTCGTAGAGGGGCTGCAGGGTAAGCGGGAGGCTTGCCTACCTTTCCGTGGGGCCGGGAGGGCCACACGATTTTCGAGAGCCTCTCGGCTATTTCCGGGAGGGTAGGCAAGTATGTTAAGGGCCAGAATGTGCATGTCTTACCCGGTTACACTCTATTCAAGATGGCATATGGTACAGTACGGTGGAAATACTGGTACATTTCAGGCTGACAGGACCAACACTAGCATCCAAGTGCCACCCCAAAAAAAATTGGCGCCTCCTAGTCACCTGCCTCACGTGCCTAATAAGAAATTCACCACTGCCTGAAGTCAATTATTGGGCTCCTACCAGGGCAGCCAGTATTAGTATATTTGGCTTAGTACATTAGGTTAAGACCATTTGTTAGGCAGCTTATCCAAGGTTGAATGCAAAACAACATTTTCCTCTAATGGGCAAAACCATGCTGCAGTGCAGGGGGGGCAGATATAACATGTGCAGAGAGAGTTCGATTTTGGTGGGTTATATTGTTCCTGTGAAGGGTAAATACTGGCTGCTTTCCCGAGCACCGGCATGCAGACAGCAGGGTGAGCGCAAAAGAGCTCCTTGCAGGCTCGCTGCCCTCGCCACGCTGCGGGCACGGTGGCACGCTACACGCTATTTATTCTCCCTCCGGGGGGGTCGTGGACACCCCAAGAGGGAGAATAGTTGTCGGTATGCCGGGATTCAGGCGTCTGTATGGTGAGCGCCGGGATCCTGACAGCCGGCATATCAAATGCCTCCCCCGTAGAGGGGTAACAGCTATTTCAGCTCTATTGGGGAGTCCCCCAAATAAATGTGATCATTATTCCTTTAGATTGTAAGCTCTCACGAGCAGGGCCCTCTTCCCTCATGTGCTTATCCTTTTTCTTACTTTAATAATCTTCAACTGTACCACATCCAGCAGTCTTCTGCCACCTGATACTTATTCCAGTGTCATCTGCTGATGTAGCTATGTTTATTTACCCTGTACTTGTCCTATACTGTCATCAACTGTAAGTTGCTGTTTTCCTGTTTGATTATTTGTTTATGTACTCTGTAATTGGGCGCTGCGGAACCCAAGTGGCGCCATATAAATTAAGGATAATAATAATATCCAGGCATTGTAAAATTCAATGTATACTGCCTGCTTCCGGTGGTGAAGGCGAATTTCTGCTGCTCCAAAATCTAAAACATGCAAAATCACAGAATAAAAATGCACAGCGCTAGAAATAATGAACCTCTCTGCATACCCCATAATCAATAGGCACACTGTGAACTCATGGGTTATGTCTGGGAGCCCTTTGCCTGCTCTCTGTCATACTGTAATCGTGTTCCTTCCAAGGCCTTGCACTGCTCCCAATTTCCTCATATCTCATCTTCAAATACATTGCACATATTCCTTGCCACACACCCGGGCTGTTATATCAGCAGAGCATTATCACATCTCAATAAGTCTGACAGAAGAGTTCTGGGGAAGGGGGGATAGAAGTGATTATGGAAAAGAGAAGTCAAACAATGGAAACTGAATGTTGAGCTCTGAAAGCAGAATTACCAGCGCCACCCTACAAACTACCTCGCTATAATACATTAACCCTTTATTTACAACTGATAAATAAAAAAACAAAACAAACATTTACTGTTCTTATAGTCCAATATAAGACTTTGGAAATAAATAAGCACATTTGTACAGAACCACCCAGTAACAAAACATAAATCACCCGTGAGAGATACATGAAAGGTGGGCTTCAGGGCAACAGGACCTCCAGACATATAGTGACAACTTCACATTTCTAGTCTATACTGTTGCTGTTTCTGAGTAACGACCATTGCCAGGAGAGCCTTACTGTGGGGGTCATTCCGAGTTGTTTACTCGCTAGCTGTTTTTAGCAGCCGTGCAAACGCTATGCCGCCGCCCACTGGGAGTGTATTTTAGCTTAGCAGAAGTGCAAACGAAAGGATCGCAGAGCGGTGGCAAAATAATTTTATGCAGTTTCAGAGTAGCTTAAAACCTACCCAGCGCTTGCGATCACTTCAGACTATTCAGTTCCTGTTTTGACGTCACGAACACGCCCTGCGTTCGGCCAGCCACGCCTGCGTTTTTTCCTGGCACACCTGCGTTTTTTCGAACAGTCCCTCAAAACGGTCAGTTGACATCCAGAAAAGCCCACTTCATGTCAATCACTATGCGGCCACCAGTGCGACTGAAAAGCTTCGCTAGACCTTGTGTGAAACTACATCGGTCGTTGTGAAAGTACGTCGCGTGTGCGCATTGCGCCGCATACGCATGCGCAGAAGTGCCGTTTTTTTGTATCATCACAGCGCAGCGAACGAAAGCAGCTAGCGATCAACTCGGAATGACCACCTGTGTGTCAACAGGTTATAGCAGGTGCCTCTTTCCCCCAGCAGAGCAGACGCAACCTTTCATTATTGCACAATATATGGTTCAAAAGATGTTAACGGCAAAGTGGGAAAAATATTATAGTATGAAAGAAGGGCCAGAAGCCCATGTAAACATGTTTGTGGAATATGCACTTTAAGGAACAGCACTTATAAGAGCAATACAAGCCATTAGGGGTCTATTCATGAAGCAGTGAAAAGAGTGGAGAAGTGAGCCAGTGGAGAAGTTGTCCATGGCAACCAATCAGCATTGAAGTAACATTTATCATTTGCATACTACACAATTGTACGGAGCAGCTGATTGGTTGCCATGGGCAACTTCTTCACAGGCTCACTTCTCCACTCTTTTCACTGCTTCATGAATAGACCCCAAACTGCTTTACTATTAAGATCCTGCTTGGTCCTGTGACCAGTGAGACAGAATTTCTACCTGACCACCTAGCTGCAGCGATCCATATCACCCAGTCAGTAATGATTCGCTCAGAGCATGCAGTAAAAAGGTTGTGAAGCACCTATGCAGAAGGAAGAGGAGGCCCAGATGTCAGTGCAGGAGCCAAGTGGGAGGTGGTGGTTCCCTTCCTGGGCGAGACTACATTGGTGGGCTGTTGGTGAGGTAGGAGTCACCAAACAACTCTTTACTGAAACCAGTGAATCCCCCCCCCACCCCCCCAAAAAAAAGGGCCCTGAAGCAAGGTGGCAGAACGCCCATGGCTTTCTCATTGAACGTTATGAAGGAAGTAATGTCCGTACATCCAAGCACTCAGTGAACAATGGATTGAAGAAGCCAATGCTACTGTGTCATAGTCCATCCAATGACTCCAACGTGCAGGGTTGGTTAATAGTTACTGTTAGTCGGCATGTCGACTGTGGGGCTTTTGATCGCTCGGGATCCCGGCATCGGCATGGTGACCGCCGGGATCCCGAGCGCAGGTCACATGACCGGATCCCGGTTAAGATATGTTTAGCAATCTTGGTTGATGCAGCTCACCCTTAATGTGCCAAAGTGCAGGAAAAGTAGGAAATAATCTGAAAATTCAGTAGGTAGAGAGACGTAACCGGACATTTTAGTGAAAGTAAAAGACCCCTCCAAGTGCCGGTACACACACCACCAAGGAGCCATGGTCACCTGTCCCTAGCTTCTTATACGTTATAGACATGGTCTCCTGCTTCTTCCTGCAGATTCTGCCACTTGAGAGTGTCCTCAGCTCCGTGGCTACTTGGTCTGATCCTGGAATGTTGCTTCCTAGCTTGGCATGAGATAGGTACTACCACCCACAGTGAAAGGCCTCCCTTCCCCATACTGTACAAGCCCGATACTAATTCAATAGCACCCACGTGTAAAAATGATTCATCCCCCAGCCAGACCAACATCAAACTGACAGGGTGTTTTGTTATGTCAATAGACCTGTTTCCCCTCCATTACACCCACAATTATATTAACATCATTTACATATAATAAATATGCCTATTTCCTCCAAACCGCTTCGGCTTCCTAACACCCAACCGGCCAAACATTCAATTTATAGCAATGGCCATTGATTAGCCAACCTATTGCATGCCCCCACCAGCACACACATTCAATTAATAGTATTTCCCATTTAATTAATGGTTCTATTGCCTCAGCCACCAGCCCCGACAAATTAATAGCGTTCCCCCTTTATTATAGACCTACAGTATTTCCCTCAATTGGCACCAATATCAAGCTAACGGCGTATATATTTCCTCCAATGAGCCCAACCATTAATTTACTGACGGTCAGAGTAGCCCAGAGTCACTTCTCACTCACAGCTCAGCCTGCGTTCCCCTTATGGTGTACAGTTTGTATGTTCTCCCCGTGCTTTGCGTGGGTTTCCTCCGGGGGCTCCGGTTTCCTCCCACAATCTAAAAAAATCTTGGTAGGTTAATTGGCTCCCGACAGAAACATAACTCTAGTTTGTAAGTGTGTGTATATGGGCAGATGAGATGGGCCAAGTGGTTCTTATCTGCCGTCACATTCTATGTTTCTATCGCCACGCACCCTACACGACCCGCTCTACGAAAATGTATCATTACACGCTGCGTGTAACAACACCGCACCGGCTGAGGAGTCATCCCATTGAACATGCAGCACATCCAATGGGACAATTCAAGAACGATGTCCGGGAAAGATGGATTGGGGGTACACAACTGATGATCGTGCAGATTGGTCGAAAGTACTAAAATCCCACAATATACAGTATCATATAGTGTGTACTCACCGACCTGAACCATTTGCTAGCTGCCCTTTTGCTTGTATCAAGTGGTGGACACAAAATTATTAGGACTATCCAGCTTGCCAGTTCTCTATAAAAATGTCCATTGGTTTTTCTATGCTAGGAGTGACCCTTAGGCCAGGTACACACTACAGTGATGTCGGGACGATTTGCCGCTTCATAACGACTAATATTCTACATTGTGTAGTGTGTACGCCCCATTTGCGCGCTCCCGTGGTTCCTGCTGCAGGGCCAACGGAAGATATCTCTAGCGACCCCGCGCAGTGTAATTAAAGATGGAACTATATGTAATTTCAACCTTCATATGTTTACGGCCAATCCCTGCTTGTCCAGGTCGAAGGGAATTTGGCCCCACTATTGCGACGATTGGCCATCGCTGTAGAGTGCACCCGGCCTTTTATTAAGACTGTAGCCAGCTCTGCTCCACATATCATGTTACTTCATGCCCTAACACACTGTACCTTACTTGCTCATGATAAAGAAATGTAAAACAATATAGGGCATACTTCCTCTTTCAGTGTTGTCTCCAGGAGATCCCAGAGGGTGGTGTCACAGTGTGAGGTTTGGCGACATAGTGCTGGGAATCGCACCATCGTTGCGCTTTCTCCTATTTGTAAAGGGCCTTAATTTTATGACATTGTTCGGCTGGAGGGGGGGGGGGGTCACAATGTGATTTATGGGGAATCACTGCAGAGGTGGATGGTAACTGGGAGGCTGGTCCTCTCTCTCAGAAGCCCACGAGTGCACTCCGAAATGCAGTAGTGTCATATGGGTTTCAGAGCTGCCGACGTCCCCAGTACAGTGGCTCAGCTTGCTCCTGCCTATATTTATTTAAATATAACTCTTGGACCTCTTCTTGCAACGTTTCTATGAAGATAAAAGTCTCTTTTTCTACAGACTACACAGAATAGTTCCACCAGTGTTGCAGGGTACTATTATCTGGGCTGCTCCCAGTCAACAAAGACAGATTAGTGTAAATACTAATTTATCACTTTCACATATATGAATAGAA
Source organism: Pseudophryne corroboree (assembly GCF_028390025.1). NCBI lineage: Eukaryota > Metazoa > Chordata > Amphibia > Anura > Myobatrachidae > Pseudophryne > Pseudophryne corroboree. Next base: position 162,484,227 of record NC_086455.1, on the reverse strand, counting down.
GCCTCTCAGATGTGAAGCTTTAAAATAAGTGTTTCTTTTCATTTTTTTTTTTAGCTTCAGTTACACTTTTAAGTTCTAGTGTTTCACTAGAAGCCATTCAATGACCTAGGCCTTTAAGTTGGAGTGATTTGGGAAACCTTGCGAATGGAAATATAGAGCTCAGGTATTGTGCTGTATCAGGTCACCACCGAGTACTAAATATGGTGTCGGCAACAGGAATGAACTTAAATGGTTTTTATCCCATTGAGCTAGTTAGTAAGCTTCGGGCAAAGGAATAAGCTTTCTTGTTCTTACAGACCCCAAACAATGACTCCTAACCAGTGTTTGTATTGCTCGACTTGTGCGAAACCCAGAGATTAGAATGTTGTTCCATGAAGGAGATTGCCGAAGGTTACAGAGACTTTCACTGGTGTTTGTAGGCACAAGGGGGATGTTTACGAATGTTGAGTAAAGAAAACGTAGTAAAATATGAATTTATTTGATATTTACAGTGCATCCGGAAAGTATTCACAGCGCTTCTCTTTTTCCACATTTTGTTATGTTACAGCCTTATTCCAAACTGGAATAAATAATTTTTTTCTCCTCAAAATGTTACACACAATACCCCATAAAGACAACGTGAAAAAAGTTTTTTAGATTTTTGCAAATTTATTAAAAATATAAAACTAAGAAGTTACATGTACTTAAGTATTCACAGTCTTTGCTCTATACTTTGTTGATGGACCTTTGACAGCAATTATAGCCTCAAGTCTCTTTGAATATGATGCCACAAGCTTGGCACACCTATCTTTTGGGCAGTTTCGCCCATTCCTCTTTGCAGCACCTCTCAAGCTCCATCAGGTTGGATGGGAAGCGTCGGTGCACAGCCATTTTTTTTTTTTAAATTCAATAGTTTTTATTGAAAGTTTTTTTATCAAACATACAAACCCCCAACAAACAAGAAACAATACAAATATGGCAGATATACGACAATTTGACCGTAACAAAATGGAAAGGCGGGCACAAGAATCAAGGACATATATATTAATGGCATGTCTCAAATACGCCAGAATGTATGCCATGTCACACAAGATAGACGTTCAGGATAGGGGCTCACAGGCTCTCCCTTCTGGAGATTAACAAGGACATGTGAGATGGCAAACAGATTGAGCATAAAAAGTATATAGCACACAGACCTCAAATATATCACAGTAGAATAAAAAGCAAGGCCAATAATACCTTCCCCAATTGCCTCAATTTAAAATAAAAAAATATATATAAAAAACAAAAAGCAGAAAAACCCCTCCAAAATAAACGACCCCCAAAACCCCCCACCCTGTATAACCTAACCCCAACCCAGGCATACTTGGTTCCCTAAACTCCTGCAACTAAGCTACCCTAACTAAACTAAGTCCCCTCCCCCCGAAACTTGGGGACAAAGGATTAAATGGCCATAAACTGGAGTAAAATGGTTCCAGCTCTCCCGCTAAAGAAGATTAGAGATGGGATACCTTACAAAAAGTTAAGTACAGGATATACAGAAAGTTTAACTGAAAATACACTGGCACAGTACAAAAAAAAACAACACAATATGACCACTAATACGGATAATATTTGAAGAAGCAGAATAAAATAAATAGAGGAAGAGAAAGAAAGGAGGAAAAAAAACAAAAACAGGACTGACAAATAAGAGCATCTTAGCTCAGCAGCAAACTGGAATATTGAAACTTGTCAGTCCGGCCATGATTTAGCTCCAAAAGGGAAATAGACTGATGGATCAGCAGCCCGGCTCCAACAGAGCGTTATAGGAAAGCGAGTCCCCAAAGAAAAAGCACCATAACCCACAGGTCTAGGACAACATCAGGGGTTTTTGAACAAGATCCCAGGAACAATGCAGTAAGTTCAGCATATCCAAAAGGCAAGTGACCCGAAGCAATGGAAACGATCCCAGCAGAGGGAGGCAGGGAATCCATAACTTGATCAGCAGCCGGTACCATAATGAGGTGACGCTCCGCAGAAAGCCCTTTACCGCCAGGGTGCACAGGAGATAAAGTAACATTCAGCATAAGAGGATCCTCAGCAGTAGGGGCCAAAATAGTTATAATATTGGAGAGTGATGCGGGAACAGCCACAGAAAGCGGACGGGTATTCAAACGCCCACCAAACATATCCAGTAGTCTCTGGGTTGAGTCAGCAATAGCGGACACAATGTGCTGCAAGGAGCCGGCCATCATATTAGCACAAGCACGCTGCAGATTAGCGGCAAATCAGCAGCGGCGAACACACCACCGGAGCTCCCCGCAAACAGCAGCAGGAGGTAGATTAAAAGTCCGGAGGTAGAAGAAGACAAAACGGCTGCTGAGTGCTTCCACCGGCCAGGCACGCCAGCGGGTATGGAAGAAATAAATTCAAGCAGAAGGGCCTTCACAGCGCACCAACAGTAATCCAATCACCGGAGCAGCAAGAGACAGAAGAACTACGGACCGGATGCCAAACTGTGTCAGAGCCACCAACACCCTGATCAGCATGCAGAAGAGATCCCGCCGAGCACGATGCAGGCACACAGCGGAAGAATTCACAGCGGAGTCTGCCAGCATGTACTAGGATAGATGAGATTCTGTTGTAAATGCTCCAAATGCAAATAAAGTCCCAAAACAGGATAGTTTATCAGGATAGATGCGGGAGAGCTGAAAAACACGTCCTTCACCCAGCTACTCCAGGCCACGCCCCCGTGCGCAGCCATTTTTAGATCTCTCTAGAGATGTTCAATCGGATTCAAGTCTGGGCTCTGGCTGGGCCACTCAAGGACACTCACAGAGTTGTCCTGAAGCCATTCCTTTGATATCTTGGCTGTGTGCTTAGGGTCGTTGTCCTGCTAAAAGATGAACCGTTGCCCCAGTATGAGGTCAAGAGCGCTCTGGAGCAGGTTTTCATCCAGGATGTTTCTGTATATTGCTGCATTCATCTTTCCCTCTATCCTGACTTGTCTCCCAGTTTCTGCCGCTGAAAAACATCTCCACAGCATGATGCTGCCACCATCATGCTTCACTGTAGGGATGGTATTGGTCTGATGATGAGCGGTGCCTGGATTTTGCCAAACATGACGCCTGGCATTCATGCCAAAGAGTTCAATCTTTGTCTTATTAGACCAGAGAATTTTGTTTCTCATGGTCTGAGAGTCCTTCAGGTGCATTTTGGCAAACTCCAGGCTGTGTGATTTTTTACTAAGGAGTGGCTTCCAGCTGGCCACTCTAGCATACTGGCCTGATTGGTGGATTGCTGCAGAGATGATTTTCCTTCTGGAAGGTTTTCCTCTCTCCACAGTGGAATGCTGGAGCTCTGACAGAGTGACCATCGGGATCTTGGTCACCTCCCTGACTAGGGCCATTCTCCTCGATGGTGTAAAACCCTCTGGAAGTGATCCATCAATGGTTTAACCCATCGATGGTCACCCCTTCATTTCTGTATAATGAAATGCGGGCCAATCAGAGCCCAGGGGCGTGTCTTCGTGGGTATCAGGGGGCAGGGCTAAGCTCCGTGCCCTGACACTGAGATAAAAAATAAATCAATCAAAATATTCGGTAGCAGTGAACCATCGATGGCGGGAAACCATCTGGTTCTCCCCCATCAATGGTAAAAGTATTCGTCATCGGTCATCAATGATTTTGAATCATCGATGGTCGATGGCCATCCCTACCCCAGTGTAAAGCAGAGAATGCCAACAGCCACTATCACTTCCCCTGATTATTCCACATAACAAAATCAGTGACCCCACAATAGCACAATCGATTTGCCCATAATCTGTATTGTCAGAGCTGGATTAAGGGGTCAGGCCGCCCCTAGGCACAATGATATTGCCCCCCCAACACAATGAAATTAGCTGCCCTCACCTCTGTGTATAGGGCTTAAATACTCACCGCCTCTTCCGTTTGACGCTGCTCTGATGCTGGTGGGGAGAGGGATGACTGCTGTGCCACTCTTCTGCTGCGGGGCAGTGGCGGGGAATACTGCTGTGCTGCGCGGCTGCTCTGATGCGTGGGGGAGGGGGACCACAATGCCATTCCTCTGTTGCGGGGCGGCGGGGTTCGGAAGACTGCCATGACGTGCTACTGCTCTGATGCGCTGGGGGGGGGGGGGGAGTACTGCAGTGCTGCTCCTTTCTTGTGGAGCGGTGGGGGGGAGAGGCTGCTGTGCCGCACTGCTGCTCTGATGCGGGGAGGGGGGGGGCTGCAGAGCTGATCCTCTGTTGTGGCGCAGAGGGGGGGAGAGGCTGCTGTGCCGCACTGCTGCTCTGATGCGGGGAGGGGGGGGGGCTGCAGAGCCGTTCCTCTGTTGTGGAGCAGCGGGGGGGGAGAGGCTGCTGTGCCGCACTGCTGCTCTGATGCGGGGGAGGGGGGCTGCAGAGCTGTTCCTCTGTTGTGGCGCAGCGGGCGGGAGAGGCTGCTGTGCCGCACTGCTGCTCTGATGCGGGGAGGGGGGGGGGCTGCAGAGCTGTTCCTCTGTTGTGGAGCAGCGGGGGGGAGAGGCTGCTGTGCCGCACTGCTGCTCTGATGCGCGGGGGGGGGAGGGGGGGGGCTGCAGAGCCGCTGCTCCAATGAAAGGGGAGGGGACTTCCTTGCCGCCCGTGCCTAGTGAGAAATCCAGCACTGTGCAAATTTTAGAGATGAGCGCCGGAAATTTTTCGGGTTTTGTGTTTTGGTTTTGGGTTCGGTTCCGCGGCCGTGTTTTGGGTTCGACCGCGTTTTGGCAAAACCTCACCGAATTTTTTTTGTCGGATTCGGGGTGTGTTTTGGATTCGGGTGTTTTTTTCAAAAAACCCTAAAAAACAGCTTAAATCATAGAATTTGGGGGTCATTTTGATCCCAAAGTATTATTAACCTCAAAAACCATAATTTCCACTCATTTTCAGTCTATTCTGAATACCTCACACCTCACAATATTATTTTTAGTCCTAAAATTTGCACCGAGGTCGCTGTGTGAGTAAGATAAGCGACCCTAGTGGCCGACACAAACACCGGGCCCATCTAGGAGTGGCACTGCAGTGTCACGCAGGATGTCCCTTCCAAAAAACCCTCCCCAAACAGCACATGACGCAAAGAAAAAAAGAGGCGCAATGAGGTAGCTGTGTGAGTAAGATAAGCGACCCTAGTGGCCGACACAAACACCGGGCCCATCTAGGAGTGGCACTGCAGTGTCACGCAGGATGTCCCTTCCAAAAAACCCTCCCCAAACAGCACATGACGCAAAGAAAAAAAGAGGCGCAATGAGGTAGCTGACTGTGTGAGTAAGATAAGCGACCCTAGTGGCCGACACAAACACCGGGCCCATCTAGGAGTGGCACTGCAGTGTCACGCAGGTTGTCCCTTCCAAAAAACCCTCCCCAAACAGCACATGACGCAAAGAAAAAAAGAGGCGCAATGAGGTAGCTGACTGTGTGAGTAAGATAAGCGACCCTAGTGGCCGACACAAACACCGGGCCCATCTAAGAGTGGCACTGCAGTGTCACGCAGGATGGCCCTTCCAAAAAACCCTCCCCAAACAGCACATGACGCAAAGAAAAATAAAAGAAAAAAGAGGTGCAAGATGGAATTGTCCTTGGGCCCTCCCACCCACCCTTATGTTGTATAAACAAAACAGGACATGCACACTTTAACCAACCCATCATTTCAGTGACAGGGTCTGCCACACGACTGTGACTGATATGACGGGTTGGTTTGGACCCCCCCCAAAAAAGAAGCAATTAATCTCTCCTTGCACAAACTGGCTCTACAGAGGCAAGATGTCCACCTCATCATCATCCTCCGATATATCATCGTGTACATCCCCCTCCTCACAGATTATCAATTCGTCCCCACTGGAATCCACCATCTCAGCTCCCTGTGTACTTTGTGGAGGCAATTGCTGCTGGTCAATGTCTCCGCGGAGGAATTGATTATAATTCATTTTAATGAACATCATCTTCTCCACATTTTCTGGATGTAACCTCGTACGCCGATTGCTGACAAGGTGAGCGGCGGCACTAAACACTCTTTCGGAGTACACACTTGTGGGAGGGCAACTTAGGTAGAATAAAGCCAGTTTGTGCAAGGGACTCCAAATTGCCTCTTTTTCCTGCCAGTATAAGTACGGACTGTGTGACGTGCCTACTTGGATGCGGTCACTCATATAATCCTCCACCATTCTTTCAATGGGGAGAGAATCATATGCAGTGTCAGTAGACGACATGTCCGTATCCGTAATCGTTGTCAGGTCCTTCAGTCCGGACCAGATGTCAGCATCAGCAGTCGCTCCAGACTGCCCTGCATCACCGCCAGCGGGTGGGCTCGGAATTCTGAGCCTTTTCCTCGCACCCCCAGTTGCGGGAGAATGTGAAGGAGGAGATGTTGACAGGTCGCGTTCCGCTTGACTTGACAATTTTCTCACCAGCAGGTCTTTCAACCCCAGCAGACTTGTGTCTGCCGGAAAGAGAGATCCAAGGTAGGCTTTAAATCTAGGATCGAGCACGGTGGCCAAAATGTAGTGCTCTGATTTCAACAGATTGACCACCCGTGAATCCTTGTTAAGCGAATTAAGGGCTCCATCCACAAGTCCCACATGCCTAGCGGAATCGCTCCGTGTTAGCTCCTCCTTCAATGTCTCCAGCTTCTTCTGCAAAAGCCTGATGAGGGGAATGACCTGACTCAGGCTGGCAGTGTCTGAACTGACTTCACGTGTGGCAAGTTCAAAGGGCATCAGAACCTTGCACAACGTTGAAATCATTCTCCACTGCGCTTGAGACAGGTGCATTCCACCTCCTATATCGTGCTCAATTGTATAGGCTTGAATGGCCTTTTGCTGCTCCTCCAACCTCTGAAGCATATAGAGGGTTGAATTCCACCTCGTTACCACTTCTTGCTTCAGATGATGGCAGGGCAGGTTCAGTAGTTTTTGGTGGTGCTCCAGTCTTCTGTACGTGGTGCCTGTACGCCGAAAGTGTCCCGCAATTCTTCTGGCCACCGACAGCATCTCTTGCACGCCCCTGTCGTTTTTTAAAAAATTCTGCACCACCAAATTCAAGGTATGTGCAAAACATGGGACGTGCTGGAATTTGCCCATATTTAATGCACACACAATATTGCTGGCGTTGTCCGATGCCACAAATCCACAGGAGAGTCCAATTGGGGTAAGCCATTCCGCGATGATCTTCCTCAGTTGCCGTAAGAGGTTTTCAGCTGTGTGCGTATTCTGGAAACCGGTGATACAAAGCGTAGCCTGCCTAGGAAAGAGTTGGCGTTTGCGAGATGCTGCTACTGGTGCCGCCGCTGCTGTTCTTGCGGCGGGAGTCCATACATCTACCCAGTGGGCTGTCACAGTCATATAGTCCTGACCCTGCCCTGCTCCACTTGTCCACATGTCCGTGGTTAAGTGGACATTGGGTACAACTGCATTTTTTAGGACACTGGTGAGTCTTTTTCTGACGTCCGTGTACATTCTCGGTATCGCCTGCCTAGAGAAGTGGAACCTAGATGGTATTTGGTAACGGGGGCACACTGCCTCAATAAATTGTCTAGTTCCCTGTGAACTAACGGCGGATACCGGACGCACGTCTAACACCAACATAGTTGTCAAGGCCTCAGTTATCCGCTTTGCAGCAGGATGACTGCTGTGATATTTCATCTTCCTCGCAAAGGACTGTTGAACAGTCAATTGCTTACTGGAAGTAGTACAAGTGGGCTTACGACTTCCCCTCTGGGATGACCATCGACTCCCAGCAGCAACAACAGCAGCGCCAGCAGCAGTAGGCGTTACACGCAAGGATGCATCGGAGGAATCCCAGGCAGGAGAGGAATCATCAGAATTGCCAGTGACATGGCCTGCAGGACTATTGGCATTCCTGGGGAAGGAGGAAATTGACACTGAGGGAGTTGGTGGGGTGGTTTGCGTGAGCTTGGTTACAAGAGGAAGGGATTTACTGGTCAGTGGACTGCTTCCGCTGTCGGCCAAAGTTTTTGAACTTGTCACTGACTTATTATGAATGCGCTGCAGGTGACGTATAAGGGAGGATGTTCCGAGGTGGTTAACGTCCTTACTCCTACTTATTACAGCTTGACAAAGGGAACACACGGCTTGACAAATGTTGTCCGCATTTCTGGTGAAATACTTCCACACCGAAGAGCTGATTTTTTTGGTATTTTCACCAGGCATGTCAACGGCCATATTCCTCCCACAGACAACAGGTGTCTCCCCGGGTGCCTGACTTAAACAAACCACCTCACCATCAGAATCCTCCTGGTCAATTTCCTCCCCAGCGCCAGCAACACCCATATCCTCCTCATCCTGGTGTACTTCAACACTGACATCTTCAATCTGACTATCAGGAACTGGACTGCGGGTGCTCCTTCCAGCACTTGCAGGGGGCGTGCAAATGGTGGAAGGCGCATGCTCTTCACGTCCAGTGTTGGGAAGGTCAGGCATCGCAACCGACACAATTGGACTCTCCTTGTGGATTTGGGATTTCGAAGAACGCACAGTTCTTTGCTGTGCTTTTTCCAGCTTGAGTCTTTTCATTTTTCTAGCGAGAGGCTGAGTGCTTCCATCCTCATGTGAAGCTGAACCACTAGCCATGAACATAGGCCAGGGCCTCAGCCGTTCCTTGCCACTCCGTGTGGTAAATGGCATATTGGCAAGTTTACGCTTCTCCTCCGACAATTTTATTTTAGGTTTTGGAGTCCTTTTTTTACTGATATTTGGTGTTTTGGATTTGACATGCTCTGTACTATGACATTGGGCATCGGCCTTGGCAGACGACGTTGCTGGCATTTCATCGTCTCGGCCATGACTAGTGGCAGCAGCTTCAGCACGAGGTGGAAGTGGATCTTGATCTTTCCCTAATTTTGGAACCTCAACATTTTTGTTCTCCATATTTTAATAGGCACAACTAAAAGGCACCTCAGGTAAACAATGGAGATGGATGGATACTAGTATACAATTATGGATGGACTGCCGAGTGCCGACACAGAGGTAGCTACAGCCGTGGACTACCGTACTGTACTGTGTCTGCTGCTAATATAGACTGGATGATAATGAGATGTAGTATGTATAAAGAAGAAAGAAAAAAAAAACACGGGTAGGTGGTATACAATTATGGACGGACTGCCGAGTGCCGACACAGAGGTAGCTACAGCCGTGGACTACCGTACTGTACTGTGTCTGCTGCTAATATAGACTGGATGATAATGAGATGTAGTATGTATAAAGAAGAAAGAAAAAAAAACCACGGGTAGGTGGTATACAATTATGGATGGACTGCCGAGTGCCGACACAGAGGTAGCTACAGCCGTGGACTACCGTACTGTACTGTGTCTGCTGCTAATATAGACTGGATGATAATGAGATGTAATATGTATAAAGAAGAAAAAAAAAACCACGGGTAGGTGGTATACAATTATGGATGGACTGCCGAGTGCCGACACAGAGGTAGCTACAGCCGTGGGCTACCGTACTGTACTGTGTCTGCTGCTAATATAGACTGGATGATAATGAGATGTAGTATGTATAAAGAAGAAAGAAAAAAAAACACGGGTAGGTGGTATACAATTATGGACGGACTGCCGAGTGCCGACACAGAGGTAGCTACAGCCGTGGACTACCGTACTGTACTGTGTCTGCTGCTAATATAGACTGGATGATAATGAGATGTAGTATGTATAAAGAAGAAAAAAAAAACCACGGGTAGGTGGTATACAATTATGGATGGACTGCCGAGTGCCGACACAGAGGTAGCTACAGCCGTGGACTACCGTACTGTACTGTGTCTGCTGCTAATATAGACTGGTTGATAATGAGATGTAGTATGTATGTATAAAGAAGAAAGAAAAAAAAACCACGGGTAGGTGGTATACAATTATGGACGGACTGCCGAGTGCCGACACAGAGGTAGCTACAGCCGTGGACTACCGTACTGTACTGTGTCTGCTGCTAATATAGACTGGATGATAATGAGATGTAGTATGTATAAAGAAGAAAGAAAAAAAAACACGGGTAGGTGGTATACAATTATGGACGGACTGCCGAGTGCCGACACAGAGGTAGCTACAGCCATGGACTACCGTACTGTACTGTGTCTGCTGCTAATATAGACTGGATGATAATGAGATGTAGTATGTATAAAGAAGAAAGAAAAAAAACCCACGGGTAGGTGGTATACAATTATGGATGGACTGCCGAGTGCCGACACAGAGGTAGCTACAGCCGTGGACTACCGTACTGTACTGTGTCTGCTGCTAATATAGACTGGATGATAATGAGATGTAGTATGTATAAAGAAGAAAAAAAAAACCACGGGTAGGTGGTATACAATTATGGATGGACTGCCGAGTGCCGACACAGAGGTAGCTACAGCCGTGGACTACCGTACTGTACTGTGTCTGCTGCTAATATAGACTGGATGATAATGAGATGTAGTATGTATAAAGAAGAAAGAAAAAAAAACCACGGGTAGGTGGTATACAATTATGGATGGACTGCCGAGTGCCGACACAGAGGTAGCTACAGCCGTGGACTACCGTACTGTACTGTGTCTGCTGCTAATATAGACTGGATGATAATGAGATGTAGTATGTATAAAGAAGAAAAAAAAAACCACGGGTAGGTGGTATACAATTATGGATGGACTGCCGAGTGCCGACACAGAGGTAGCTACAGCCGTGGACTACCGTACTGTACTGTGTCTGCTGCTAATATAGACTGGATGATAATGAGATGTAGTATGTATAAAGAAGAAAGAAAAAAAAAACCACGGGTAGGTGGTATACAATTATGGATGGACTGCCGAGTGCCGACACAGAGGTAGCTACAGCCGTGAACTACCGTACTGTGTCTGCTGCGACTGGATGATAAATAATGATATAAAAAATATATATATATCACTACTGCAGCCGGACAGGTATATATTATATAATGACGGACCTGCTGGACACTGTCTGTCAGCAGAATGAGTTTTTTATAGAATTAAAAAAAAAACACCACACAAGTCACACGACGAGTGTTTAACTTTTTCAGGCAATCACAATATAGTATACTATACTGGTGGTCAGTGTGGTCAGGTCACTGGTCAGTCACACTGGCAGTGGCACTCCTGCAGCAAAAGTGTGCACTGTTTAATTTTAATAATATGTACTCCTGGCTACTGCTATAACCTATAACTGCTCCCCAGTCTCCCCCACAATTAAGCTGTGTGAGCACAGTCAGATATTATACATAGATGATGCAGCACACTGGGCTGAGCACAGATATGGTATGTGACTGAGTCACTGTGTATCGTTTTTTTCAGGCAGAGAACGGATTATATTAAATAAAACTGCACTGGTGGTCACTGGTCAGTGGTCAGTCACTAGTAAACTCTGCACTCTCTAGTACTCCTAAGCTCCAGTAAATCAAGTGTCTCTGTCTCAATCTCACTCTGTCTCTTCTAATCTAAATGGAGAGGACGCCAGCCACGTCCTCTCCCTATCAATCTCAATGCACGTGTGAAAATGGCGGCGACGCGCGGCTCCTTATATAGAATCCGAGTCTCGCGATAGAATCCGAGCCTCGCGAGAATCCGACAGCGTCATGATGACGTTCGGGCGCGCTCGGGTTAACCGAGCAAGGCGGGAAGATCCGAGTCGCTCGGATCCGTGTAAAAAAAGCTGAAGTTCGGGCGGGTTCGGATTCCGAGGAACCGAACCCGCTCATCTCTACTGTGCATTGTCCTACAAGACTCCGGACTGTCGGGGGGCTGTGACATCGCCGGCACTGGGCTTACTTACTGTACGGGCTGATCTGAGCCTGCACAGGCCGTTCCGCACCTGAGTCCCTGCTTCGTGGCTCGCAGTAAGGAGCGAGTCAGACCGCAGAATATTGAGGCTGCCTTTTAATCTCAACTTTAATAAATGCTCGACATAAATCAAACCGTTTTGTATTACTTAATGGTACAGTCATTGAATTAATCATCATTAAATAGTAGTCAATGCTAGGAATTTTAATGCAGTTTTATTAGGCACAGCCTATGCCATATGCACATAATAACACACGTGATATGTCATTTGATATTATAAAGCAATAGCCTCATAAAAATAAAAAAGACACAATTCACAACATATGTTCTTCACAAAGCTGAAAGCGCAATTCCGAATAGCAAACATGAATCTATGACTTACACGCCTGACATCTCATCATATTCCTATTTCACATTGTTACTTTTTACCGTTGCCTACATGAGCCTGGAAAAGACCCAGAATACGTGGGGGTTTTTTGTAGAGGTTTCATTCCCAGACATCGATGCTCTGGCATCATATATTCTGCATAATAGAGTCATTTATTGCACACACGAACACACGCAGGCATTTTACGTATCATGCCAGTGGCCGCAGGCCTACATTTTTTAAGCTTTGGTGGATGTGGTGGGTGACGGCGTGAGAGAGTCTGTGGCGCAGGTGTGGTGGGTGACAGGGCGAGAGTCTGAGGGGTAGGTCTTATTACAGCAACCCCCTCCGGCCCCTTTAATGTCTACCTCTCACAGCACTGCAGTACGCCATAGTACAACTACCAATGTGATCTGAATGAGGGCCCTCGTCCTTTGTATTCTCCCCCACAGCAACACTGAACAGATTGTCCATATTGGCCTGAATGCACAAGCGACGGGGCACCAGCGATGAACGAGCGTGGGGCCGTGCATCGTTCATCGCTGGTGCCTCCACACTGAAAGATATGAACGGTAACGAGATCGTTCATATATTTCAGTATTTTTCGCCCAGTGTGTAGGGCCCAAAACATATTTAAATTAATATAAATAAGATAAGTGGTCAGGAAAGGGTTAAACATACTATAATGAATAAATGCACAAACATTATAGAACCAGTACTGAACTTTCTAAGCACACATTCTCCCACCTTATGGTAAGGCTCCTGTCTCTTCTTTCTGGTAGCTACTCTTTGGTCCAGTGCACTCAATGAGGGCTCAGAACCACACAGACAGCAAACTTGATAGAAAAAGCTGCTACCACAGGGCATGTGCAGCAGTTCTAGTAATCTTATTATATACCATTGGTATTGTTGTCATAATCTGCCACTTGCCAAGAGGAGGGGGGTTTCTGGGAAACCAGAAACCCCCCCTGCGTTTGCCTATGCCTTACCCTGCCCTACCCTTACCCTGCCCTTATCACTCCCTGATTAAGGTTCTAGGCATGTGGCTTCAAATTAAGGAGATACCTCTTATGGGCTTGAGCCCGTATGGCAGTGTCTACTGAGTATGTAAATATTAAAGAATGCACGTGGCCTCCAGCATATATACTGTAATCATGTATTTTAACATAATTCCCACTTCTAACGAGGATATATTTAGAGTTTCACCTTTCAGATTTCAAAGTGACGTTCCAGCAAAACATTCCGGTCCGGACAGGCAAGACTTGGGAAAGCAGGGAGGAAAGATAAAGGAGGATTGTAGATAACATTTTGAATGTAAAGTATTTTAAGTGTGTTGGGAAATTATTTACATGTTTTCCTGTCTTAAGCCAACAAAGGGAACCTGAGCAAGTGAGGACTTGTACCGTGCTGCAATTCCGCATGTGCTTGTATTGTGCAAAGCCTTTGACTGGTTCTCGCTCCATGAGGTGATCACGCACAGGGAATGCTCTGCGACCTGCCGTTGTGTTATCTGCAATTGCTCTCTTTTTGTTGTCATTTTAATATACCATCACTGAAATGTCTGAGCCAGTAACTTACATAAGGGGGCATACTTACCTATTATCAGGACTTGGGGGGTCTATATTTACTAAGCCATGGACGGAGATAAAGTCGACAGAGATAAAATACCAGCCAATTAGCTGCTACTGTCACAGGCTGTGTTTGAAAAATGAGAGGAGCTGATTGGCTGGTACTTTACCTCTGTGCACTTTTTCTCTGTCCAAGGCTTAGTAAATAGATGACCTTGGTTCCTATCATTAGAATTTATTACTGTATGTCGTGGAAATAAACTAAGTATCGCCCGCACTTACCACATCCAGGGACCGGGGCTCTGATAGGACATCCCTGTGACAAACAATCTATTACTGGTGTGCGGATCCTGGACGCATTAGTGCTCAAATTTAGCCATGTATTGGCTACTGGACAATGGGGGTCATTCCGAGTTGATCGCTCGCTGGCTACTTTTAGCAGCCGTGCAAACGCATTGTCGCCGCCCGCTGGGGGAGTGTATTTTCACTTTGCAGAAGTGCGAACGCCTGTGCAGCAGAGCACCTGCAAAATCATTTTGTGCAAAACAAGACCAGCCCTGTAGTTACTCTTCGTGTGCGTTGATTCTAACGACGGAAGGACGGCTTTTGATGTCACACACCCGCCCAGCGTTCGCCCAGCCACGCCTGCGTTTTTCTAAGCACTCCCTGAAAACGGTCAGTTGACACCCAGAAATGCCCACTTATGTCAATCTTCCTGCGTTCGGCCGTGCGACTGGAATCTTCGTTAGACTCTGTGCAAACCCACGATGCTCTTTGTACCTGTATGACGCGCCTGCACATTGCGGTGCATACGCATGCCCAGATATGCCGATTTATAGCCTGATCGCTGCGCTGCGTACAATGGCAGCTAGCGATCAACTCGGAATGACCCCCAATACCGGGGACAAATGTCTGTAATGTAGCCATAGGCTATAATGGTGTTGACTGTTAGCTTGGCAAACATGACATTTTAGGAGTCCTCAGAGAAATGTGGGTTGCTTTTCTGGTCAAAAACGGGACTGCAGGAGATATCTCCGATATTTGCTGTGGCTCCCCGTACATACATTCAGGGGATGCTTAATATTTGTGTGTAGCCCCCCAAAACAACTCACAAAGTGGTGTGTATTTAAAATAGAATCTGTTCTGAATAACCTTTAAAATAAGCCCTCCACTTCACCCATATTGTAGGCTAAACCATTATGTGTGAGCATGATGCAATCAGTCAGATTAAGGTCCACATGGGCTGGAGCTGAAATGTGTGAAGGACCTATTGTGTGCCTCAGCAAGACATGTAACTAGTGATGTGGAGGTGTGACCAGTGTGGTGTGGGTGTGGTCTGCATGGGGGTGTGGCTATCTCCATGGAGATCATAGCTAGTGCATACCTTCAACTACTTTATATAGCTATAACAATAAAAAAGTTGTTACCAACATATAATACAGAACACCAGTGACTGTCACATGATAGAGAGCATTTCAGTGACCGCCGTATAATACAGAGAGCATCACAGTGACCGCCGTATGATACAGAGAGTTTCACAGTGACCGCCATATGATAGAGAGAACATTGGGGCAGACTAGTTTCAGACAAGCCGTGGGGTGGTCAGATCGGGGTGGGGGTGAATGGGCAACCAGGAGGGGAGTGAGCTGGTGGTGACAGTTTTTTTTCCTATCAACACTGGCTGCACTGGGGATCCTGTGGGCCTAATTTCAATGGAAGGCCTGGAGCTGCAGATCCATCCGCCCCATTGTTAATCTGGCCGGGCCCTGACTGCAATAATGTAGATTGTAAGCTCCTATGGGGCAAGGACAGATGTAAAAAGATATATTCTCTGTACAGTGCTTCCTAATAAGATTGCTGCTACATGAAATAAACTTGCAGAGTGCGTGCACTTTGGAAGACACTCCCTACTCCCGGCGTGCGTGCTAACCAAACTGACAGGTCTGTAGACCCCCATTTCCATGCAGCGCTCTTTCCTCTGTAATATTCTGTATTATACTATAATACTAACCTGCCCGACAGAATTCACTGTACATTATATTGGACAGGCTGGAAATTTGTATGGGAACAAAAGCCTACAGACCCGTTATGTCTGTCAGTATGCAGACTGGGAACAGGGAGCTCAGCGGTGCATACTGTCAGTATGTGGCCCTATCAGTGCGGGACCTCCCGATGCAATTCTATAAATACATCACCGCTACAGTGGGGGTGAAGGTTGTAAGTGGATGGGGGGGGGAGGGCGGAGTTTTGCAAAGTTTTGTTTGTTTGTCTGACTGAAGAACTCATTTAATTCACGGTGGAAACTGCGTTTTTCAATTTTAAATAAAAAACAAAATGATTTGTTTTGTGATTACTGAAATGTGACCTCTGTCCAACGCATCGTTATGTGCCCTGGTGATGACATTACTGGCGGTCACAGAAGTCTTGGTTCAATTCAACAGTTGTTCATAAAGTTGGATGGAGAAAGTCAGTGAAGTAAATGAGAAGATGAAAGATTGGGTGATACTTTATTTAAAGCGTGTTCCTTAACGTCTTCTATTTAATTGGCGAAAAATCGTGGTTTGGGGAGGTTCACTTAGTACACCCTTCAGTATATTTATTATAATACTTCATAGCTAGTGAAGAGATTTTTGCAATCCATGCACTGGGTACAAAGTGACCATTACGGATATTATACTATTACACTAAAACGTTGTGGTTTGTTTTATGTTTCTTATAACTGAGTTTTATCTTATCTTTGTAGCCATAACCCATAACCGCTTGCCTGGCGTGGTCACATCAGATTCAGCCATGCCAAGCCAGGATTTCCCTGACATAGCTGCATCTGATGCGACCAGTCAGCAACGCCCATCGGCAGCTGCAGGAAGCAAATAATCCGTCAATCTCAGTGGATCTCCCTGCATCTGCTGCCCTACCAGTAACTCACATCTCCCTGGGCTTGCCATAGATGTAACGGTTCACCTGTGGCTGCCTTAGTCTTATCATCCGGCAACTGCTGATGTCACTAAGGGGGGAATTCAATTACCCGTTTGGAGGTAGCTTTGGGTTTTACCAACTGAGGCTATTTAATTGTATTCTGACTAGTCCTTATAGCCCTGTTAACGCCCGTTAGAGTAGCATGGGTTAACATAATAAGTTCACTGATTTGTGTGTTAACATGGTCGCGGCACCCGTTAACCCCCGGAGTTATTGGGGATTTTATTCTGCCCGCTGAGGGAGGTGAAAAAAATCCCTGATGACTGCTGGTTTCAGGGTTAATTGTATAGCTCTGGGAGCTCAATTAGACCACAGTAATCTACAGCAGCTAATTGAATTCTTCCCTATGGGGTGAATTTACTAAGGTGTGAGTTTCTTAGAAGTTTAGATGTTGCCCATAGCAACCCATTAGATTCCACTTAGCATTTATCTAGCTGCTTCTAGCTAGATTCTGATTGGTTGCTAATGCTATGGGCAACATCTCAACTTCTAAAAACCTCACACCTTAGTAAATATACCCCAATGTCTCCTGACAGATGCTCCTTCTCCAGTCACATGTAATTTCTCCCCTGGCCAACTATAGTGATCATAGATCAACTGTGGCTGCTGGAAGAATGTCATTCAACGCCAGCGATCTTCTACAGGTTCCGCTCCTTCCACTTCAAGTCACTCCCCCTCTACCTCAGATAGGTATTACATTGGCCACCTATGGCTTTCTGCAGACGGCAAATCCGCTGATGTCACTGCTATACCCCCAGCTTCTCCCCTCTCAGGTTCTCACCAGCAGCAGGCGATCCTAATTATAACCCTTCCCTTCCTGCTGCTGTCTTCTCATAGCACTGTAAAGTCCAGTGAGAAGTGCATGAGTGAGATGGAGACATTTTGGGCCTCAGACCTGATCGCTAGCAGGTGATTTTTTGCAGCCCTGCGATCAGATAGTCGCCATCTACAGTAGAGTGTATTTTCGCTGTGTAAATGTGTGATCGCATGTGTAGCAGAGCTGCGCAAACTGATTTTGTGCAGTCTCTGCGCAGCCCAGGACTTACTCAGCCGCTGCGATCACATCAGGCTGTCTGGGACCTAAACTGGCGTCAGACACCCTCCCTGCAAACGCTTGGACACTCCTGCGTTTTTCCAGACACTCCCTGAAAACGGTCAGTATCCACCCACAAACGCCCTCTTCCTGTCAGTAACCTTGCGATCGCCCATGCAATCACTTTTCTTGCACTATCCCGTCGCTATGCACCGATCCCCGTTGCTGCGGTCCATCGCACCTGCGCATTGCGATGCATGCGCTGTTCGGACCTGATCACAGGCTGTGAGAAAACGCAGCCTAGTGATCAGGTCTGAATTACCCCCTTTGTTGCAAGTAGCAGCAAGTAGGGCCTAATTCATGTTTGGAAGTAAAGCAAAAAAACAAGCCACTGGGAAAAAACATGCTGCACTGCAGGTGGGGCAGATGTAAGATGTGCAGAGAGAGTTAGATTTGGGTGGGGTGTGTTCAAACTGAAATGGGCCAGGTGTTTGTGCCGCACACTTGTGTCACTTAGCTTAGTCATACAGCCACCTCGGTGCAACCTTTTGGCCTAAAAACAATAATGTGAGGTGTGAGGTGTTCAGAATAGACTGGAAATGAGTGGAAATGAATGTTATTGAGGTTAATAATACAGTAGGATCAAAATGACCCTCAAATTCTGTGATTTTAGCTGTTTTCATGTTTTTTTCAAAAATCATCCAGATCCAAAACATGAAAAGTGCCCGCCGCACATCTCTAATATATATATATATATATATATATATATATATAATTTCATTTTTTTATTTAGTTTTATATAAGCTCTAGTTTTAAAGTATTGAAATTTCAAATGCATTCATACTGTATATTTTTAATTATATGGTCTTAAAAAAATACATGATTGTTTTAGTAAATATGTGTTGCATAAGTTTTAAATAGATGTTATACACCAAATTCAATCAGAATTTTTTTTTCGTTCCTAAGTTATTTTTGGAGCAAATATTCGTCAGTTAAGTGGTTAATAGTGAATATAAATATGCAGCTACCCCTAATATCAATTTCCATTCGCCTATGAAGATAAAATTGAAATAAAACGTACCGCAGCAGCGGTAGCACCACCTTTTGACCACCTTCTGGTTAAATTATCTAAAAAAAAATATGTAGATCTGCTTGGTCAAATAGAACTTTACCTAAACTGACCGTACACTAGAGTGAGCCATTCAGTGACAGAACATAGTGATTAGAAAACAACTGTACTGTGGAATTGTTTTGTGTAAAATTGCAAATTCAAACATTATACCCAAGGCTGGTACAATGGGGGTCATTCCGAGTTGTTCGCTCGTTGCCGATTTTCGCTATGCTGCGATTTGTTGCAAATTGTGCATGCGCAAGGCACGCAGGGCGCATGCGCTAAGTTATTTAACACAAAACTTTGCAGTTTTGCTGCGGCTTCTGCTGCGCTTTTCAGTCGCACTGCTGTTTGGTAAATGATTGACAGGAAAAGGGCGTTTCTGGGCGGCAACTCAGCGTTTTCCCGGCATTTGCAAAAAAATGCAGGCGTGTCAGGGAAAAACGCGGGAGTGGCTGGAGAAATGGGGGAGTGGCTGGCCGAACGCAGGGCGTGTTTGTGATGTCAAACCAGGAACTAAACGGACTGAGCTGATCGCAATCTGTGAGTAGGTCTGGAGCTACTCAGAAACTGCAAAGAATTATTTAGTAGCAGTTTTGCTAATTTTTCGTTCGCTATTCTGCTAAGCTAAGATACACTCCCAGAGGGCGGCGGCTTAGCGTGTGCAATGCTACTAAAAGCAGCTAGCGAGCGAACAACTCGGAATGACCCCCAATATTCACTAAATGGAAGGAAGAATGACATCACTGAGATGTGAAAGATATTACCGGTTCTATAATGAATAGACTAGACCAATGGCTCTCATACTGTGTGTTGTGGCATCCTGAGGGTACCTTGGAACACTTGCAGGGGTGCCCTGAGTTGGTGGTCCAAGACCAATTCAAATTGTTTATGGTCACTGTAAAATGCAAAACCAGTGGTATATATATATATATATATATATATATGCAAAAGCTCTCACTGACTGACTCATCACTAATTCTCTTACTTCCCATATGTTGGGAAGCTGTAATGTAACATACTGTAGGTATTCTTCAGGTGGGAAATAGGAAAACTACGTAATCAGAATTTTAATAAACCTCCCCTAAGGGGATGAAAAGGAGGTTGACATAATGACATCATTACGGATGCGTGGCTTACATTGGGTGAACGATAACCCCCAAACGGACAATCTTATCAAAATTTGGATTGTACCTCCAGTGTGTAGATTTTAATAAATGACAAAAATGATCCTGTCACTTTTTACCGTATCTGCTACGGGTGCTCCTCGGGTAACGCCAAGAACCATGGATTAATATTTACTTACATTAAGATGTCTCAAATTTACATCTCTATAGATTTACAACATTTTTAACACTCATTTATATTTACAACCGTGCAAATCAGAAACAAGAAGAATGGGTAGAACAGTTAGAATTCACTAAAAGTAAGGAGAAAAATGACATCTCTAAAACGTGAAAGATATTACCGGTTCTATAATGAATAGACTAGACTGGAATATTGGTTCAGCTCACATACCACTGATATCTATTAAACTAATTATTCTTATGGCCACAGAGTAGCTGCCTCCGCCTTGACAGGTGCACTTTAACCAGATACATTTGTCTTTCTCATACGTAATTAATTTTACTCTGAGCTGCGTCTGTATCAGCCACTGCAATCTGCTTTAGTTTATTCCAGCTTCATAAATGGAGGCCATTATAAATGTCTGTTACATTGCACTTATGTTGTGGCATTTTCTCTGCTGTGTGAGGAACACCTGGATGTACATAGTAATAAACACGTTACACATTAATAAGACTCTGCAATCCCCAACCGTTCACAGTCACAGTAATTATGGAAGTTTGTTCTCATGTATACCAGTGGCCAGTGAGTGGTATGTGGCATTCCACGGTTTCTGTGTGGCTCTCTCCTTCCTTCACTCATCCTCATTGTATGCTATGACATATTATTCCCCTGTGGACATGTATTTATGTTACAGAAACACAGAAGTGACATAAAATATATATGTATACTGTGAGCTCACAATCCTTGTGAAAGTGGTTTCGCTGTATGTGAAGAAAGAACACCCCAGGATATGAGAATCCTCTGATACAAATAACACTTTATAGAAATGTGTGTATTACAGGTTGAGTATCCCTGATCCAAAATGCTTGGGACCAGAAGTTTTTTGGATATCGGATTATTCCGTATTTTGGAATAATTGCATACCATAATGAGATATCAAAGTGATGGGACCTAAGTCTAAGCACAGAATGCATTTATGTTTCATATACACCTTGGGGGTCATTCCGAGTTGATCGTAGCTGTGCTAAATTTAGCACAGCTACGATCATTCACACTGACATGCGGGGGGACGCCCAGCACAGGGCTAGTCCACCCCGAATGTCAGTGCCGCCCCCCCCCCCCCCCCCCACACCGCAGAATAGCAAAGGCATCGCACCGCGGCGATGCCTTTGCACTGCAAGAGTAGCTCCCGGCCAGCGCAGCTTTAGCTACTCATCGCTCCCCAGCCCGCAGCGGCCATGCGTGACGTTACGCAGACGCCGCGACCCGCCCCCCCAAACGGTCCGGCCACGCCTGCATTGGCCAGACCGCTCCCCCTAAACGGCGGCTTAATGCCGCAGTCCCGCCCCCTCCCGCCCAGCGACCGCCTCTGTCTCAGAGGCGATCGCTAGGCAACGACGGCTGCCATGCGCCGGCACGCTGCGACGCCGGAGCATGCGCAGTTCCGACTCCATCACTGCGCTGCGACAATCTGCAGCGAGTGATCGGGTCGGAATGACCCCCCTTATATACACAGCCTGAAGGTCATTTAATACAATATTTTTAATAACTTTGTGCATTAAACAAAGTTTGCGTACATTGAGCCATCAGAAAACAAAGGTTTCGCTATATCACTCTCACTCAAAAAAGTCCGTATTCCGGAATATTTGGATATGGGATACTCCACCTGTATAAGGAATAATAAAGACTTAATGTAGAATTAAACAGATAAAATGTCACATCTGACGTTCTACAACCTCTTATATGGCCACAGAACTGGTCAGAGGCTTTTTCCTATATAAAATTTTATTCACGGAAACGTGTCATTGTCCTATCTACCTGCAGGACAATTTAATGTGCACCTATCGCTTCCAGAAAGTGTAAGTGGGTGATTTGTGGGGTAATTCACTATTCATTCTGATGTAACAGACTATGGTGCCTTCGCTGAACATAACCCATTCTCCAGTGATATCACATGATTGATCCTTTGTAAATTAATATGTTGGTTGTTTTTTTGGGTGTAAGAACCCGGAAACTGTTGAAACACTGGCCAGCTGTGTTTTCTCCCTAAACCTCTCTGGGATGGTACAATTGCGTCAAAGACATTATGAATTAAGTGGGTGGGGTCACGATAAGCCCATTCAGCAAGAGTCTCATCTTCTGCCGCCCAGACCTCCCACTTCATATGGGAAGTGCAGGAGCAGCCTCTGGGAGACCTGCACACTCTTCCGAGCTGTCCAAGAGAGCCACCAGAGATTTGGATGCCTCCTGGACATTCCAGGCAAATAGGCAAGTACGATTCTACACTGCTCTTAATGTAAATGTGTGTCTTACCTGCAGCCTGGGGCAGCTGAAAGCATGTAACTGATTAACCAGAGCATCTGTGAGGAACTTGACTGATGCTGGAAAAGCTGGCCAGTGACTGGGAGAAGGTCTCTATTAGAAAGTGATGGGGCCGTTTGGAAGCTGAGGACCTTTGACGGTGGCTTGCATGAACAGTAACTATATGATGGTTACTGGTCTGACAGACTTTCCCTATGTATTGTCACCAGGTCACCATACTGCACTTAAGGCATACTTGCCTACCTGACCCTCTCCATGAGGGAGAAAATGCTCTGTTCCTGGACTTTCCTGGTAATGTATGATTGCCATCACCTGTGGTGAGCTAGTTAATTGATAAGAAAGGTGTTTCACCACAGGTGATGGCAATCATACATTACCAGGAAAGTCCAGGAACAGAGCATTTTCTCCCTCATGGAGAGGGTCAGGTAGGCAAGTATGACTTAAGGCTACTTGGTACTAGTGATAGGCCTCCATGAAAGCTTTTATGTCCCCCTGTGGCTCAGTACAACAAGCTGTATGCTGAAGAGGATAATTTCAGGGAGGAAGAAATCCATCCTGAGAGTACCTGGAATTAAGGGAAAGTAGCAGTAAAGGCTTGTGAACTTTAAAGCAACGCTGGAAATTGTGTGAACACACCCTAGATAATTGTAATTATGTGCACAAATGCATCAAACAATAAAGAGCCAGCGGCTTGTCCTAACACACTTCACACATTTTCCGCTCAGAGATCAATAGGCCTTATGAAGTTGCTGAAGCCTAAGGGGAGCCGTCCGTGTGACAGAATTCACTCCCAGCCGTGTCAGAGAGCTATAAGCTATCCCAGCTCTGTGCAGGAATACACGTTGATCCGTGTCATCTCTCCTTCAGGATATAACTAAAGATGAGAGACTAAACTTCACGTTAGAGTGTGTCCATTGCCTGAACTCAGCGGGAGGAATCCATTTTGTGAGAGGAACTGATATAGGGGGTAATTCAGACCTGATCACCCGCTAGTGTTTTTTTTTGCAGTCCAGCGTTCGCATAGGCGCCGCCCACCGGGGAGTGTTTTTTAGCTGTGCAAGTGTGGGGTCACATGTGCAGCCGAGCGGTACAAAATAACTTGTGCAGTTTCTGAGTTGCCCAGAACTTACTCAGCCGCTGCGATCATTTCAGCCTATCCGGGGCCGGAATTGACGTCAGACACCCGCCCTGAAAACGCTTGGACACGCCTGCGTTTTTCCAGCCACTCCCTGAAAACGGTCAGTTGCCACCCACAAACGCCTTCTTCCTGTCAATGTTCTTGCGATCGGCTGTGCGAATGGATTCTTCGTAAAACCCATCACACAGCAACGATCCGCTTTGTACCTGTGAGTACTGCCTGTGGACTACAGTGCCTTCTCTGAGTAATGCCTGTGGCCTAGTGCCTTCTCTGAGTATTGTCTGTGGACTACAGTGCCTTCTCTGAGTACTGCCTGTGGCCTAGTGCCTTCTCTGAGTACTGCCCATGGCCTAGTGCCTTCTCTGAGTACTGTCTATGGCCTACTGCCTTCTCTGAGTACTGTCTATGATCTAGTGCCTTCTCTGAGTACTGTCTGCAGCCTACAGTGCCTTCTCTGAGTACTGTTCGTGGCCTAATGCCTTCTCTGAGTACTGGCCACGGCCTAGTGCATTTTTTGAGTACTAGCCATGGCCTATTGCCTTCTCTGAGTACTAGCCATGGCATAGTGCCTTCTCTGAGTACTGTCTATGTCCTAGTGCATTTTCTGAGTACTGGCCATGGCCTAGTGCCTTCTCTGAGTACTGTCTATGGCCTAGTGCCTTCTCTGAGTACTGTCTGCGGCCTAGTGCCTTCTTTGAGTACTGTCTGCAGCCTACAGTGCCTTCTCTGAGTACTGTCTACGGCCTAGTGCCTTCTCTAAGTACTGTCTGCAGTCTAGTTCCTTCTCTGAGTACTGCCTGCAGCCTACAGTAACTTCTGAGTACTGTTCGCAGCCTAATGCCTTCTCTGAGTACTGGCCACAGCCTAGTGCATTTTTTTAGTACTGGCCACGGCCTCTTGCCTTCTCTGAGTACTGTCTATAGTCTAAAGCCTTCTCTAAGTACTGGCTATGTCCTAGTGCATTTCCTGAGTACTGGCCATGGCCTACTGCCTTCTCTGAGTACTGTCTGCAGCCTAGTGCCTTCTATGCGAACTGTTCGCAGCTTAATGCCTTCTCAGAGAACCGGCCACGGTCTAGTGCATTTTTTTGAGTACTGGGCATTGCCTTGTGTCTTCTCTGAGTACTGGACACGGCCTAGTGCCTTCTCTGAGTACTGTCCACGGCCTAGTGCCTACTCTGAGTACTGGCCACGTCCTAGTGCATTTTCTGAGTACTGACCATGGCCTAGTGCCTACTCTGAGTACTGGCCATGGCCTACTGCCTTCTCTGAGTACTGGCCACGGCCTAGTGCATTTTCTGAGTACTGGCCATGGCCTATTGCCTTCTCTGAGTACTGGCCACGTCCTAGTGCATTTTCTGAGTACTGGCCATGGCCTAATGCCTTCTCTGAGTACTGTTCACGGTCTAATGCCTTCTCTGAGTACTAGCCATGGCCTAGTGCCTTCTCTGAGTACTGTCCACGGCCTAGTGCCTACTCTGAGTACTGGCCACGTCCTAGTGCATTTTCTGAGTACTGACCATGGCCTACTGCCTTCTCTGAGTA
Organism: Pseudophryne corroboree; assembly: GCF_028390025.1. Lineage (NCBI taxonomy): Eukaryota > Metazoa > Chordata > Amphibia > Anura > Myobatrachidae > Pseudophryne > Pseudophryne corroboree. Next base: position 162,459,105 of record NC_086455.1, on the reverse strand, counting down.
CTGGCCACGTCCTAGTGCATTTTCTGAGTACTGGCCATGGCCTATTGCCTTCTCTGAGTACTGTCCGCGGCCTAGTGCCTTCTCTGAGTACTGTCCATGGCCTAGTGCCTACTCTGAGTACTGTCCGCGGCCTAGTGCCTTCTCTGAGTACTGTCCATGGCCTATTGCCTTCTCTGAGTACTGTCCGTGGCCTAGTGCCTTCTCTGAGTACTGTCTGCGGCCTAGTGCCTTCTCTGAGTACTGTCCATGGCCTATTTCCTTCTCTGAGTACTGTCCGCGGCCTAGTGCCTTCTCTGAGTACTGTCTGCGGCCTAGTGCCTTCTCTGAGTACTGTCCATGGCCTATTGCCTTCTCTGAGTACTGTCCGCGGCCTAGTGCCTTCTCTGAGTACTGTCTGCGGCCTGCAGGGTACCTCCTGATCTGGGACTGACAACCCTTGAACTCCCAAAATGCTGTGTCCGCGAGCTGGTCTAGGGTTCCAGAATAACATTTTGTTTATAGGGCAAGTTATCTCTGATGTTCCTTTCAATATTGGCGAGTAAGGGGAGGGATGGAAACATCAGCATTTTATTATTTTACATTCTATATGTGATGTGAGAAGAATGATGGGGGGATGCTACTAAAACCCTCCCAATATTGTTCATAATCATTATGTAAATATGGTGGGATTGCTGTTATTCTGCCCTTACTGGGGTAATTCTGGTTAAGAGAAAAGCCAAAAAAAGAAAGTAACATTGCACCTGGAACAAACCATGATGCAATGAAAGGGGTGCCCAGGACCGAATTAAACAGTACTATACGCCCTGGGCAAAGCAATGCACCGGGGGCCCCAATCCACTTATTCACAGGAATAAGAATTTAAAAAAATCATAACTCACCCCTCCTGCGGTCTTGCACGTCCCTCCACATACAGTGAAAGGATGTCAGCACTCTGATTGGGGGGTAGCTCCAGTCATGCACCAATCAGCATGGGGACAGCCATTCACTGTCTGGCAGATTCACATTGTTGTATTCATACAAGCAGGGCCAGATTAACAATGGGGCGGGCGAAGCTCCAGCTCCAGGCCTCCACACAAAAATAGGCCCATTATACTGGCAGTAGTATGATGACCAAACAATCATAAATCATAAGTATTAAAATAGTTTTTGTAGTTTTTTCACAAAATTATGCAAATTTTCTCTGTTTATGTATTTATGGAGACATTGGAGGTCATAGTGTATAGGGTGTACACACCACGTGCCTCTGGCCACACCCACACAGCACTGGTTCCTCCTCTTCTCGGTATAGGCCCTTGAAAATGTTCAGCTCTAGGCCCATGTGGCCCTTAATCTGGCCCTGCATACAAGAGGGGCGCCCGTGGGAACCAGATTCTCTATGAGTTTTGCCAACCTCTATATGGGTGTGTTGAAGGGGCACGGGGGTGATCGCAGGGTGCATCTGGTTTTCTAAGGCAGCTTTACTGATGATTTCTTTTTAACAAGAATATTCATGAATTGAATATTGCGCTGCCACTTAAAAATATAGTTGCATCTGATATAAACAATTTATACTATTTCCAAAGGTGGATACCAACTATTTCCTAAATGACCATTTGTGAGACTAAAAATAAATGTCTCTGGCCCTCATTCCGAGTCGTTCGCTCGGTAAATTTCTTCGCATCGCAGTGAATTTCCGCTTAGTGCGCATGCGCAATATCCGCACTGCGACTGCGCCAAGTAAATTTGCTATGAAGAAAGTATTTTTACTCACGGCTTTTTCTTCGCTCCGGCGATCGTAGTGTGATTGACAGGAAATGGGTGTTACTGGGCGGAAACAGGCCGTTTTAAGGGCGTGTGGGAAAAAATGCTACCGTTTCCGGAAAAAACGCGGGAGTGGCTGGAGAAACGGGGGAGTGTCTGAGCGAACGCTGGGTGTGTTTGTGACGTCAAACCAGGAACGACAAGCACTGAACTGATCGCAGATGCCGAGTAAGTGTGAAGCTACTCTGAAACTGCTAAGAAGTTTGTAATTGCAATATTGCGAATCTTTCATTCGCAATTTTAAGAAGCTAAGATTCACTCCCAGTAGGCGGCGGCTTAGCGTGTGCAATGCTGCTAAAATCGCCTTGCGAGCGAACAACTCGGAATGAGGGCCTCTGATACTGTACGCTATTATAGACAAGAACAATTATTATATTCCTCCTTTTTAGAACAAGGTTACCTGGGTGGCGCAGGGGGTGGGGCATCTTGGACAAAGCCCTATGGGGCATTTGTACTAAGCTTTTGAGAGAGATAAAGTGTAGAGAGTACCAGCCAATCAGCTCCCAACTGTCATGTTACAGGCTGTGTATGCAAGCTGACAGTAAGGGCTGATTGGTTTGTACTTTAACTCTCTCCACTTTATCATTCATTATTCCAGCTTACACTATATTCCGCCATTACCCCGTATGTAATCCCCCCCTTTCCAGGTTACTCCTTTATTTTGGGGTATCCTGTATTGATATGCCTAGCAAAATTGTTTTTATTGAACTAAAGTATTTTATTAAAGGAGTCAATAGATCGGAACATTAGCGCATTCATTACACAAGAATTGTGGCAATATAATTATCCATGGTTCCTGATGCATATTTTTTTACTGAGACCAATAGCTTCAGTGTATTACTAGTATATATAGTTTATATATTATTTATGTAATGAGTACGGTGTTATATGTTTATCACACACAGTGAGGGTATTGTATGGCCTAGCTGGGAAGGTGCTAATAAATAATATACTGTAATGTAAACCTTTTTCTATCGGTTGAAATGAGAATATAAATGTTGTCAGTGATGCTCCCCTGATGAAACTGCATCACTGGGCAGAGAAACGCGTCAGGTGACATTGTGTACCTGTAATGACGCACCTTGCAGGGACTGTAATAGCGTGAGACCAGAAGGTGAGTTACTGTCCTGCACTGAGATCTGAACTCACCAGAACACGGCATTCCCAGTGTGGTAATAACGAGCGCTGAGGTCAGGGAAAGAGGAACTGCATATTCCCTGAGAGTGATACAGATGGCAGCACCGTCTATGCTGAGCAGATCCACACCAGTGTCAGGTAGAGACATTTATAAGTTCAACTATTAATTGCGTATATACAAATCCGGACCTGCGGAGCTGCATATTACAGAGCCGGCCCTGCGGAGCTGCATATTACAGAGCCGGACCTGCGGAGCTGCATAAATCAGAGCCGGACCTGCGGAGCTGCATATTACAGAGCCGGACCTGCGGAGTTGCATATTACAGAGCCGGACCTGCGGAGCTGCATATTACAGAGTCGGCCCTGCAGAGCTGCATATTACAGAGCCGGACCTGCGGAGCTGCATGTTACAGAGCCGGACCTGCGGAGCTGCATATTACAGAGCCGGACCTGCTGAGCTGCATATTACAGAGCCGGCCCTGCGGAGCTGCATGTTACAGAGCCAGCCCTGCGGAGCTGCATGTTACAGAGCCGGCCCTGCGGAGCTGCATATTACAAAGCCGGACCTGCGGAGCTGCATAAATCAGAGCCGGACCTGCGGAGCTGCATATTACAGAGCCGGACCTGTGGAGCTGCATATTACAGAGCCGGAGCTGCATATTACAGAGCCGGACCTGCGGAGCTGCATATTACAGAGCCGGACCTGCGTAGCTGCATATTACAGAGCCGGACCTGCGGAGCTGTATATTACAGAGCCGGCCCTGCAGAGCTGCATATTACAGAGCCGGACCTGCGGAGCTGCATGTTACAGAGCCGGACCTGCGGAGCTGCATATTACAGAGCCGGACCTGCGAAGCTGCATATTACAGAGCCGGCCCTGCGGAGCTGCATCTTACAGAGCCGGCCCTGCGGAGCTGCGTGTTACAGAGCCGGACCTGCGGAGCTGCATATTACAGAGCCGGAGCTGCATATTACAAAGCCGGACCTGCGGAGCTTCATATTACAGAGCCGGACCTGCGGAGCTGCATAAATCAGAGCCGGACCTGCGGAGCTGCATATTACAGAGCCGGAGCTGCATATTACAGAGCCGGACCTGCGGAGCTGCATATTATAGAGCCGACCTGCGGAGCTGCATAAATCAGAGCCGGACCTGCGGAGCTGCATATTACAGAGCTGGACCTGCGGAGCTTCATATTACAGAGCCGGAGCTGCATATTACAGAGCCGGACCTGCAGAGCTGCATATAACAGAGCCGGACGTGCGGAGCTGCATATTACAGAGCCGGACCTGCGGAGCGGCATATTACAGAGCCGTACCTGCGGAGCTGCATATTACAGAGCCGGAGCTGCATATTACAGAGCCGGACCTGCGGAGCTGCATATTACAGAGCCGGACTTGCGGAGCTGCATATTACAGAGCTGCCCCTGATTCTGGGCGAGCCATGTCGCACTGCAAGGGGGGCAAATACATTTTCTTGCATGCAAGGTAAATACTGACTGCTTTGGTATGTAGCCCTCAAATGCTGGACTTTGATAAGACATGGATGCCAAAGCATGCTGAGACTTGTATTCCACAAGTGCCCACATTCCGAGGCAGCCATGTGTATGCTACAAACGTCCAAATACTTTAGGCACAACAGGACATGCTGAGATCTGTAGTTAGTCAGCAAAAAACTCTATGTATGAACTTTTTTTGCACGCACAACCCAGGTGTTTGAGAAGGGCCCTTTGGCCCGATATTTACCAAGCAAAGACAATGGCTTGTAGCCTAGGACGTGTACACCTGGAGCAATTCAATTACAAGCTGCTTTCCTTGCGCGATAAATGCTTTTTAACGTATAAGTGCCCGGAGTTAAGGATTAATCATTTGCGGCGGTCGCAATATGGGAAGAAAGCCCCATTTACCGCAGATTTTTGTTCAAGCCTCCTGAGGCTCAAACAAAACTCTGCATTAAGTGCAGCCTGCAGGCTTATCGCGGGCCGCAATTGAATAGACCGGGCACTGCTTTAAGGCTAACTGAAGATTTGAGCCCATGTTCTGTGTTACCCTGCTGTAGACCTCCCAGCCCAGACTCTTGTATCCTTGTGCTGCTAGTGTCTATTTCAGGGGGACCCATTGCTGTTTGTATCCCCAATTTTGTGCTACCAGCTTAGGCTTTGAGTGCTGGCAAAATCCACTGCACACACCGGAATATTTGAAGCTATCGGCGATATGTTAAATATTATTTATTACCAGTCACTTATATTGCGCTAGCATATTCCATTGTGTTTTATAACTGGGATATGTCGGTTTTAAACCGGCACCACATCACGAGCGGCTTGGCTTCTCACCCTCCGAATCGATGGAAAACTGCCGCAAATCCCGTCCCTATTACACTCATGACCACAGAGCCAGCCCTAGCCATAGGCAAAGTAGGCAATTGCCTAGGGCATTTGTAATGCCTGGGGCATGCCTTCCAAGCACAGGGCCGGCTCAGCCTGGCCACGTTGGCTGTGTGGTATGGATAGGTGCTGAGAAGTTATTAAATGGAAATAGGGGGAAGACCTAAGGAGATATAGGTAAGAACGGAGCACTCTTGATAATGGTGGTCATTCCGAGTTGATCGCTAGCTACATTCGCTCGCTGTGCAGCGATGAATCAAAAAAAGGCACTTCTGCGCATGCGTATGCGGCGCAATGCGCACGCGCAAAGTACTATTTCAACTAACGATGTCGTTTCACACAGGGTCTAGCGAAGCTTTTCATTCGCACTGCTGGTCGCAGAGTGATTGACATGAAGTGGGCGTTTCTGAGTGTCAACTGATCGTTTTCAGGGAGTGTTCGGAAAAACGCAGGCATGCCAGGAAAAACGCAGGCGTGGCTGGGCGAACGCAGGGCGTGTTTGTGACGTCACATCAGGAACTGAACAGTCTGAAGTGATCGCAAGCGCTGAGTAGGTTTTGAGCTACTCTGAAACTGCACAAAAAACCTTTGTAGCCGCTCTGCGATCCTTTCGTTCGCACTTCTGCTAAGCTAATACACTCCCAGTGGGAGGCGGCATAGCGTTTGCACGGCTGCTAAAAACTGCTAGCGAGCGATCAACTCGGAATGACCACCTATATCAAGTAGCCAGTTATTAAATGGGTATTCTGTTGCACATATTCTTCTTGACGGGTAGTATTTCTTGCCGATGCTACATGTTTGCGTTAATGTGTGCCCTGCAGTGTAAACAGTATTTATTCATGTAAAGAATACATTATACAGCCCTTGTCTGGCCCTTTTATTAACTCACCACTATGCATTATTTATTTTATGTAACCAGAGATCTATTTAGACACCAAGTCAATGAAGCATCGCCGACCTCAAGTGCAGCCTAGTCAGGCAATAATATCACCTTGTAACTTCTGCTTCCCGCAGCGCACTGAAGCGTCCCAATGTGGCACCCTGGCCAAGTCTTTATATAATGTCTGTACTAGAAGTCTGTACCCCTTGTCAGACCTCTGTTCTCCTAGACTTGTCTTTGCCGATCTTCAGTATGTGTCTCGGAAATTGTGTAATTTGTAGTAGTTACAAAGATTTAAGGACAGCGCTAGGAAACACTGGCCCAGATTTATCAAGCCTTGGAGAGGTACCAACCAATCAGCTCCCAACTGCCATGTTACAGGCTGTGATTAAAAAATGACAGTTATGAGCTGATTGGTTAGTACTTTATCACCGTGCAATTTATCACTCTCCAAAGCTTGATAAATCTGGACCAATAATTGGGCCGTATTCAGGTTTGTGTTTACACTGAAATCTAAATTGCAGTGTAACAAGAAAGCAGCCAGTATTTACCCTGCACAGAAACAATATAACCCACCCAACTGCAACTCTCTCTGCACATGTTACATCTACCCCACCTGCAGTGCAACATGGTTTTGCCCTTTAGTGTGCTTTTTTGGTTTGCTAATAAACCTGAATACCCCCCTTTGTGCATTACAAATTTATGAGCAGACTTTCATTGACAACTGGGACACTATTAGGACCAGGATCCGCTGACTGGTTCCTGGTCCTATGAACGGTGTTCACACTGAAGGTTCTCTGCAGACCTTGATACTGAGGTTGTGCTTACTTTCCAGCAAGACCGCTATCTAAAATCGCCCCAATTCCGCCATCATATCGGTGATTGTGTAGAATAAGTCATACCTGCCTTTTTTTGAAAAAGCAGGTCAGGGAGATTGTGAAAGTAACACTTATCCGCGCGGACGTCACTGCTACATCTGAGAGATGGGTCATAAACAGGACTTACATCCAAATGTAAAATAAATGAGCCCCAAAGTTTGTAAGACCTACTTGTTGAAGAATAGACTCTTATGTTTTGCAGGGTTTGTTTGTGTACTGTGTTTTACAAGAGGTTCCATATACTGTAAGTGGCCATGAGAAACCTTATATAAAATGCATGTAGCCATAGTGATCATTGTGCCTTATATCCAATGCAGGGAAATGGCCCTGATGAGCCCATCTGAATGTATGTACAGTATCTCTGATTTCTCTTTTTCCCCAAGAATGTAATAGCTGTATAATGGGTATAAGGGCCCTCATTCCGAGTTGTTCGCTCGTTAATTTTTTTTGCATCGCAGCGATTTTCCGCTAACTGCGCATGCGCAATGTTCGCACTGCGGCTGCGCCAAGTAAATTTGCTAAGATGTTTGGTATTTTACTCACGGCATTACGAGGTTTTTTCTTCGTTCTGGTGATCGGAGTGTGATTGACAGGAAGTGGGTGTTTCTGGGCGGAAACTGACCGTTTTATGGGTGTGTGTGAAAAAACGCTGCCGTTTCTGGGAAAAACGCGGGAGTGGCTGGAGAAAAGGGTGGTGTCTGGGCGAACGCTGGGTGTGTTTGTTACGTCAAACCAGGAACGACAAGCACTGAACTGATCGCACTGGAAGAGTAAGTCTGGAGCTACTCAGAAACTGCACAGAGAAATCTTTTCGCAATATTGCGAATCTTTCGTTCGCAATTCTGCTAAGCTAAGATACACTCCCAGTAGGAGGCGGCTTAGCGTGTGCAATGCTGCTAAAAGCAGCTTGCGGGCGAACAACTCGGAATGAGGGCCAAGGTACAATCAGGGAGATTGCTGGTCTATTCAGGGAGTTAGGGAGATTGCTTCTTTTTCAGGGAATCTCCTGCAGAATGAGGGAGGGTAGGCAACTATGAGAATAAAGTCTCCAAAATGTCTATCCCATAGAGTCCAAGCTGAGATGTTGGCTACAGAGATATACCATTCCTATCAGTCTCGTGGAGGACCTGAAATTGCAGATTCAGCCAAAGTAGAGAACTGGCACCATTCTCGGTCAAGGCCTATGTAGAAAGTTCAGAACCTGTCCGGATTCCTTAGTAGTGTACCTGGCCATTAAACAACAGAAACCTTCCCTTTTAATCCTCCCGTGTACCACATGTGGATGTTAGCATATTTTAACTGCTTGACATTCCTTCTTGCCTGCTTTCCAGAATGTAGTACATTTTAAAACTTGTAGTCTTCTTTCATGTTTTATTTGAACCTATGTAATTGCATTCCTGAAAGAATAACAGGCCCCCCGAGTGATTTATATGCTGTATTAAGTGTCAGTTCTGAAGAGACACAGTTAACAGTTTGGTTTAACCTTCTGATTTTCAATTTAAGTTCAAAACTAAAAAAGCTCCACTGTATTCACTGGGACACAATAATGAAACGTTCTGCACAAAGAGACACAGGGATGACTGATCACCCAGAGGAGGATGGGCCGAAAACCTCAATCTGTGCCGCCATCCATCAGCCGAGGACGCAAATATCTTTTAATGAAATATGAAAGGCACAAAGTCTAATATGCTCAATGTTGTAAGGCTAATCATTAGTTTATATGTGCCATTATAACATCTTCACTTTCACCTGCTTATACTGTATTAAATAGTAACGCAAAGTGACTGCTTATTAAAGGATCCCATTTAAATGTACAGTACTGTGCAAAACTTTTAGGCAGGTGTGTCAATGATGCATGCAAAGTGAGAATGCTTTCAAAAATAGAAGTGTTCATAGTTTATTTTCATCAATTAACAAAATTCAAATTCAGAAGAGAAATCTAAATAAAATCAATATTTGGGGTGACCCCCCCTTTGCCTTTAAAACAGCATCAATTCTTCTAGGTACACTTGCACACAGTTTTTGAAGGAACTCGGCAGAGAGGTTGTTCCAGACATATTGGAGAACTAACCACATATCTTCTGTGGATATAGACTTGCTCAAATCCTTCTGTCTCATCATGTAATCCCAGACAGACTCAATGATGTTGACATCAGGGCTCTGTGGCGGCCATATCATCACTTCCAGGACTCCTTGTTCTTCTTTACGCTGAAGATAGTCCTTAATGACATTGGCTGTATGTTTGGGGTTATTGTCCTGCTGAAGAATAAATTTGGAGCCAATCAGACGTCTCCTTGATGGTACTGCATGATGGATAGGTTCTGTTGACATTCAGACCCATGTTGACATTTTGTACCACACCTGATTGGAATAAGTTCAATATTTGTCACATATATAACACCCTTGGCATATGCCGGGTCACCGCAATTTCCACACCCTGCTCAGCCCAGCCACCTATGTAGCCAATCCCACCCCATCCACTACATTGAGTCTCCAAACCCCCCATCACAATTGCTGCTCTGACTTCGGCCCCCATCACTCGTACCTCTTTCCTTATTTCTATACTTACAACTGCAGCCCGTCCTCCCCTTCCAGGTCTATGTCATCTCCCTTGCTCATTGGGCAGAGCGGCCAGGCTTCCAGTGCACGCACACTGCAGAGACGGGACAGTCTTACACAATTATTCTATAGATTTTGTACTATGCAGTCAAACTACCATATACAGGGGGAGATGTACTAAGCCTGAAAAGTGATAAATATCACTGTGATAAAGCACCAGCCAATCGGCTCCTAACTGCCATGTCACAGGCTGTGTTTGAAAAATGACAGTTAGGAGCCGATTGGCTGGTACTTCATCACAGTGATATTTATCACTTTTCAAGCTTAGTACATCTGGCCCACAGTATGAAAAAAAAATCTTTATGTGATCTAAATGGGTCAATTTCCCTAGATCAGGCATGTCCAAACTGCGGCCCTCCAGCTGTTGTGAAACTACATATCCCAGCATGCCCTGACACAGTTTTGCTGTCAGAGAATGCCAAAGCTGTGTCAGGGCATGCTGGGATGTGTAGTTTCTTAACAGCTGGGGGGCCGCAGTTTGGACATGCCTGCCCTAGATAATGATGAGTTCATTATTATTTACTCACATTCATACAGCGCTTATATATCCTGCAACGCTTTACAGAGAACATGTCAGTCGTTCTCATCAGTCCCTGCCCCAGTAAAGTTTACACTCCATATTCCCTATTACATGGACACACGTATACACTAGGGTTAACTTTGTATCTGTTAGAAGCCAGCTAACCTACCCGTATATTTTTGGAGTGTGGGAGTGGACCTGTGCTCCTGGAGGAAACCCAAGCAAACACATAGAGAACATACAAACCCCACACAGATTGCACCATGGTCGGGAATTTAAACCATGGCTACACAACTGTGAGGCAGTAATGGTAAGCAGTGTAACGTGCACACTGCTTATTGTCACAATATGGATTTTCTTGGAATAATACATTGTATTGATGATATATTATTGAGTTATTGTATTGTTTGGTGTTCTTTTGGTAACGCCTGTGATCAATGAGCGTGACTTGTTACACAGCGCCAAGTTGATATGCTTACTTACCATTTAGAATAATGCTAATCGTTGCATCAAACAGATCACCTCTATTTCCAATTCTCATTATGAATCGATAAAATGAACTTTTTTGAAATTCTTTAAAACTTCTATGGTTGAGGGTGTATTGGAGCTATTGATCACGCCAGGTGTCACAGTTTTGTTAAACCAAGATTATTCTTTTATATTAAGTGTGTACCTAAATTTCACATTTTTTGTCTATTTTTTTTTTTATCTGCCCAGGTATGGGTTTTCTTCTGTAGTTTATTAGAAATAAATATTGTTTTAAGCAAAACATACATGCTTTTCATTGTGATTCTATTATATACAGATATTTTTATATATACAGCTATAAGGTAAGGTTGTTATTTGCCCTTTTTCTGCCCCTGCCATTTGGGTTCACCTGGAGTTTTAATGGATGGGAAATAATTGAATAAGTGAAGATTTTAAGTGGAGTAAATGATGCCTGAAACCATATTAGTGTTTCCTATGGGTGACAGGTTCACTCAGAGCCGGCCTTAGGCATAGGCAAACTAGGCAAATGCCTATGGCATTTGGTATGCTTAGGGGCACCAGCAGCTTCTGCTGATTAAAATGATATGCGGCATGCCTATATTCTGTGTGTGTGACTGCGGCTGTATCTGCATACGAAATGCTACGTTACAGTATATTCCTGGAAATCGCTGTAATGTATGCAGATACAGCCGCAGTCACACACAGAATATAGGCATGCTGCATATCATTTTCATCAGCAGAAGCTGCTTGTGCATCCTAGCCACATAGTGATGCAAATAATATGATGACTTTTCATAAACAAAAGGTGCCTGACAATAGCAGAGCTTCCAGCTGACTCATGCCAGGCATCTCCTGCAGAACTAGCGGCGGTGCTAGGGGGCACCAGCCAAAATCTTGCCTAGGGCATCATATTGGTTAGGACCGGCTCTAGATTCACTGCACTGGTTACTGATACTGGAGTTATTTCAGAATATCTCTCCGAGAGAGGGTACAATATGGTGATCAAGGTGGGAGCATGCTTACCTATTCCTCCTCCTCTCTGGGAAAAGTGTGGATAGGGAGAACAATATGGCAAATCGTGGGTCCAAAAGTCCAATATGAAGATGAAGCCAATATGACGCCATTCAATGAGACTTGCATTATTTTAGCTCCGCTCTCTCTTGCACCTTACGGTAGAGTAGGGAGTATGGATGGGAAGCTGGGTGATTGCTTTTATTGTGATTTTAATAAATGTACGTTTTTCTTGCCATAAACCGTCTATCATAGCGTACGTGTTTACACTAGCGCTGTTTTTTTTTAAAATTAGCTCGTGGATGGAAAATACACTGATATAAGTGAAAACGGCAAAAGAACAATTCTCGGAGTTCAAGGGTTTTTGGGTATTTTTTTTTTTTACTTTGAAATGTAATGTAGCTTAAAGTCGTACATCTCAGACCTCCGCCGAACATGACGTTTGTTTACTGGACCCTCTGCCGTTTATAATAGTAATCCAGTATGTAGATGCACTCATAGAGACGGCCTAATTCACAGGATGCATTCCGCTAGTGAGTGTAACTCCCTGTTTAAGGACCAAATAAACAGCAGAGAAAAGGTCCCTGGATATACATTACGCTTTATAATGACCTTGTATAGAGGAAGAACAAAGCAACTCTTTATGTTGGTGGCTGTCACATGAGAAAGGGGTGTACTCATATCGTACAGGCACGCCCCGTTCCATCCTCCTTCTCTAAAGAAAGGTATATAGTATTAATAATTAATTTAACACTATATATGGTCTATAGCAAAGCCTGTATCAAACATATTTAATGACTATAAATAAGTGGTCAGGAAAAGGTTAAACATGCCATAATAAATAAATACACAAACATACTAGAACCAGTACTGCACTTTCTAAGCACACATTCTCCCACCTCATGGTAAGGCTCCTGTCTCTTCTTCCTGGTAGCTACTCTCTGGCCTAGTGCACTGATTGAGGACTCATATCCACACACACACACAGTAAACTTGGTAGAAGTAGCTGCTTCCACTGGGCATGTGCAGCAGCTCTGCTCTGTCCCTTACACTGCATGATGTGGCGGCAGCTCTAGTAATCGCATTATATACCATTGCTACTGTTGTCATAATTGGAGCAACTTGCCAAGAGAAGGGGGGTTTCTGGGCAACCGGAAACCCCACCTGCGTTTGCCTATGATTAGGACAAGCCTCCCAATCTTCTGGCACGATTGGGACAGACCTGGGACAGAAAAACAACCCTCAGGTTAAGACTCTCTGACTAAAGGGGTCATTCCGAGTTGATCGAAGCTGTGCTAAATTTAGCACAGCTACGATCAGGCACTCAGACATGCGGGGGGACGCCCCGCATGTCAGTGCCGCCCCCCCCCCCTGCAAAAAATGCAAAAGCATTGCGCAGCGGCAATGCTTTTGCATTTCAGGAGTAACTCCTGGCCAGCGCAGCTCCTGCAACTGGCCGGGAGAACCTCCTCACTGCCCAGGTCGCAGCGTCTGCGTGTGACGTCACATAGCTGCCGTGCCCCCCCCTCCCAACGGTCCGGCCTCCTTGTCACACATCATGCCTCTAAGCTTAAATCCCCTTAGGAAAGAACAAAATAACTTGCAGACATGTCCCTTGTGTGGTGGTCAGGAGTAACCAGACATACGTCAGAACACAAAGTGACGGGTTTGTAACACAGAGGAGCAGGCGCCGTCCTCGTCCAGCTCCTCGCTCACCTGTCTCTCCGCTGCAGTACATCTCATGTGTCTGATCTGCAGGTAAGGAACAGTGAGTTCACAGAACCTCACATAATGATGACCCTGCTCAGCCACAACAAGTCTCAACACTCCTGCAGACTTTAAAGTATCATTTATCAACAATATAAGTAAGTTTGGCTGGTTGGCATGGAGCCGGCAAATTTCCTCACCTGCCGTTGGCTTTCATTTAACCTTCAAAGGGCGCAGGTGTCCCGGGTAATAGATGTTTTGTTTAGCATGAAAAGGACAGAAACATGTAAAAATAACTAGTTAGATACAGTTATATGTACATTATTCATCTCACATGTATCTCTCCCTCTTATCTTGTAGCTTTCTATCTAATAGCTATGTATTATTATATATCTGTCATATCTAATTATCTAATCTATCAGATTTCTTTCTGATATATATAGATAGATAGATAGATAGATAGATAGATAGATAGATAGATAGATAGATAGATAGATAGAATTAAATATGTATCATATATAATTTTCCCTATTATGGGGGTCATTCCGAGTTGATCGCTAGCTGCATTTGTTTGCAGCGCAGCGATCGGGATAAAAAACGGCAGTTCTGCGTAAGCGTATGCAGTGCAATGCGCACGCGCGACGTACGGGCACAACAAACGATGTCATTTTACACAAGGTCTAACGATGCATTTCAGTCGCTCTGCTTGCCGCAGAGTGATTGACATGAAGAGGGCGTTTCTGGGTGGCAACTGACCGTTTTCAGGGAGTGTGCGGAAAAACGCAGGTGTGGCTGAGCGAACGCAGGGCGTGTTTGTGACGTTAGATCCGGAACTGAATAGTCTGAAGTGATCGCAAGTGCTGAGTAGGTTTTGAGCTACTCTAAAACTACACAAAAAAATTTTTGTAGCCGCTCTGCGATACAACCGTTCGCACTTCTGCTAAGCTAAAATATACTCCCAGTGGGCGGCGGCATAGCGTTTGCACGGCTGCTAAAAACTGCTAGCAATCGATCAACTTGGAATGACCCCCTATGTATCTAATATTGTCCTATTTAATATATATGTAGATGCAGATTTCCTGCTGCTGGTTCTCAAGTTTTCTCACATAGGGGGTAATTCCAAGTTGATCGCAGCAGGAAATTTGTTAGCAGTTGGGCAAAACCATGTGCACTGCAGGGGGGGCAGATATAACATGTGCAGAGAGAGATAGAGTTGGGTGTGGTGAGTTCAATCTGCAATCTAAATTGCAGTGTAAAAATAAAGCAGCCAGTATTTACCCTGCACAGAAACAAAATAACCCACCCAAATCTAACTCTCTCTGCAAATGTTATATCTGCCTCCCCTGCAGTGCACATGGTTTTGCCTAACTGCTAAAAAATTTCCTGCTGCGATCAACTTGGAATTACCCCCATAGGGGGAGATGTACTAAGCCTTGGAACTTATCAAAAAAGTGGACAGAGATTATAAGGGAGAGATGCACTAAGCAGTGATAAAAGTGGAGAAGTGAGCCAGTTGAGAAGTTGCAATCAGAATTGATGTAACATTTATAATTTGTATACTCTAAAAGTATACAGAGCAGTTGATTGGTAGCCAAGGGTAACTTCTCCACTGGCTCACTTCTCCACTTTTATCACTGCTTAGTACATGTCCCCCTACGAACCAGCAAATCAGCTCCTACCTGTCATGTTACAGGCTGTGTTTGAATAATCAGTGCCAGATTAAGGTCCACATGGGCCTGGAGCCAAAATGTGTGAAGGACCTATTGTGTGCCTTGGCAAGAGATGTAACTAGTGATGTGGGGGTGTGACCAGTGTGGTGTGGGTGTGGTCTGCATAGGGGGTATGACTATCTCCATGGAGATCATAGCTAGTGCGAACCTTCAACTACTTTATATAGCTATAACAATAAAAAGCTTGTTACCACCATATAATACAGAACACGAGTGACTGCCACATGATAAAGAGCATTGCAGTGACCGCCATATAATACAAAGAGCATCGCAGTGACCGCCATATGATACAGGGAGTTTGACAGTGACCGCCATATGATACAGAGAGTTTCACAGTGACTGCCATATGATACAGAGAGTTTCACAGTGACCGCCATATGATACAGAGAGTTTCACAGTGGCCGCCAATGTGATGAGCGGATTCGGTTTTACTCGGTTTTGCTCGGTTTTACTCGGTTCTCAAAACGGCATCTTATTGGCTCACGGATGTCACGTGTTTTGGATAGCCAATAAGATGCCGTTTTGAGAACCGAGTAAAACCGAGTAAAACCGAACCTCGCTCATCACTAGCCGCCATATGATACAGAGAGCATCACAGTGACCGCCATATGATACAGAGAGTTTCACAGTGACCGCCATATGATACAGAGAACATTGGGGCAGACTAGTTTCAGACAGGCCGTGGGGTGGTCAGATCGGGGTGGGGGTGACTGGGCAACCAGGAGGTGAGTGAGCTGCTGGTGGCGACAGGATTCAACACTAGCTGCACTTCAGGGGATCCTGTGGGCCTATTTTCAATGGGGGGCCTGGAGCTGCAGATCCATCTGCCCCATTGTTAATCTGGCTCTGTGAACGATGACAGTTTGGACCTGACTGGCTGGTACTTTATCTCTGTCCACTTTATCACTACCCCACAGTCCAAACACATTCTGAAAGTTTGATTAGGGGTCTATTTATTAAACTTAAAACCATGCGGAAACGTTAAAGCATCTTTTACTTGGGGAAATTTAAGAAAAGCCTAACTAGCTTCCCCAGTAATCTAAATCTGATCTGGGTCAGTTTACCAAGCTCCAAAAAGCCTAGTTTTACGAAACTTTGCCTCATTCTGTGGCAGTTACATCAAACCTCTGAGAGAAAGAAATTGCAGAAGTTGCCCGTAGCAACCAGTTCTACTGTAGCTATTTTTTTTTATCTAGCACAGTCTAAAATGGAAGATAAAGATGGTTAGTTCCTATGGGTAACCTCTACTTCATCTCTCTTGAAGGTTTGAAACTGTACATCTGCAATCTGTCCCCACGGGAGAGAGCACCGCCTGAGAGGGCTTTTCAGCTTCCTCCCCTGGCGCCACGTTGCTCCTCCCCTCTCTTCCGTATTACCCAATAGCCAGGCATGTGCTGGGATGGAATATGGTAGGAAACAGATAGCGATAACCATCCCTTTTTGCCGACACAGCCTGATATTTGAGCTGCTGTCCCAGCAAGGGTTTATTCTTTCATAAATTGTAATGTGCATTCATTCTTTATCCCTGCTGCCATAAGAAATGATACAGTAGTTTACAGCGGATGCAGTCGAAATACTGACGCCAGAATCTCGACACCCCTTGCAATCCTGATGCCGGAACTCCGAAATAGCTTGGAGACCGACAGTCGCATCCCGTCAGTAAGTATAGCCGGCGGGTGAGGTTTAGGGCTGGGGGGGGGGGTAGGTTTAAGCGCCGAGGGGGAGGGGGGGAGGAGGAGGGTTAGGCTTCAGAGGGGTAGGTTAGGGTTAGGCTGCCGGAGGGAGGGTTAGGCACCCCTTGGAGAGGTTAGGGTCAGGCTGCGGGGAAGGGAGGATTAGGTTTAGGCAGCAGGGAGGGAGACAGGTTTAGGCACCTCCAGGGAGGGGGAAGAACACCCCACACTCACCCCTGTCTTTTCAAATCGGGATCCCGGCGTCGGTATTATAACCACTGGGATCCTGAGCGCCGGCATTGCATACTGGACCCGTTTTTACAGAATCCCACTGCCACCAATGATAAATAGAGTGTCAGCTCCTGTAGGGCACAATCTCATATCTATCCATATCAGTTTATCTCACACCGATCTCTCGTTTCTATCTGTAAATCTGCTGTCACCTGAAAATAGACGCCTTTACTAAAATATGGATTTTTACGCCTCAGGACATAATTAACGGTCATCTAGTTATCACCGTGTTCTAATACGTGAAAAACCTAGAGGTATATTTTTCTGCCATTATTTTTATTTTGAGGCATTACAGTAATAGTATAATTTAGCCAATCTATTTTCAAAATTACTCCTTCATGGTCATAGGACGCACACTTATTACAAAGACAACAGGGCAGATGTATTAAGCCTGGAGATGGCATAAGGAAGTGATAAAGCAGTGATAAGTGGAAGGTGATAACGCAGCAGCCAGTCATCTCCTGTCATTTTTCAAATCCGTAATGATTGTCTGGTGCGTTATCGCTAGAGATGAGCGGGTTCAGTTCGCCGAGAACCGAACCCTACCGAATTCCACGTGTCATACACGGTTCCGAGCCCGGCTCGGTTATTCCCGCCTGACTCGGAAAACCAGAACGAGACAAAACGTCATCATCCCGCTGTCGGATTCTCGTGAGATTCGGATTCCATATAAAGAGCCGCACGTCACCGCCATTTTCACTCGGCAATTGTAGAGAGTACAGAGAGGACAGTGCCACTCCTAGATGGGCCAGGTGTTTGTGCCGCCAACTTGGGTCGCTTAGCTTAGTCATCCAGCGACCTCGGTGCAAATTTTAGGACTAAATATAATATTGTGAGGTGTGAGGTGTTCAGAATAGACTGGAAATGAGTGGAAATTATTGTAATTGAGGTTAATAATACTACGGGATCAAAATGACCCCCAAATTCTATGATTTAAGCTGTTTTTGAGCTTTTTTTAAAAATCACCCGAATCCAAAACACACCCGAATCCAAAACCCGAAAGGGTGGTTTTGCCAAAATGCGTCCGAATCCAAAACACGACATGGACCCAAATCCAAAACCAAAACACAAAACACGAAAAATGCCCGCTGTACATCTCTAATATAAACGTGATAATGTGCTTTTATAGTTATTAACGGATTTTTTACCAGTGTTCCTGCAGCTATGAGATATCTCTGCTTTTACATTTCACTTTGAAGGGATCCTGGTTTCAGGAGGTACAGTAGTACACATTTGAGCCAAACCATTTTTGCTAGATTCGGATTTGGCTCTAATTCATAGTCTAGCTTTGGATTTGGATATGCCAGACCCCCGTGACTGGTTTTGGATTTTGATTTGACTTTTTTTTTGTAAATGCTAAAAAAGCTAAAATCACATAAATTGAGCCTTTTTTTTTTGTTCCTAGAGTATTATTAACCTCAATAACATTTATTTCCACTCATTTCCAGTCCATTTTGACCACCTCACAGTTCTGAATATTGTTTTCACCAATATTGGCCAAAGGCTGCAGCGAGCTGACTGGTTACTAAGCAATAGAGCAGCGGCACAAACACACAGCAGTTTATAGCACATCTATGAAACACTGCCACGGCGTATTTGGGTAAAGTGCACCAAACAGTACAAACAATATATCTATATAGGTTTTCAATTTTTCTGTTTTTTTAACTTTCAGCTCGGTCAAACTACATGGATCACAGAGCTTATAGATGAATGTGCCAGTCTCTGGATGGACACAGCGCAGCATTCGGCAGCGTGCCCCTATACAGTCACTATACAGAGCACAGCCACTTGTGGACACAGCACAGCTAATACAGCAGAGTACAGCACAGGAAACAGTATCATGACCCTATATACAGTCACTATATTGCACACACAGCCAGTCTCTGGATGGACACAGCCAGCCTAATCAGCAGAGTACAATGCAGCATTCGGCAGCGTGCGTTGAGTGAAATGGCGCCATGTCCCGACCGCAGTGCCTTAAATGGAATTCAAGTCCCACGAGAATCCAACGCCGGGAAGATGACATCCGGCCTCGACGTGGGAGTCTGGCGGGAACACCCGAGCCGCGGTTCGGGTGAACTCGGATCTGCGATGTTCAGAGCTGTCCGGATTGCAAGGATTCTGGATCACTCCTCTCTAATCTAAAGAGGATAATACATTTCTACAAATCACTATTTTACGGCCGTTAGTGTGCCAAACAATGGCCCTCATTCCGAGTTGTTCGCTCGGTATTTTTCATCGCATCGCAGTGAAAATCCGCTTAGTACGCATGCGCAATGTTCGCACTGCGACTGCGCCAAGTAACTTTACTATGAAGAAAGTATTTTTACTCACGGCTTTTTCTTCGCTCCGGCGATCGTAATGTGATTGACAGGAAATGGGTGTTACTGGGCGGAAACACGGCGTTTCAGGGGCGTGTGGCTGAAAGCGCTACCGTTTCCGGAAAAAACGCAGGAGTGGCCGGGGAAACGGTGGGAGTGCCTGGGCGAACGCTGGGTGTGTTTGTGACGTCAACCAGGAACGACAAGCACTGAAATTATCGCACAGGCAGAGTAAGTCTGGAGCTACTCTGAAACTGCTAAGTAGTTAGTAATCGCAATATTGCGAATACATCGGTCGCAATTTTAAGAAGCTAAGATTCACTCCCAGTAGGCGGCGGCTTAGCGTGTGTAACTCTGCTAAATTCGCCTTGCGACCGATCAACTCGGAATGAGGGCCAATACACGTTCACCTGGAGTAATGAGCATTTCATTGGTGCAAAAGCCATACATATGTATCTGGACTTTGCACATTGGTGTAAAATCACTTTCCCGTTCCTATCCTGCATTTATCAAGGAATGCCCAGATCCTCCCACCATCTGTCTCAGATACTAAGTCATGGAGATACAGGGGCCTTTGTACTGAGTCTTGGAGAGAGATAAAGTACCAGCCGATCAGCTCCTAACTGACACGTTACAGGCTGTGTTTGAAAAATGGCAGATATAAGCTGATTATTATCTCTCTCCACTTTATCACTTTCCTCGGCTTCGTACATCTGCCCCGTGTCTCTACGGATAATAAGGGGTGTATTCAGTCGTAGTCGGAAACTGCCGTCTTGTTGGAAAGACGTCAGTTTCCGACTTTTTTAGGTCGGAAACTGTTCCGACCTATTCAATGCCCCTGCTTTTTTTTCCCAACAAGTCGGAAATTTTCCGACTTGTCAGAAAACACGTGGATCAGCGGATCCACTTGTTTTGTCAGATTCCACGGCCAAATCCGGTTTTGGCCCTGTTTCCGACACTGTCAATCCGACTGCATTGTCGGATCGTTTCCATCGGAAAGGAGCTGACAAGCATTGAATACCCCCCTAAGCCATGCACCATTGTGTTTAAAGGAGTATATGCATTTAAAAAATAGATCCAGAATATTATTTGTGCTGTAGTGGCAAGTTCTCACGTATCTAGATGTTAATGACTGGGTCATTGGGGGTAATTCTGAGTTGATCGCAGCAGGAACTTTGTTAGCAGTTGGGCAAAACCAAGTGCACTGCAGGTGGGGCAGATGTAACATGTGCAGAGAGAGTTAGATTTGGGTGGGGTGAGTTCAATCTGCAATCTAAATTGCAGTGTAAAAATAAAGCAGCCAGTATTTACCCTGCACAGAAACAATATAACCCACCCAAATCTAACTCTCTCTGCACATGTTACATCTGCCCCACCTGCAGTGCACATGGTTTTGCCCAACTGCTAAAACATTTCCTGCTGCGATCAACTTGGAATTACCCCCATTGTAAGAACCACTTTGCGAATGGCGCTGAATGGCCTACAAGTATTACAGCAATGGTGTAACAGTCTCACTAATGCTCAACTATATTTAAGACGATATAATAGAGCATTAGAAAAGTCTTCATACAAAATCAGTCAGAGCCCGAATAGAAATGCTTGGAAATCCACACTAAAATGTTCATCTCACAGGGAAGGAATTGAAGTGAGAACATGACCGGTATCACACGATGAAGCATATTTTCCATTAAACCTCATTTCCAATAAACAAACAAGAGGTATTTCAGTGCTGTTCTGTAAGAATTCTAATTACTCTCCTAGGAATTTGCGTCCGTCTCTCCTTTGAACATTTTTTTCCGAAGACACAGGTGAAATTCCAGAGAAGACTATAATGTGCTTGCAAATATGTATTTGTGCGAGCCGTCTCCGCACAGCTGTGTGCAGCCAGACAACGTTCGCTCACACTCTTCAGAATCCACGTTGAAATGTCAGCGGAATTCATTATTCCTTTCTTCGGTCTGTGTTTCTTTAGTAGCACGGGGGGGGGGGGGACAAAACCACCGAAAATACGCCAATTGACTCCTCTGGTCAATAAACACGCTAAACATACTTTACTTAGGGTAACTAAGTACACCCACAGGCATTCAGTCAGAACTCACCTGAATGGGGATGGAATGCATATACGTTGAATTTACGTTCGCACATTCATTTGGAATCCATGGCGTTCCACTCAATTACTGCTGAGCGGTGGAGCGCGGTACGAATTAAGCGCATGTGTGCAATTACATGTTGCTGCATGTGCCGGACGCCATTCGGAAACATTACCTTCAGTAACAGGTGTGTTTGCATCTTTCTAGAAGCCAGAAATTTGCACAAATAAATGTCTGTAAATGTGTCTGTTACTTATTGCTGAAAATAGTTATTGGTTCAAACAATATATTCCAGTGTGAAGCTGGCACTGCAATGTCAGTTCAGCTGTAAATATATTGTAAAAGGCAGATCTAATATGCTTGACGCTGGGTACACACTTGACAGATTAGAGAAACGATCCAAGGTTTATTTCTGAGCGCTGAAAGTATCTGATTATCATCCGATTTCCAGTGTACACATTACTCAATCAGAAGAGAATTGGCTGACTGGCGTGAATATTGGGGGTCATTCCGAGTTGATCGCACGTAGCAACTTTTTGCTGGCCGTGCGATCAACTAGACGCCGCCTATGGGGGAGTGTATTTTTGCATAGTAAGGCTGTGAACGCTTGTGCAGCACTGCTATGCAAAAAAAGTTGTGTAGAACTAGACCAGGGTGAGAGTTACTTACCCTTTGCGATCGATCCAGCGATGCAGGTCGCGGAATTGATGTCAGACATCCGCTCTCCAAACGCCTGGACACGCCAACGTTCGCCGCACCACTCCCAGAAAACGGTGAGTTGCCGCCCCGGAACGCCTTCCTGCTGTCAATCTTCTTGCGATCGCGCCAGCGATCGCTTTCTTCGTTCTTCTCGTCGTTGCCCGGCGATGGCCGTCGCTGGTGAACAATGCGAGTGCGCATTGCAGCCACCGCACAGGCGCAGAACCGACCCGTTTGCACCGCTGCGACAACCAGCAGCGTGCGAACAGGTCGGAATGACCCCCATTGTAAGGTGTGTACCCAGCTTTAGACCCCTTTCAAGGAAAATCTTAGATGGGCGGATCACTGCTAGATCCATGCATGGTCGTCTTAACAGCATTGTAGGTCCTGGGTAAAGCGGTGCACTGAAACCCCTACCCACCCATTCACAGGAACCAAATAAAAAATAAAAAAATCATAACATGCCATTTCTCCATATGCCTACATGCAGTGAATGGCCTTAAGCACTCTGATTGGTGGATGGCTCCAGCCATCCACCAATCAGCATGATGACAGCCATTTACTGTCTGGCTGCAGGCTGGGAGACAGATATGGAATGTTGCCTCACTGCTCTGATTGTGTGACCACTATCCGCCCCTAGAATTGTTGCCTATACGTTAAGATGGCCCTGCATACATGGCCAATTTGGCAACATCAGACAGCACTGGCCTTTTGGACCAATGTGCAAATGACGATAAATACAGTCGTATTGTGCTAAATACAGTGATAGACTAGCCAGGGGACCAGTGGCATCACAAGCCGGGTGCCACCTCTGTAGGGGTCAGAGATACAAGATTCTGACGGGCAGGCGGGTCAGTCTGTCTGTACATCTAACCCTCCATCCATGTGCGCATTGCATTCTATGGTGCATGGCTCCACCCAAAGCGACTTATCCAAGGTCATATGATCATGGGGCTGCAGCCTTGTAACTGGATGAGGCAGTGTGCATCAGTCATTCTTCATCTGCTCAGGAGCAGTGAGAGCTAGGGGTAGATTTGGTGGTGTTTCCCATAGCAACCAATCAGTATAAAGATATCATTTCTCTATTGCATCCTAGAAAATGATAGGCAGAATCTGATTTGGTTGCTATGAGCAACACCACCACTTTCACTTTTAGAAGCTTTAGTAATACCCCTTTTCCACTAGCTCCAAAAACACTGGTAAATGCACTGGGGGCGCGCATTTACCCGTGTTTTTTGCTAGTGGAAACGGCTCCCTCTGCAAAATCCCGGATCAAGTGATCCGGGAATCCTACCCGGGTAGCTTACCGGGTTGAACACGAGTTCAACCAGGTAAGCTGTGTAGTGTGAACGGGAGCCGTGTCGATGCAACACGGCTCCCGTTCAGTGTATGGAAGGGCGGCGCTGGGAGATCATGTGATCTCCCAGCGCTGCCCCTGCCGCGTCACCAGCAGTGTCACCAACCCGGCAATATGCCAGGTTGGTGAGTGCAGTGGGAAAGGGGGCTCTGATGCGGGTCACAGCCGAGTAGCACACGTGTCAGGCTCCCGGCTGCGACCCGCATCACTAGTGGAAAAGGGGTATAAGACTACTCCTGAGAATGTGATGGGTTTGTGATTGAAGGGAGGAACCATTGAAGTAGAACCTCCACAATCCGCACTTCTGGATTGTGGAAACAAAAGTTCATTGTTTTTTAATCCTAGTTTCCCTTTACCATACTACAATCACCACTAAAAACGTTATATAATTCTAGATTACAGGAATCCAAATGATTTTTATTTACTTTTGCCAGTAAATTCAAAGGAGACTACACCCTATACTTTACCTCACTAAACTGAGTGTAATGACTTAGCAAGTCTTAAATTACCTTGATTAGTGCAGCAATTTACTGTAGTACACTTCTTCTTCTCCAAGTGTAAATCAACTTTTACCTGTGTATAGCAAATAGTAAAAATAAACTTTTAGCTGTCTAGCAGATAAGAGATTGTGACATACCCCCTAACCTGCCTTCCGTTGCCAACCCTTTGCCTCTCTACGCTAACCTCTGCCTCCCCCTACCTTACACTGTCACTCACTGCCTCTTCCGTGTAGGCAAAATGTGAACTTGGGGTGGGGTGAAGAGGGGGTCAAAATTATATTTTTGCACCTGGGCTCACCACTCAGAAGATCTGCCACTGGCCAGAAACTCCGTCGGATGACGGTGATTTCCTGTTCTCTTTTGTTGGATCTGCAGCGGCTGGCTTGTGTGACGCCATGTGTCACTCAGCCGGCCGATGGTGTCGCAGGTAATCCTTTACTGCGTCCTTGACATGGCCTTGACATCCCGTCTCTAGTAGGGTCATGTAAAAAGTTTGCAGTCAGTGATCCAATTGTGGTTTGAGATGTGCCATGTCTTCAGTGGCAGTTCTAAGGGCGAGCAAGCAGGGCTACTGCCTCTGACGCTGCGGCCTAAGGGCGCAGCTAGAGTCACCCCACCAGCACCCGGGCTCTCTCACCGCCCACTGCCATATAGAAATGTACTACCCTGCCCAGTTTGTAGCCAGTGGCGGTTCCAGGGACAGGAAAGCAGGGATCCCATCCATTGGGATATCATACTGATCCATTTCTACTTACACTTCTCTCTGCCCTTTGAATATGGGTATGAGTAGGTGCCCACTGGGAGACTAACCTGTTATGGCTCTAGTACTGACAGCTGTGACTGTAAAGTTAGATGCAGCTGTGGGTATGATAGATGTCTTCGGGCGGTGAGCACTTCTGGGGAGGGACATTATATGCAACCGCTACTGTGGGCTTAATGTGTATCTGGCACTATACAAGGGGCAGTATGTGTATCTGCCATTATACAGAGGGCAGTATGTGTAACTGGCACTATACAGGGGGCAGTATGTGTCCCGGGCACTATAGTGGAGGCATTATGTGTATCTGACACTATACTGGGGACATTGGGGGTCATTCTGAGATGATCGTAGCCGTGCCAAATTTAGCACAGCTACGATCATTCACACTGACATGCGGGGGGACGCCCAGCACAGGGCTATCCTGCCCCGCATGTCAGTGCCGCCGCCCCCTCCCCCACAGAAGTGCAAAGGCATCGCAGAGCGGTGATGCCTTGGCACTTCAAGAGTAGCTCCCGACCAGCGCAGCTTTAGCATCAGGCCTGATGGCTTGCTTCGCTCTCCACAATTTCTATTCCCACTCGGTTTGTGGCGTGGACCCACCAACCAAGTGGGAATACTGAGCGTTTGTCGGGATTCCGGGTCTCAGTATTTTACCGGCAGTCGGGATTTCGTTGTCGTTCTCCTGAATGCCAGGATCCCACCAGAGACGGTATATTGACTGCATCCCTGTGAGCAACTCCCTCGTACCTCTTTGTATGTTTATATTGTTTTTTTTTTTTGCTGTGTACCCAACTGTAGAACGCAATAGACAAAGCTATCCGCATGTACAGTATATTTATGTTATTAAGTAATAGGGGGGAAAAGCATTATTAAAATCCACATCTAGCCCTATATATCCTAAAAATGCTTCTGATCATGGCCCCTCGTACATGGACCCCCATTTATCAACGAGTTTCCTTGCTGGAAACTCGTTTTTGGTGGTAAATGGGACCAATCGCTATTTAACAAGGCTAATAGCGCTGCTAACTTCCATATTCCCTATACTGCGGCACGCTAAACTGTATTTAACAACGAGCGCTCGCTTACCTATAATGGCCTCGCCTGCTCCGGGCAGACGTTATGACACCGCTGCAGCGGAGTCCATCTTGCGCTCCGGCTCCCCCCTCCCGCAGCAATCCCGGCATGCATCACGCCTACCGGGTTGCTATAGAGACAGCCTGAGAAGTTCTCTCAGTGATGGACGCTGCGTCCGGAAATCATTGCCATGCATGTGCCGGGAATTAGCATAAACCGGCGCATGCGCGGTAGGAGGCCAATCCGGGAACACAGTTCCTTCGTCAGAGATGATGTATGGTAAACATCAGCGCTGACGCGGCAAATACTGCATTCGCTCGCCGTGGCATAAGCTCTTCTTAAATAGAAGAGCGCGATGCC
The DNA here is from genome assembly GCF_028390025.1 of Pseudophryne corroboree. Classification (NCBI taxonomy): domain Eukaryota; kingdom Metazoa; phylum Chordata; class Amphibia; order Anura; family Myobatrachidae; genus Pseudophryne; species Pseudophryne corroboree. The sequence continues at coordinate 162,432,828 of NC_086455.1, read as the reverse complement.
ACTATACCACGGCGAGTGAAAACGGTATTTACCACTTCACTTATAGCTGGTTGATAAATGGGGGCCTTTGTATGGGGTGGGAGACAACCTAGATTAAGCATAACACTGTAAGTATATCGGGGGAAGCCCAACTTCTCCTTTTCCCCATTACGGATTTGAATTGGATGAATGCGGGGACGGTGAAGCAGTGGTCATTGACAGAAGAATCTTTCCTTTGAACTCCTTTCAATCTACACCCCTGGCTTCTCCGACTGCCCAGGGATCAGCACCCGACCATTGGCCCTGCCTTAACAAATTTCAAGTAGGATTCAAACATATATCCCCCAGCTCTTTCCCAACTGACTCTACTGTTATCCCAGCCAGCTTTTCCGATGGGGATGACACAGGTTGCACAGGCCACCGTGGGGGAATCATGAGTGCCGGCCAGCTGGTGAGCACCGCTAGGTTCCTCACTTTTGGTGAAATTAAAGCTAATTAGAAGAACTTGCCCAACTTGGAGATATAGCATTAACTCTAGCTAAAACATTCTCTATACAGTGATGACATCAGTAAATTGGTGGGATGCCAGCTACACCATTTGAACAAATAATTGTGGCCTCCACGTGTCCTACATGTGGTTAAATGCACATAAATTACTCGTAGAACATTTTTCTGCTCTACTCATATACACTGAGGACTGGGGACAGCCGCCGGGAACTCCTAATTCCTGACCCCAACTTGTGGAGCATTTTCCCAGCAACTCAGTGAAGCTCTGTACATGTGTTAGCTATGGAACCCCTCTATCAAACCATTATTAGGTGGTATTGCCATGCAGTCTCTTCACAAATATGTATCCGGCACCTACACACAATGCAGGAGTTCAGAAGACCAGCCGGGCTCCATATATCTTTCCTTTTATGCTTGGCTGCCTCCTAGTAAAGGGCTGATTCCCTCTAGACACTTACGTATGTGCTCCAGAGCAGTTACACCCCCTATTTCTAAGGTAGTTCTGCCTTTGAAGGTCACTGAAATACTCCACAGCGATAGTATAACTGGGCGTCAACCACCTCTGGGCACCATTAGGCCTTTATAGCCTAATTATAAATCTAGTTAGTTTTTAAATCATTGTTCTGGGGTCCCTGGGCTAACGGCATGTGTTCTGCTCTTACATTGTACTGATAGAATATGTATGTGTATGGTTTCAATGTAGCAAAGTGCAAACATTAAATTCCACGGTGAGTATTGTGTAACACATGAAAATAAAACCCGGTATCTGTGTGTAAAGGAACTCGGAGGAGAAAGCCACAAGCAGTCTGAACATTCCAAGATGATAATTGAATCCAGAGGGTTACACTGATATCCACTTTTACAGCGCTGGATAAATAGGATGACCACCTTCACGCGGCTTCTGAGACCCCGGGAAGTTTTCGACTTAGGATAAAAGAGCGTGCCAGCCAGTGACACCAGCCGGTGGGAGCACAGAAAAATATGGAAAATCTGGAGTTCTTTTTCTGACCAGAATGGGACATTACAAAACTTGGTTCAGCTCGATTCTGCGCAGCTGCTGTGCTTCTGCACAGAGCCGTAACTAGACTTTTTGGAGCCCTGTGCCAGAGAAAGAATTGGTGCCATATATATATATATATATATATATATATATATATTTGGAAAGTGGGGTAGACCTAACAATAGCGCTAAATGAAGAGCTCAACCTCAAGACGTACTCCCTATTAGACGGAGTACAGAAGTACAAATGCAGAGAAAGGGGTGGTGTCCAAAGGAGCTGAACCCAATGATATCTTCCAGAATTTGACCACAAATCACTTTAAAATATTTTTTTTTATATATTTATATAAAAGTATTCAACAATCACAGTGAATAACAAATGGCTGACATAATCAAAATGCAGACATCAGATATGGACACCATATATTGCGGATAATTGGTAAGTCCAATGTGGTTTTCTTAATTATTACATATCCGATGTTCTTATATCCGAACCAGAAACCCGACGCGTTTCGTCCAACTGGACTTCATCAGGGGCTCAATATCAAAAACAGGTCGGAAGAGCATAAAGGAATAGATGACCAATTAATGATCGTATTAATCCCACATCAGTAAAACAGGCTTTGCAATAACAGATGTAATAAAGAACGAGCTGATTCCACAGCAAGGTTTGTATTGAATATGCCAACTCAGTAAGGCAAACTGTAATACAATAATGCTGAGTTCGGTATAAGCCACAATTTTGTTTTCGTGGATAATCCTCAGCAGGAAGAGTGGCTTCTCCTAGTCAGCAGTGAGACTGCTGACTAGGAGAAGCCAATCTTCCTGTTTGCCTTACTGAGTTGGCATATTCAATACAAACCTTGCTGTGGAATCAGCTCATTCTTTATTACATCTGTTATTGCAAAGCCTGTTTTACTGATGTGGGATTAATACGATCATTAATTGGTCATCGAATCCTTTATGTTCTTCCGACTTGTTTTTGATATTGAGCCCCTGATGAAGTCCAGTTGGACGAAACGCGTCGGGTTTCTGGTTCAGATATAAGAACATCGGATATGTAATAATTAAGAAAACCACATTGGACTTACCAATTATCCGCAATATATGGTGTCCATATCTGATGTCTGCATTTTGATTATGTCAGCCATTTGTTATTCACTGTGATTGTTAAATACTTTTATATAAATATATTAAAAAAATATTTTAAAGTGATTTGTGGTCAAATTCTGGAAGATATCATTGGGTTCAGCTCCCTTAGACACCACCCCTTTCTCTGTATATATATATATATATATATATATATATATATATATATATATATATATACAAATTTATAGACCACTGCAAGAAAATGGAATTCCTCTTTATACCACATTCATGCACTGAACTAGAGAGCTCAGTTACAATACCCTTTATTAAATATCACATTTCGATATACTGCCATACCCAGGATTCAAACTTATAACCTGTTGAATTCTAAATAATCACCCTAATCATTTATCTATTTGATCATGCATACAATTATGAACACTATATGAAGCTACTGGTACTTTGTAAAAAATAATAATAATCAGCATTGAAATGGAGCAGATCTATGTAGTGTGCAGCTGCACATCCAGTCTTTTGCAGCCACACAATACATAGATCTGCTCAGCCGCAATGCTGATCATTTTCTCACAAAGTACAAGGTAAGCTGCAAATAGTTAGAATTCTCTAGTTTAGAATTATGTACCTTTCTATGCAAGGGCCGATAGCTCAATGAAAAGATTGTCTGACTGCAATGCCAGAGGCAATGGGTTCGAATCCCGGGTATGTCAGTATCTTGAAATGTAATAAAGGACAGAGTGACTGAATAACAAATAAATCTTAAGTTGAGTTCATGAATGCTGTATAGGTATTAGCGACAGAAAGGGTCAGGGTAGGAGACAGCGTTGGCCAGGAGCTTCAAGAAGGGGGGGGGGGGAAGCTGCAAGTGAAAGTAATTAAAACAGATAACTGACAAGTGCTGCCAACAGCGGCCCCTACCCTGCAGCGCTATGTGCCATGCCCCCTCCTCACACACCTAGTTGTGGCCCTGATTCTGGATAGCACTATACTGATTGGGTACCACTGTCAATCAGGAAGGTCTAATGTTTAATATTGTCAGACCCCAAACCTGGCTTTATATCTCCACATGCATTAAATTCTTCCCAGCTTTGTAACTGTCAATAGTTTCTGTACAATCAAATAATCTCGAAGGGCTCGATCCACCTGCATTTCACTTCTAAGATACTGTATCTCCCTCTCCTTACAGCATCGATGTCAATGACACTTATAGAAATTATGGATTTATTGCTTGGCTTCAGACAAAATACTGCAAAGCACCTTATACAAATGTGTCCTCATATCCTTGCTGCAGTCATGCTAAACAGCCCTTGAAGTCGCGCCATGCCATGGCGGGACTCGTTAGCGCCAAGCATCTTTATTTGAGTTTCTTTCTGCGAAAAATGCTTCTTAGATGCAAAGTCATGTAATAGGACGCACAAGCAGCTTCTGCTGATTAAAATGATATGGGGCATGCCTATATTCTGTGTGTAATTGCAGCTACATCTGCATCCAAAATGCCACGGTACAGTGTTCTCCAGGAAGACACTGTAGCATAGCATTTTGTATGCAGATACAGTCGTAGTCACACACAGAATATAGGCATGCTGCATATCATTTTAATCAGCAGAAGCTGCTTGTGCATCCTATTACATTACTTTGCGTCTAAGATGCATTTTCGCAGAATGAAACGCAAATAAAGATGCTCGTCGCTACCAAGTCACATGGCACGCACGCGTTATGTGTAACGTGACTTGTAGCGCATGGAGCAAAAATGTAAGAGGACACATCTGTATATGTACTGCTTCACGATAAAGCACAGTTGCTCGCCTGCAGCACAATTTACGGATTAACGCTACTATTTATAATATACGGGGTCCTGGAAGATCAAATGAAGCCAACGTCAAGAACAAACAAAATATATGGAGCTGGGATGTTAACAATGCAAAGCTCTTAAGGCGGGACATTGAAACGTACATCCTACCACACATCACATCGATACTAATCGCATATACACAAACATATGCGATTAGTATCGCAAAGGACAGCGCTTTCCCGCTGTCCTTTTGGACTTCCGGGTTTATGACCCTGGAGTCTGTCTGCGCATGCGCAGAAGGATGTGGCGGCCATGGGGCATGTTGGGAGGGATCCAGATTCTATAGGGTAATGCCCTCAGTATCAGAACCCCAGTGTCAGGGCCAGGCCCACCATCAATGGGGGACGGTGGGTACTGCAGTCCCGGGCCCAGACAGAGATGGGGCCTGGGTGCTTGTAGTCAGGATCAGGGACACAGGTCAGCTGCCTGCCTGCGCATCGGCAGGCAGCAACGGAGGGACAGAGGCAGAGCCGCGGTCCGCAGCCATATTCTTAATACAGAGCCGGCCGTGAGGCAATCGTAGCTCACGGACTGGCAGCCAATCAGGAGCTGCCATTCGGCAGCCAATCAGGAGCTGCCATTAATGGCAGCTCCTGATTGGCTGCCGGCCCGTGAGCTCCGATTGGCTCACGGCCGGCTCTGTATTAAGAATATTGCTGCGGACCGCAGCTCTGCCTCTGTCCCTCCGTGGCTGCCCCTCCGATGCGCTCTGTCCATCCGTGGTGCTGTGACCTGGCCCCCTAATCCTGACTACAACCACCCCGGCCCCCTCAAAAAGGTACAGTTTGGGGAATGAAGAGGAGGAGGGGGAGCTGACAGTGGGGGTTGTTAGGGGCCCTGCCTTGTGAGGGTCAGTCCCGGGCCCCATCATTTCTGGTGGCAGCCCTGGTCAGGGCTTTGGATCATTTTGAAATGCAGTAAAAACCCAGAAAACAGCTCCTAACTGTCATTTTTCAAACACAGCCTGTAACATGACAGTTAGGAGCTGATTGGCTGGTACTTTATCTCTCTCCACTTTATCTCTCTCCAACGCTTAGTATAAGCGAATATAACAATCTATATCTGAGCTCACACTTTTTGAGGAATTATGCTGGCAAAATGGGGCAAATACCTAAACGGAAGCTGTTACTGGAGACAGGTTTCTCTTTTATTAGCTGGAGCCAATCCAAAGCCTAAGGGAGAAAAGAATATCCTCTTTCCATCTCGGTTTGCTGGGACAAATTCCGGTAAGTTGGGTAATTAGCACGTTAATCAGATCATCTAGTATGCTAATTGGACGTTGCTCTGCGAGTCAATCTAATGTCGCCTTCTACTCTGGATCAGTGAGGAGGGCTCATGGGAAGCCGGGGCTTGCGGGGGAGATAAAATATCTACATATAATAAAAGTTACAGGTTGTGTCTGTACGTAGTTTTTTTACATGTAAATATAGACTTCTAGGGACTGTTTATTAACTATGGAGATGAAAAAAAAAGAATTTTTGATCTATCTATCTGTTCCGGCATCACGCAAAAACTACTGGCTGAATGTGGACGGCGTTTTCCCTAATGTATATCTTAGTGACCTAGAAAGAAACGGAGGTGTGTATGATCTCGATGTGACATCAGGGAGAGGCGCATTAAAGGAAAAACCAGACGCTTGACAGTCACTCAGCGCACTGAAAGTTGGTGTTCCGATCATGTTGCTGCAGAACTTGAGTCCGCCCAAGCTATGCAACGGAACCTGACTTAAAGTGACTGCTCTGCAGAGGAACCTAATTAAGGGGGTCATTCCGAGTTGTTCGCTCGTTATATTTTTCTCGCAACTAAGCGATTAGTCGCTAATGCGCATGCGCAATGTCCGCAGTGCGACTGCGCCAAGTAAATTTGCTATGCAGTTAGGTATTTTACTCACGGCATTACGAGGTTTTTTCTTCGTTCTGGTGATCGTAATGTGATTGACAGGAAGTGGGTGTTTCTGGCAGGAAACTGGCCGTTTTATGGGTGTGTGCGAAAAAACGCTACAGTTTCTGGGAAAAACGCGGGAGTGGCTGGAGAAACGGAGGAGTGTCTGGCCGAACGCTGGGAGTGTTTGTGACGTCATACCAGGAACGAAACTGACTGAACTGATCGCAGATGCCGAGTAAGTGTGGAGCTACTCAGAAACTGCTAAGAAATGTCTATTCGCAATTTTGCTAATCTTTCGTTCGCAATTTTGATAAACTAAGATTCACTCCCAGTAGGCGGCGGCTTAGCGTGTGCAAAGCTGCTAAAAGCAGCTTGCGAGCGAACAACTCGGAATGAGGGCCTTAGGCAGAGTTTCTAATGGGATGTGGTGGTGAGGGTGAAACTGTGTTTATAACACGTATACCCATTATCCCCAACAATTTTCCTTTTCAATTCAAGCGTCTGCAGTTTCTGGTAAGCGTCTGCTTCGCTAGGACGATCAACAAATTGCAGGGGCAAACACTCAGGGCTGCAGACGTAGATATCAGGACCAGCTGCTTCTCCCATGGGCAGCTTTACATGGCTTGCTCACGAGTTTATAGCCCCAAGCATATTTTTATGTTAATTTCTGATGGAAAAATGGCAAAAGACTGCGTAGGTCATGAATGTGGCCGAAAGCAGCATAAACTCTGTCTGGGCTTGCGGCACGCCTCTTCATGCAACACGCTGGCACGGAAGGGGTTACAGTTTTTTGTGGGAGTAACTTAAGGAAAACTGCCTGGATTGTGATTGGCTGGATTCTGTATAGGGGCTGGTCTGGCATACATATAGTCTTCAGACTTAGGACATTCTGCCTCTTCCAGTTTTTTCCATGACCCACCCTCCCGCCCTGGGGAGTTGGTTTTTTGTTGCTCCTCTGGGGTTACTTGTGTCGGCTTTTGGTGGCCGGTTTCTGAACGGTTATTTTAGTTTAACTTAAGGACTTTATTGTTAGTAACTTCGGGTGAACTTTTAGGTATTATTATAGTCTTAGTATTAATTTATGGGCACCACCGTACCTGGTGGCCCATATGATAGACCATAAACATGTGTGGATATCGGGGCCGGAGGCCCAATTTTTTACCCCATAGGGGCGGAGCGTACCTCCGTCCCTACAACTGTTGGTGGGCAGGGGTAGTGGCAGAAGGTCGACCCCTAGCCTTGGATTTTGGAATTCGATGTCTGGGATGGAGGCAGGAGGCCAATCCCGGAACATCTGGGGCAGAAGGCCCCCTCACACATATGTTTTTATTGCTCGGGATGGAGGCAGCAGGCCGATCCCGGAACATCTGGGGCAGAAGGCCCCCTCACACACATGTTTATTGCTCTATTTTGTCATATAATTTTGGATCACCCTTATTAAGTTGTTTATCATGCTTAACCGTTCTTCTCCCCGCCACCTTAGTTAGAGAGGGAAGTCTGCATTTTTAGTTTTAGTATTAATAGGCCTTCCTCTCAGTCAAAATAAAAAGCTGGCCCCTTTCACGCCAATTACGGTTGTTGTGTCTTTATTTATTAGGATAAGTGTGCTTGAGTGGCGTGCGGATGCATCTGACGTGTGAAGTTTATACTGCTGACAAAGAAATTTTGTGATCAATACGTACAATATAAATTATACTTATTATTTATTGCCAGTTATTTATATAACACACACATACTCCACAGCACTTTACAGAGAATATTTGCCCAGTCACATCAGTCCCTGCCCCAGTGGAGCTTACAATCTATATTCCCTATCACATGTACACACAGACACATTCACACAAGGGTTAATTTTGTTGGGAGCCAATTAACCTACCAGTATATTTTTGGATTGTGAGAGGAAACCCACGCAAGTACAGGGAGAATATACAAACTCCACACAGTTAGGGCCATGGTGGGAATCGAACTCATGACCTCAGTGCTGTGAGGCAGTAATACTAACCATTACACCATCCATACTGCCCTAAATGCTTAACAATATTAGATGCCACTACTGTCTTCATATAATTAGTTCCGCTGAGCAATACCAGGCATCCACTGGGGTTAAAATTAAAGTTATTATTAAAAGTATATGTTTCACAATGGAAGAAGTGTTGATATATTGTTTTTGGAGGATTTGGGTTTTTTTTATGCATAAAGCAACCTTTTTTGAATGCAGTCGTAAATTTATTAAACCACACAGCAAAGAGCCATCAGAGTGTCTTGTGGAATATTACAGAGCAACACCCAAAACATAACAATAACAAAGTATGATCATCATGTAACAATCTGGATCCCTGTTCTCTCCCACACAAACACATATGTTTCATGTAATTTATCTTGCCTTTCCAAGTGTTTTTTTCCCCCCTTTGCCTTAAGTAGTTATTTTATGAAATTCTCTATCGGGGCAGCTATAATTCTGATCAGAGTTTGTGTTCTGAGAGTTACACTCTTTGGAATCTTCCATTTCTTGAAAGCTTTGGATGACCATCTGGTGTGTGCAGTCCTTTACTGATATGGCTAATGGCACATTGGTGGTCATTCCGAGTTGATCGCTCGCTAGCAGTTTTTAGCAGCCGTGCAAACGCTATGCCTCCTCCCACTGGGGAGTGTATTTTAGCTTAGCAGAAGTGCGAACGAAAGGATCGCAGAGCGGCGGCAAACTGTTTTTGTGCAGTTTTAGAGTAGCTCAACACCTACTCAGCGCTTGCGATCACTTCAGACTGTTCAGTTCCGGATTTGACGTCACAAACACACCCTGCGTTCGCCCAGCCACGCCTGCGTTTTTCCTGGCACGCCTGCGTTTTTTCAAACACTCCCTGAAAACGGTCAGTTGACACCCAGGAACGCCCACTTCCTGTCAATCACTCTGCGGCCAGCAGTGCGACTGAAAAGCTTCACTAGACCCTGTGTGAAACGACATCGTTCGTTGTAATAGTACGTCGCGCGTGCGCATTGCGCCGCATACGCATGCGCAGGCGCGTCGGACGGCTATAACGGGCTTTGGCGGTCAGCGACGGGATGGTGTGAAGGATCCATTCGCACGGGCGTTCGCAAGGAGATTGACAGGAGGAAGCCGTTTGTGGGTGACAACTGACCGTGTTCAGGGAGTGTCTGGAAAAACGCAGGCGGGCTCAAGCGTTTTGAGGGAGGGTGTCTGACGTCAGCTCCGAACCCCGATCAGCAGGATCCCATTGCATTGGAAGAGTAAGTCCTGGGCTGCGCAGAGACTGCACAAACTGATTATGATCAGCTCTGCTACACATAGGAACGCACCCCTGCACAGCAAAAATACACTCCCCCTGTAGGTGGCGACTATCTGATCGCAGGACAGCAACATTAAGCAGCCTAGTGATCAGATCTGAATTAGGCCCTATGTGCACTGCAGGGGGAGGCAGATGTAACATGTGCAGAGAGAGTTAGATTTGGGTGGGGTGTGTTCAAACTGAAATCTAAATTGCAGTGTAAAAATAAAGCAGCCAGTATTTACCCTGCACAGAAATAAAATAACCCACCCAAATCTAACTCTCTCTGCACATGTTATATCTGCCCCACCTGCAGTGCACATGGGGCCTATTTCAGACCTGATTGCTGCTGTGCGTTTTCGCACAGCAGCCGATCAGGTCTGAATTGCGCATGTGCCTGCGCCGTAGTGCGGCGGCACATGCCAGAGAGCCGATGGCCATCTCAGACTAGCGATCGCCTCTGCCTGATTGACGGGGAGGCGGCGGGCCAGCGGCGTTGGTCTGCCGTTTTTGGGGTGTGGTCCAGCCGACGCAGGTGTGCCCAGACCGTGTGGGTGGCGAGCCGTGGCGGCTGCGTGATGTCACACGCAGCTGCTGCGACCCAGGAAGCGCCGCGCTCACCACAGAATGTATTTCCCCTCTATGGGTGTCGTGGGCACCCGCGAGTGGGAAGAGCCCTGGTGTGCTGGGATTCCGGCTTTCGCCATTGCTAGCTGTTTGGATTTCAGCGTCGGTATCCTGATCGTCAGGTTCCTGACAGCCGGCATTTTAACTGTGTAAGGAATCCTAAGGTTATAAATGATCTTACTTTGGACTTTGTAGGCGTCTTCATAGAACTAATAGATGTATTATAAAGTATATACTATCAATGAAGTGTTGAGTATAGCAACAGCTACAGGCTGATTTATATCTGAGTAGTTAGTCTGGATGGGCACAAGCAGGCCCGGCGCTACCCGCTCAGCGAAGGGATGCAGTGCAGGGAGGCGCTGGGACGGATAGGCGCTTCCACTGCTCTGCATCCCTTCCCTGCTGCGCCGTCCTGTCCCCCCTGCTGCTGCTGCTGCCACTGCTGTGTCTGTCACTGTATGACAGGCACTGGCAGCGGGCACCTGCAGCATGATACGCCCCCTCCCTCCCCTCACCTCATCTCATCTGTGTGACTGTGAGAGCGCAGAGTACGGGACAGAAGGGGGCGGAGCTACATGGGACGGTAGGGGGCGTGGCTAAACAGGCTATAAGGGGGCGGAGCTACACGGACCTGGCTGCTGTACAGAGGGAGACTGGATTAGGTAAGTGGAGGGTGAGAGAGAAGTGTGTGTGTGGTGGGTGTGTATGTGTGTGTATATATGTGTGAATTGTGTGTGTGTGTGTGTGTGTGTGTGAGGTATGTCTGTGCGCGCGCTCTATGGACGCCACTACTGGGGGGGCATTACGTATAAGGACGCTATTACTACAGGGGGGCATTACGTATAAGGACGCTACTACTACGGGTGGGGCATTACGTATAAGATTAATAAGATTGTGCTACATTGTGGCGTAATTTTAAATGGGGGTACTACTGTGTGGCCATGCCCCTTACTTGTGAGACCACACCCCTTTTCCCGGCGCGCGCCAAAGGAATATGGGAGGGCGCAAATTTATAGTTTGCAGGGGGGCACCGAACACCCTAGCACCGGCCCTGGGCACAAGGCAGTGTTGTATGTTTCAGTTGTCACTGTGTGGCCTCTCCTACGGTATGTTGGAATATGGGATGGGTTTGAGTATATCACAACCAGGCGCTGAAGCTGCTGACTAAGTACAATTCTCAGAAGTTTCACCTTACTTCTAGAACAATATAGCAATACAAAAAAATGAGAAAATGTACATATGAATCAAGCGCTAAGAACAGTACTTCCCTTATTTTGGGATGATTATACACCAATGTTCCTCCTTTTAAGTGCGTGATGATCTCAATATGATTCCCCAGATTTGTGAAGAAAACATGGAAAAAAGAAATAAAGCAAATATGGTGTAGTATGTCAACCACACAACAATCACAAGTCCCAAACACTTTATATCCGGTATCCCCTTGATTCGTAAGACGTATGAAATGAGTCCTAGATGGTGTACCGTACTCACACAGTGGATAGCCAACATAGACCCATAAAGGTATCTTTAAGGTTAAGATCCCACCCTCTCACTGGTCAATTCTAGGAGTGTAGTTGCATATCCGAACTCACACTTCAAGGAGTGATAGTAGATATATATCAAGGTATCTTTAGTCCCCCTTAACGAGTATAATGAGATGGTGTACCCCACTCACAATTATGCAAGCTGTTACCCTCACATCAAGGTATCTTTACATTGGATATGGTTCCAGATGAAAAACCTCCAATCCAATCCACATTTATGAAAAAGCGGTAACAAATTTAATAAAAAGACAAAAAACAGTCCATAAAACACATAAAAAGGAGGTACTTCTGCACAACACCAAAAAAAAGACCATAGGTGTGGAGATGGAAAAAAAGAGACGGGCGTTCCGGACTGCCCACTCACCACTACCCGGGTAGGTTGAATCAAAAGGTAGATGTGCAGATGGTCCTCTCTGTAATAGGCCGACGCGTTTCAATCCTGCTGGATCCTTCCTCAGGGCATACAGAGAGGGTCATCCATAGGGGTTTATATACCCCTATGTCTAAATAGCAGGAAGTGATGTCACTTCCTTTTCCTGTTTGTTAGCATCAATAAACCTCCTAAAATACTGAAAATGCTTACATATTTCATAATCATCCTCTATGCACATGCTTAAAAGTGGGAAACTCATGTTATTAATTATCCCTGGAGCTTTAGGGGTATATTCAATTAGCAGTGATAACGGACTTTTCACGTGAAAAGTCCGGTTTTCGGGTGAAAAAACAGACTTTTCACGTGAAACGCAATTACAGCCTATTCAATTATCCTGGAAAATTTATCACTGATCATTTTTTCACTAATTTCACTTCACCTTCTCTGAAGCAGGTGAAAAGTTGGGAAAAGTCACTATTTAAAGGTAAAAATGTTTGGATATGGTACAGAACTCCTGGGACACCCCCCTTAATGACTAATTAGGCACGTTGAAGTTTTTAATTATTTTTAATTGGCCAATAATGACATGTCATTTTTGGGGTGAAAAAGTAAAAAGTGATGGAAATTGAAGTTCAAGGTATGGGACAGGTATATTGGGGTGCTTTATGAGTGGGACAGGTGTTTTTTAGGTTTGCAGATGGGAGCAATCGGTCTGTTTCCACTTTTTTTTAAAGTACCCTAAAATGACCCAAATATATACTTATACCCATTTTCATGTACCCCAAATTTAATGAAAGCATTTATTTTGCTCAAACTTGCTTTCTATCATTTTTTTGCATTTTTAAAAAAAATGCATATAACAGCCATTTCACACAATTTAAGTCCCCAAAAACTCTCTAATGTGATCTCTAACACACTTCTCTTCTGTTTTCCTATGTTAGTTTAGCATTTTTTGGGGTACAGGCCGATTTCCCCATTTTCACCTGCACTTTTCACTGCAAGAATTTTCACGTGAAACCCGGTCGGAATTGAATAGGTCGAAAAACGGAACGTTTTTGCAGCAATTTTCGGCCGATTGCCGCGAAAAATTTTCAGCCGAAAAATTGAAAAATGGAGCGTTTTCGCGGCAATTTTTGGCCGATTGCCGCGAAAAATTTTCGGGCGCAAAATTGCCGCGAATTTGCGGATAATTGAATATCCCCCTTAGAATCGATTAAACAAGCCACCAGGAAGTGTTTGCCGCGCCGGAAGTGCGCGTGCGTTCCACCTCACGGTTTGCGTTCCAAATACCAGAAGTGATGTATTCCGGTATTGAAACTGGTGTTACACAGAAGGGGGATCTCATAGCAAGATGGTGTTTGCGTTCCACAGCCCTTTTTACGTTCCAAAAACCGGGAAATGTTAAATCCCAGCATGAGGACTTCTTAAAAACATTTTAGGACTTATGGAGCCAATTAGTCCGCAAAAATCATCACAATTATAAAATAAAAGCATAACAAAAATACATAAGTGTACAGAATGATTAAAAAATGACAAGGGTAAATGATAAATGCATATGTCCAACAGAAAGTCCCGAATAGTCCATGTATGCAAATCCTCAGTAAAAAACAAGAGAGAGAAAAAACTGGTGGAGAAGCATGTTTCACATAAACCACTTCATTTCGAAGTCCTTATTCAATCCAAAGGGAATGAGAGTCTTACATGAATAAATTAAACTCATTTCCGCTTTGGCCAATCTGGGTCAATACAATTATAAGTGATGTACGGGCAAACCCGGAGAGGGGTCGTTATGACAGCGTTTGAACAGCATCCTACACAACCTTAAATCCTTTATCTACCTCGCTGCCCCATAGGAGTACACAAGAAAATGTACAATGTAATCCTATAGCATTTATGGGATTTGTAAGTACTGCACCTCTGGCATTCACCGCACCAGAGCGGACAATGTCACATCACGTCTAATTGAATTAACCCCATGCAAATGTTGAGTTGTTAATCTTCCTGTACTGGTCACCGTAACATGTACCCCACAATCTTGCCCGTATTTTACTATCATCACAAACAGGGATAATTCTGTAACATGCGGTATATAATTTTAACCGTTTACTCTAGTTATTTCTTTATTCTTGCTGTGTTAGCATGCTCACAGTTGTTGTTTTGTGTTTTGTAATAGTTTATGCTATTCATCTATGTTCTTCTTACTAAAGGACTATATATCATTGATCGCATTTGATATTAGCAACCTATGGGGGATGCGGCTGCCGGTGGCAACGGAGGGATCGCAGCAGGTATCGGCGTTCCCTTCTACATACATTCAAGGGATAATAATATTTGTGGGTGTTTTCGGGAAAATAGACAGAAATATTGTTTGATAAATGGGCCCCTTATACAGCTGTCATACCGCCACAGTTTTCTCTATGATGTTCCACCTGTTCTTATTCGTTGCACAGTAAGACGCAATAGTTTTCCGCACACCACCCTGAGTACTAAATTTACGCATCACAGTAACAAAGTGACCTGCAATATCCGATTACATCAATTCTGTACAGGAGAGAACAATTGTATTTTATTTGTCAGAGGATGAGCACATACTATACACACCAAACACAAAGGAAGAATACCAGAAAGTAAATCTACAATTCTGCATGCGTGCCAAATTTGCTTGTGACCCTTAGTTAGGTACGCTGTCACATGTTGTTTTCCGTGTGATACAATATCCAGTAGCCAATTACTGTAATTCATGTCCTTCTGCTGTACATTATAGCATTTTGTTTCATTTCCAGAGACCAGGGCAAGGGGTTCTCTGTATATCTTTGGGTTTTGATCTCTGAAAAGCATATTCCTGATCCGAGGCATCTCAAACATGCCGGAAGGGCTGATATTTGTCTTACAAGTTAAGTCCCAGAGCTTTCATTATGCTCCATGAGCTTATTTGAAAATGTCTGGACACATTCTGTGTTTCCTGCAGGCAAGTTTTGGCGAAATGACAACAGTATTGTCAGTGGGTAACTGATTACCTTATCACCCTCTAATTGTATCCATCTAGATCTTTAACTATACTAAAAAATGGCATTTAAGCCAGGAGAACACCCAGGATCATTGCCTAGGGCTGGACTCGTTCCCCTTGCAGAACAGTCTCTGGCTATTAGCAGACAGAATGAGCTGGGTGGTATGACTGTGATAAGACAGGTCAATTCCAATACAGCAAGAAACATTTTTACTTTTTCACCAGTAATTCCAATAACTGAGGCTTTGTGGTGCACACACAGTTTTAGACCAGTCACCAGTGTTAACCTTTTTTTGTATTGATGACCTTTTCTGGTCTACGTTCTCCAAGATGCTCTTTTGTAAGTACATTGGAATACCATTAAATTATGATTTTTTTATTTATTTTTTTGTGCTTTGATACATAGCGTTCTAGTTGTGTTATTTTGTGGACTCAATGCAAAGTCTGTTTTGAGTCAAAAGCCTCTCCTGCTCCTTTTTTATAATCCATCCGGCTGGCTGCTTGCTGTCGGCTAATACGGGTTTCTGCCTGTCAATGCTGAATATCCGTCCGTCGTCATACTGGTCGCCCATGGTTTTTCCATTCACAGCGGTCATCATTAGTTTCTATACTAATGACACCAATTCATTGCTGGGTGCAAAAGATCTGCCAGGCGTCCCATCTCTGTCTGCACGCCATGAATGGAAGCCTGGCAACACGCTCGCAATACTCCCAGGACACACAGAACGGATCCCTCTTAGGGATGGCCGCCGACCATCGATGATTCAAAATCATCAATGGTCTATGACCAATGTTAACTACTTTTATCATCGATGGGGGAGACCAGATGGTGATAAAAACCTATTGAATTTTTTTTCTCTCTCTCCAGGGCTCCGCCACTACCACCCACGAAGCCATGCCCCTGGGCCCTGATTGGCTAGCGACTTGCTCTATATTAAAGAAGGGGTGACCATTGATGGGTGAAACCATCGATTGTTCCCTTACAGATGGTTTCTCTCCATCAAGGTTATCCATCAATGGTACCATCGATGGTAACCCACCGTGGCCATCCCTAATCCATTCTGTGCTTGTGCATGGTTACCGCCTAGGTGCCACCTACAAACGAACATTTCACGGAAAGAAGGGACTTGTGTCCATCTCAGGGTCAGGCCCATAGTGTGTACCGATACACAGATACCTTTTTGTGGTGGAAAATAGGCGATCAGTCAGTGAAAAGAGAGGTATACTCATATCCTTTTGTTTCCGCATCCATGCGTGAAGAGAACAACCAAAATCTCTATGCACCGTGGCTGTCAGTCCCAACCAGGTCCGTATACATTGTAACACTCTATGGGGGTATTCAATTGTTTGAAAAGTCGGTTGGGTGTCTGTTTTTTCTCTCTCTATTAGATAGGAAAAAACAGACACCCATCTGACTTTTCAAACAATTGAATACCGCCCTATGTATCCAGGCTCTCTCTGATGGAAGGTTTTATGCCTCATTGTTCTCCTGCCAGTAACCATAAGGACATTGAAGTAAATCGCCAGTAATCCCCAGTTTCCAATTTTGTGGACCGAACCAGTGTTCATGAGACTCCAATCACCAGGACCTGGTGTCACCACTGAAGCATAGAGCGCAAAGAGGGATATTTATCAAAACATATTTTCGGTATGCTAAGTACCACTTGGATGTATCCGCTGTGTTCCCATGTTGTTGACAGTAAAACCAACCACCATAGGTTTCTGTTGGGGTTGGTACACTTTAGGGCAGTAGTACTCAAACTTGGTCCTCCGGAACCCCACACAGGTCACATTTTTCAGGTCACCCGGCAGGTGCACCGTGTATCATCAACTGTCACATTTTCAAAATCCACAGGTGACCTGGAACACATGAACCTGAGGACCAAGTTTGAGAACCTATGCTTTAGGGCAGTGGTTGCCAACCCTGGTCCTCGAGAGCTACCAACAGTTAACGTTTTCCAGGTCTCCCCACAGAATCACAAGTTAAGTAATTAGCTCCATCTGTGGATCTTTTAAAATGTGTCATTTAAATGAGTGCACCTGCTAGGTGAGCTGGAAAACGTGAACTGTTGGTAGCTCTCGAGGACCAGGGTTGGCTACCACTGCTTTAGGGTGTGCAGTCATAATGTCAATATTTACTCCAGAAGAAAAAAAAAAAAAAAAAAAAAAAGTGGGTGGGCGCTAGTTAAATGGCTATAAGACACCTAAAATTAAGTGCTGTTGTACTGGTTGCAGCTTCCCCAGGTTGAGGTGCTGATCCTCAGCCAAAAAAAGGTTGTGAAACAAAGAATACTCGGTGAAGCGCTACCATTCAACAGCATAAATAAATTTATTAATAAAAAGCATATATAAAAAACTGTCACAATTCAATAAAATATACCCAATATCTTGTATTATAATGAGCTCATGTATTATGTAACAAACAATCGTAACACAAATGGTACCAATATATATAGTGGAAACTCCCTGGGAGAAAGAAAACCACCTATATTCTGGTGGAGACTGCAGCATTTATAATTAGATGGTCCTCATTGTGTTAAGCTCCATGCATGGGCTGTTTAATCATGTAGATTTTCTTTGAAAGTCCATCCGTTTTTAAATGATGTTAATGTGGTGTAATTGTGATCTAACCAGCATTTAATGAAGAACTTATTTGCTCACAGTGGGTAATTTCCAACGGAATTAAGGTTTATTGGGTAGCTCTAATGGATGAGCTTCCATATGTATATGACTTTAAGCTGTACTAGCTATTTGAAAAAGTCCCGTATATACGGCTTACCCCAACCTTTCCGTGATGAGAAGGTAGATTGTTCTCTCCTGTATAACGGTGGGTGCCGGCTGCCCACACTAAGGTCCTGCTGTGCGTCGATGTCCGGACGCTGATAGGAAAAACGGATGGAAATCAGCCTTTCAAGTGCTGGTGTCAGAGCGTGGATTTATGCCTATATTGCATAGGCTTGTAGCTCCGTCTGCGGGAGCCGCCGAACACCCTTGTGCACTGATGTAGGAGCGCGGCTTGATGTCTCCGAGTCGTGCGCTTATGTTCTATTAACGGGAGCCGTTGTACACACTCCTTGTGTGTGGATGCTTTAATGAGCTCAGGATATCGGGTCAACGTCGGGCGGATGCTTGACGCGTTTCTCAGCCACAGAACAGGGGCTGTTTCATCAGAAGTACCGCCTCTATGGTATTGGGCATTTTTATAAGCCCCTGGAGTTCTCTGATTGCTGTGACAGGTATCAGATGTCCATCAGCTAATTATGAGCTGTGTCAGCTGCTGCCAGACACAGCAATGGCTGCTCTCTGCTCCTGCTGCCTTTACTCCAGAAATTTGACAATTGTAATGTCGTCAGCATGGACACAATGTGAAATAGTTGTGGGTTAAACAAACTCAAAACTGGATTGGGACCATGTCAACATTTCATCGATGACATTATGAATGATGAAATGGTCGCTGTTTATCTAATATACTGATCCCTTTAAATAGACCTTCGCCAGCAATATCCCTTCCATTCCTGCAAGTGGTACAGCTGCTACCGGTCCAGAGACGTGCAATACCTGCCAACACAAAACTTGGCCCAGGAGGCTGGAATGGCATAGCCCGACAAGATGTACACTAGATATAGGGCCCAGTGATGCCACCTTGGGGCACCTGCACCCAAGCAGTGCTCAGATCTGAATAAATCTCACCCAGATGATCCATCGCAGCTATGCCCATTTCTAGCGGGAACACACCTCATTTTAATCGCCCATGTTAACCGGTGTATGTTCCCTATGGAATACGTTCAAACATTTTCCCATTACACAACCCCTGTTATGTCCACAGTTTACCACTCTCTTGTAGTTTGCATTTTTATAATATGGGCCCTCATTCCGAGTTGTTCGCTCGTTCTTTTTCATCGCATCGCAGTGAAAATCCGCTTAGTACGCATGCGCAATGTTCGCACTGCGACTGCGCCAAGTAACTTTACTATGAAGAAAGTATTTTTACTCACGGCTTTTTCTTCGCTCCGGCGATCGTAATGTGATTGACAGGAAATGGGTGTTACTGGGCGGAAACACGGCGTTTCAGGGGCGTGTGGCTGAAAACGCTACCGTTTCCGGAAAAAACGCAGGAGTGGCCGGGGAAACGGTGGGAGTGCCTGGGCGAACGCTGGGTGTGTTTGTGACGTCAACCAGGAACGACAAGCACTGAACTGATCGCACAGGCAGAGTAAGTCTGGAGCTACTCTGAAACTGCTAAGTAGTTAGTAATCGCAATATTGCGAATACATCGGTCGCAATTTTAAGAAGCTAAGATTCACTCCCAGTAGGCGGCGGCTTAGCGTGTGTAACTCTGCTAAATTCGCCTTGCGACCGATCAACTCGGAATGAGGGCCATGGATCTTGTTTAATACACTTAACTTAGTGTAATTTATATTCACACATCCTATTTAAAATCTAAGACAAAAAGTATAGGAAACGTATAATCTGGACATATTGCGCACTAAATTCCCTCTTTTAATATTAATTGTGACATATAATAATAGTTCTAGGTCTAAAATTACACCATCCAGGTTCATAGATGTGTGTAATGCTTCAAACTATTTTTCTTTTTCAACTTTTTGGAATTTTTCTTTTTTCCCTCGTAAAAGCTTACACAACTCTATCCTGTTTATAGTCAGCTGTGACGGTGCGTCACATGGATTCTGGCCCTCTCAGCCTCGTCCCTTCCGAATTCCGTGCCGCTCCCACCAGAGAGGCAGAAACCAAGTGTAGCATTCCTGGCCAGTGAGTACTCACTCTAATTTTAAAAATAGCGAACTAGTAATTATGTTGATTGCTTTGCAGCCAAAGGCAGCGAGAGTCAGTTTCAATGCCTACTCTACCTCCAGCTATTTAGTATGTCCCACGCATCTCAAAGAATTAGCCTTCAAAATAATAGTATCTGGTTTATTTATGAGCTAATAGTTTATTAATAATTTTGTTTTGCGATAAAAATGCTCATTTTATTTAGCTGTGGTGGAGTACTTCAAAAAGGATATCCTGGAACTAGAAAAGGTTCAGAGGCGGACGACCAAACTAATTAGGGGAATAGAGACGCTGGAATACCAGGAAAGACTTGCAAGGCTTGGCATGTTCACACTAGAAAAGAGGAGATTAAGAGGGGACATGATCAACATTTATAAAAATTTAAGAGGACAATACACAGAGCTTTCGGGGGATCTGTTTTTGTTAAGACCAGCACAGAGAACATGTGGACACCCACTTCGGTTTGAGGAGAGGAGGTTCCGCACACAGAGGCGGAAAGGCTTTTTCACACTAAGGACAATATGAGTTTGGAATTCCCTGCCTGAGAGAGTAGTGATGGCAGACTCGGTCTATACTTTTAAGAATGGCCTAGATAAGTTCCTAATGGATAAATATATACAGGGTTATGGTGGATAGATCACGTACCATAGATATAATAAAATGAGGAATACAACACAACGGACGACTTTACCAACAGATAAAATTAATCCTGACAATAATACAAAGTAGGAGAACACGGGTGTAGTATGGTATGCCGGCGGTCGGGCTCCCGGCGACCAGCATACCGGCGCCGGGAGCCTGACCGCTGGCATACCGACAGTGTGGCGAGTGCAACTGAGCCCCTTGCGGGCTCGCTGCTCTCGCCACGCTGCGGGCACGGTGGCTATTTTATTCTTTCTCCAGGGGGGTCGTGGACCCCCACGAGGGAGAATAAGTGTCGGTATGCCGGCTGTCGGGATTCCGGCGCCGGTATACTGTGCGCCTGGATCCCGACAGCCGGCATACTGAAGACCACCCGGAGAACACAAATAGGTTGAACTCGACGGACGGATTGTCTTTTTTCAACCTCACAAACTATGGCCCTCATTCCGAGTCGTTCGCTCGGTATTTTTCATCGCATCGCAGTGAAATTCCGCTTAGTACGCATGCGCAATATTCGCACTGCGACTGCGCCAAGTAATTTTACATTGGAGATAGTATTTTTACTCACTGCTTTTTCATCGCTCCGGCGATCGTAGTGTGATTGACAGGAAATGGGTGTTACTGGGCGGAAACAGGCCGTTTTATGGGCGTGCGGGAAAAAACGCTACCGTTTCCGGAAAAAACGCAGGAGTGGCCGGGGAAACGGAGGAGTGTCTGGGCGAACGCTGGGTGTGTTTGTGACGTCAAACCAGGAACGACAAGCACTGAACTGATCGCAGATGCCGAGTAAGTGTGGAGCTACTCTGAAACTGCTAAGTAGTTTGTAATCGCAATATTGCGAATACATCGTTCGCAATTTTAAGATGCTAAGATACACTCCCAGTAGGCGGCGGCTTAGCGTGAGCAACTCTGCTAAAATCGCCTTGCGAACGATCAACTCGGAATGAGGGCCTATGTAACTATGTAACTATGTAACTATGAGTAAAGAAACCAAAACGTGGACTTGCACAGAGTACACTGAATTTATGCATCCCCTCTATTTCCGTGGAGACGTCTCTTACACCAGGTGCAACCAGGTGCGAGGACAGGCGGAAAATTCAAAAGAGTGGCTCCGTGCAAGAGTTTAAATGCCCAACCCTTCCTATACCTTTAAAACCATCCCTCCCTTTTCATTAAATAGAGAGAGAGAGAGAGAGAGAGAGAGAGAGGTGATTATCTCATTTGCGTCGGTACAGTCTGTCTTTCTTAGATGTTCCACTCGAGACAGCGCTTGTGAAGAAGGGTTCCGGCTTGCGGGTGATGGCACAACAACAGTTCACGGAAGTAATCGTAATATCTGTGGAAAATGAACATTCACAAATGAGTGCTTCTGATTAAAATCTTACAAAAAAAATAAAAAAAACTTGCAGCATGTTGGACAATAAATGTCAGGGGAGTAAGTAGCCGCGTGTGGGCCCTACAGCAGACGTCCTGCCCCATGTACTGCCCACGGGTCCCTGCTACAGTGGTCGCTCTGCTTCTGGTAATCAGTCATGTGGCAGTTATTACCGATCAGGGAATGACAACTTATAGTGAATAACATTCATTGTCTTACGTGAAATTAATTTGCTCTCCCTGCAAAAAACTTCTACTGTCAAGTGGCCATACATGTATGCAGTAAATACGACGGGTATATGTTCCTGTATGCGTGTGCTTCTCCAGCGCTGCATATGACATATGTTTCTTTAAAAATAGTATGGGAAATTACAACAACTATCTATGATCCCTAATAAAAAATGGGGGGGGGGGGCTCCAGTTGTCGTCCGAAATATTCCCATATATTGGAGATCTCATCTCTGACTTACTCATATGATAATGAGAATCTGATGTATAGAAAAGATCAGCCAATAGGATAGTGACATAATGAATTATATTGAATCAAATGATAGAAGCGCCTATGGGGGTAATTCAGACCTGATCGTAGCAGCAAGTTTGTTAGCAGTTGGGCAAAACCACGTGCACTGCAGGGGGGCAGATGTAACATGTGCAAAGAGAGTTAGATTTGGGTGGGTTATATTGTTTCTGTGCAGGGTAAATACCGGCTGCTTTATTTTTACACTGCAATTTAGATTTCAGTTTGAACACACCGCACCCAAATCTAACTCTCTCTGAACACGTTACATCTGCCCCCCCACCCACCTGCACTGCACATGGTTTTGCCCAACTGCTAACAAATTTGCTGCTGCGATCAACCCTGAATTACCCCCCTATGTCAGGGTGTGCATTCCTTCACTCCCAGAAACCAATTGTGTACAATGATACATAGCAGGTTGTATGTAGGGTATTAGTCCTTCCTGCAGTGTGTAAATATCTCCTATATAATAGCCCAGATCTGTGACTTTGTGCTTCATTTGCTAACGCTGGGCGGAGTCAAAACAATGGGCGGAGTTAGTCAAATGAGTCACAGATCTGGGCAAATCTATAGGAGACTTGGAGCAGGAGCAGCTGGTATGGGCATACCTCCCAACTTTCTTCAGGCAGGAGGGACACACGCACAGCAAAAAGGGGGCATGGCCAATGGGAAAGGGGGCGTGGCTTCGCGGGAGGACCCGCGATCGCGAGCCACGCCCCTGTTTTCGTCAGTGAGGGGGCATGCCCAGCGCCCTGTGAGCTGCTGGCATGCCCCCAGCGGCGGATTATGAGTCCGGGGGGCCCAGGGCACTTGAGACAGGAACCCTATCTCATTGCTGTGCCTGCTGTGGGTTTGGGGGCGTGGCTTAATCGCGGCCCTCGTGACCACGCCCCCTTATGCAAATTCCGGGATTATTATTTTTTATGGGATTTTGGCCCCTCAGCTAGGGGTAAAGCCAGAGGGGGTGGTCGCTCCCCCCTACACACCCGCACAGGGAGAAGAAAGCAGGGAGGCTGCTGCCTCCCTGTAACACCACAGACCTGCCAATATGCAGCAGCGTGTGCTGACTGTAGCACAATGCTGCTGTTGCTGGCAGGACGGGGGAGCTTCAGAGCTGGGACAGAGCTACTCGAGCCGGGGGGGCCCCTAAAACTGTGAGGCCCGGGGTACGTACCCCCTGGGCCCACCCTTAATCCGTACCCCCTGATGCCCCCTCTCCCTCTGTCTCCACTAAATAGACGCTGTGTGCATGCTAAGCAGAACAGCGAGTACAGAAGCTTCCCAACTGCCCCCCCCCCCCCCGCGCGGGTGGGACAGACCCAAAAAAATGGGACTGTCCCGCGAAAATCAGGACAGTTGGAAGGTATGGGGGTGTGTGAGGGGGTATGCCATACAGTCAGACGGGCACCGGCTCACTGTGTACTTGACCCCCCACATCAGCATACTCAGCAGGGTCTCTCTGACGCGGAGGAGCGTCACTTTCTGGCACACTCCACGCTTCTTAGCTGCAGTTTTGTGGGGCACCTGCCCCTGTGCAGGTTCCGTACTGCCTCTGTTATCTCCAGCCCCGGCAACCCCACCGCTAGCTGCAGCGCTGCCGCCCGCAGTGAGGTGCGCCCAGCTCCTTCACACACTTTAGCCGGCGGGCAGCGCTGCAGAAGTCCGTGCTGCTTGCAGGCTCCGACCCCCTCCTCCCTCCAGCCGCAGCGTCTCCTGGGAGCTAACCAGTCACTCCCAGTCTCCCCTTACCACAGTGCCCGGCAGCCGCGAGGTCCGCGCCACGTGCATGCTATGACCTCCTCCTCCCTCCAGCCGCAGCGTCTCCTGGGGGCTAACCAGTCACTCCCAGTCTCCCCTTACCACAGTGCCCGGCAGCCGCGCGAGGTCCGCCGTGTGTGGCTGAGGAGTAGGGGGGGGGGGGGGGATGCAGATGTGCAGAGGAAGCAGGACTCCAGCCTGAGAGAGTCAACCATGCCAAGTCTCCACCAGCAGCAGATCCCAACAGGTTGGAGTGGAACAGCAGCAGCCAGCAGCAGTGACTCCGGTAAGACACATCTGTCTGTCACCACTGTTCTGTCCCTAATACCAATCTCTCCCGTGCCCTGTGTTCTGTCATGTCCCTGTCACCCTTATCCTGGCCCTGTCACCCCTATCCTGGCCCTGTCACCCCTATCCTGGCCCTGTCAACCAAATCCTGACCCTGTCAACCAAATCCTGGTCCTGCCGCCCCTACCCTGGCCCCGTCGCCCCTGTCCTGGCCCCGTCACCCCTGTCCTGGCCCCGTCACCCCTGTCCTGGCCCTGTTACTGCATACCCTCCAAATACCTTTTTGGCAGGTACAGTACCTGCAGCGTCTCCAGACCCCTCCCCAATGCACCACACCTCCGCCCCTTCCCCTCCACCACATGCGACACTCCACCCCTCCCCCACACGCTGTGCCTCCAGACCCCCTACACCACCAGCGGCTCCCACTCCCCCACCACCCACAGCACCTCCAGACCCCCTCCACCATCCACCCCCCATATATGTCTCCCCCCACACCTGCCCCCCTCCACCCACAGCATCTGCAGACACCCTCCTCCATTCGCGGTCCCCCCCACACCCACCCACGGCACCTCCGCACCTGCCCCTCCACCACCTGCAGCGCCTCCGGACCCCCTTCTCCGTCCGCCGCACCTGCCTCTCCCCCACCGCGGTGCCTCCGGACCCCCTACCCCACCCCCGGCACCCCCGCCCCTTCCCATCCCACAGCACCTCCGGAACCCTTCACCCATCCGCAACATCCCTGCACTGCCCCTCCCCCGTGGCACCCCTGCCCCTCCCCCACCTGCAGTGCCTCCGGACCCCTCCCCCATCTACAGCCCCCACTCTTCTGTCTCTCCCCCACCCGCAGCACGTCCCAACCCTTCCCCATCCCGGCCCCCCCGCATCTGCCCCCCTCCACCTGCAGCATCTACAGACACCCTCCCCCATCCGCAGTTCCCCTGCACCCGCTCATTCTGTACATCGTGCCCTGCAGGTGCTGTTCACGCCGTCGCAAGGGGCTGCGCCTCCTTCACCATCGCACGCCCTTTCATTGTGCAATATTTAACCACTAACAAAGGAATGCAGGTAATACTCCATATAATACAAATATTGAACCCCATATAGGCATGCAAGGGTTAAAGGGGCGTAGCCCCTTGCGACGGTGTGAAGAGCGCCCGTAGGGCGCGATGAAGCACCTAGTTAATACATAATGGAGAACACCAAGAAAGTCTATTAAAAAAACAAAAAACAGGTCATTTAAAATGTTCCTGAGGAAATAAAATACATATTACAGCACAAAATAATCCATATTTTAAAACAACATAAGCAATAAAAAATACCGATGATAAATAATAAAATGAAAATAAAATAAAAACTGATTTCTCACATGACAGTGCTTATGTCTCTGTAACACGTTTCTATATGTGTTTCTGTATGTAATGTGAAAACAACTTTTTTCTGAAACCTATTTAATATCGCTAGTGTGTTATATGGTTCAGTGTTTAATAAGTACTGATAAATAAATAATACAAAACTAGGGCTTTGACTTTTCACTATGTTCTTTATATACTGTATATCGGTTCAAAAGGTCGAAAAGACCTTGGCCGACACAAATGGTCGACACATGTTTTTGGGGTTTTCACATAGTAACCTGTGTCGGTGTGATGCGGCTCCCGTTCATGTGATCATGTGATCATGTGATCTCCCAGCGCCGCCCCTGCCGCGTCACCAGCAGCGTCACCAACCCGGGTTGGTGAGTGCAGTGGGAAAGGGGGCTCTGATGCGGGTCGCAGCCGAGTAGCACCCTTGTCAGGCTCCCGGCTGCGACTCGCATCACTAGCGGAAAAGGGGTGTAAGCAGGGGCGGATCCAGAAAAAAATTACAGGGGGGGCACCATAAGGGACGTGGCTTCGTTGGAATGGGCGTGGCTTCGTTGGAATGGGCGTGGTATTGCAGGAAAAGACTACCTTATACCCCAGTTTTGCAACCTGCACGCCCAGACGTTGGCCACCACAGAAAAGAAAAATAATCCTGATTCATGCCCCTTACATTATTTGTCATTTTTCCTCCTTATAGTAATGCCCAGTATACATTATTCCACATACTGCAATGGCCCTTAGACATTATTCCACACACAATAATGCACATGACACAATATGCACACACTGTAATGCCCCAGACACATTATGCCACACACCGTAATGCCTGTGACACATTATGACAGGAATCGCAATGCCCGTTATACATTATGCTACACACTGCACTGCCCCTGATACATTATAGCACATACAATGTCTGGGACACATTATGCCACACACTGCAATGACCTTGAGACATTATACCACAATGCCCGTGATATAGTATACCATACACCGTAATGCCTGTGACACATACCGCAATGCCCGTTATACCCTATGCCACACACCGCAATGCCCGTTATATATTATGCCACACTGTAATAACCCTGAGACATTATACCACATACCACAATGCCCGTGATATAGTATACCACACACCGTAATGCCTGACACATTATGGCACACACCGCAATGTCCGTGATACATTATGCCACACACTGCAATGACCCTGAGACATTATACCACATATCACAATGCCAGCGATAGAGTATACCATACACCGTAATGCCTGCGACACATTATGACACACACCGCAATGTCCGTGATACATTATGCCACACACCGTAATGCCCATTACACATTAAGTCCTACAGTAAGGCTTCTAATTACTTTTCAAATACCTGCTCGTTGTCAGGGGTTTCATGCACTGGGTGTCATGCTCGTTGCCAGGGGTTTCATGCTCTTGGTTCCATGCACGGTGCCAGGGGTTTTCATGCTCAGGGTGTCATGCTCGTTGCCAGGGGTTTCATGCACTGGGTGTCATGCTTGTTGCCAGGGGTTTCATGCACTGGGTGTCATGCTCGTTGCCAGGGGTTTCATGCACTGGGTGTCATGCTCGTTGCTAGGAGGTAGTCCTTGTTGCTAGGGCTGTGCTCCCAGTGCCACATATGTCCCCAGTGCCAGATATTCCCCCACGGTGCCAGGTACTCACATGCCCCCAGTGCCAAATATAGCCCCCCCCATGTGCCAGGTACACATATACCCCCAGTGCCAGATATTCCCCGACAGTGCCACATATGCCCCCAGAGCTATATATGCCCCCATTGCCACATATGCCCCAGTGCCAGATATTCCCCCCCCCAGTGCCACATATGCCCCCAGTGCCAGACAATGCCCCAGTGCCAGATATCCCTTCCCTGCCAGTTATTCCCCCCAGTGCCAGATATCCCCCCCCCAGTGCCACATATGCCCCCAGTGCCAGATATCCCCCCCCCCAGTGCCAGATATGCCCCCAGTGCCAGATATTCCCCCCAGTGCCATATATGTCCCCAGTGCCAGATATTCGCCCCCCCCCCTCCCTGCAAATATGCCCCCAGTGCCAGATATTCCCCCCCAGTGCGTCCCCCGTCCCCCCCCTTCCTCCGCCGCCGCCGCCGCTGCTCCCCCCGCTCCCCTGCTGTTAGGAGGGACACGGAGGGCACAGTGCACGCCTCCCTGTGTCCCTCCTGGGTCTCCGGCGGCCGCGGGTCACTGTAATAAAGGAAGTGCTCACGAACGGCACTTCCTTTATGAGACCAGCGGCCGCCGGAGACACAGGAGGGACACAGGAGAGGCGCGCACTGTGCCCTCCGTGTCCATCCTAACAGCAGGGGACGAAACGAGACCGCAGACTGACATGCGGACACTCGTCCGCATGTCAGTCTGCACTAAAAATGACAGGGGGGGGCACGTGCCTTGGTGCCCCCCCCCTAAATCCGCCACTGGGTGTAAGTCACGTCTGTTTCATTTGTACGTAAGAATATTGCATCTTGCGATTCATTGTCCTGAAATGTCAGCGCTCTCTCTCTCTCTCTCTCTCTCTCTCTGGCGCACTGTGGGTACAGGATCTCTCCAAATACTGAACAGCAAGATCCGTAATTCGATTTAACCAATAAGGGTAGTCGTGCGGTATGAAATGCATCAGCGCTAATCAACAGGGACATTTGTTTGCTGAGGGCTTGTAACAGAATACAGAATACATGAACAATATTGCATTTAGCCATCTTGCGCATATATTTTTCTTTGACAGATGTTATAGGTTTCAGTTCTTGGCACCAAAACTTCCACAGGGGATTTCTTCATACATAAACTTAACATGTTTAAGTGAGAAGACATAGCGCTGTCCAAAACCAACAGCATTTACGGATCATACTTCATCTTGGGTTTAATCAGGGCTGAACCCGTTGCCCGTGAACCAATAAATTATCAATGCATGAAAGTACAAACACCCAGCTGTTTATATCACAGTAACCATATCTGATACAAAGACACATGTGGCGTATGGTATAAGAATGAATGCTTGGCACTCCTCGTGTTGCGTGTGATTCCCCTTCTGCGCGCACAGACGGTCTCCTATTTCTGCACGCTGCTGACACATTTTGTTTGGGGGTCTGCACGGGGGCAAGAATGGGTCTCGTGATGTTGCTCGCAGCCCCCTATTAGCCGTAGCATCCACAACATGCTGCGGCAATTGCGGGCAGCACCCGGCGCCGTTCTTCAAAATGCATCGCCCCTGTTTTGAAGGCATGAGGGATCCAGGTTCTGTGTTGTTGTGCGCAGACTTCTTGGACCCCGTTATCCCGAACCGACGGCCAGCCTGAGTAAGCTCCGGCTTATGCAGGCTGGTGTTACCTTTAAACATTGCAAATCGCAACTGATGGTCGACGTGGTGTGTATACAGATCTGCTAATTAATCTAAGTTCCACTAATTATTACAAAAATAAACTGATTATATTAGTGCATTCTCACCCTCTGGTAACTGTGGTGGGCGGTAAGCATGCATCAGTATAGACTTCTGTTATAGGTAATGATAAACTTCTACTATTGATTATCAGTTATTTCTCAGCATTTAGCGTCAGCGTATTTCGTTGCGCTTTACAATCCAGATATCTTTCATTTTTGAATTAATAGTTTGCAGATTACGGGTCTGATGGTGAGTCAGACGCTTCTGTGGCCGCTTTTCCCACATGACCGCGCCATTGTGCTTACATTCATATGCTATTGCGACAATCCGCCAAAACAAATCGCAACGCTATGCACCTGAAAATGCAAACCTGCTCCGCCCAGTGTTCTAGCCTCCGCAGACGCAGCTGTTTTCATTGGCAACTATTGGCACTTGCACCGGCCCATGAACATCAGGGGATCCGGACTGAAAGTCGACAGTAACTAGGTCGACAATGTCTAGGTCGACCACTATTGGTCGACAGTAACTAGGTCGACAGGGTGTCTATGTCGACAGGGTCTTTAGGTCGACATGTTCTAGGTCGACAGGTCAAAAGGTCGACATGAGTTTTTCACAATTTTTTTCTTTTTTTGAACCTTTTCATACTTAACGATCCACGTGGACTACGATTGGAACGGTAATCTGTGCCGAGCGAAGCGGTAGCGGAGCGAAGGCACCATGCCTGAAGCATGGCGAGCGAAGCGAGCCATGCGAGGGGACGCGGTGCACTAATTGGGGTTCCCTGTC
The DNA here is from genome assembly GCF_028390025.1 of Pseudophryne corroboree. NCBI lineage: Eukaryota > Metazoa > Chordata > Amphibia > Anura > Myobatrachidae > Pseudophryne > Pseudophryne corroboree. The sequence goes on along the minus strand of NC_086455.1, from coordinate 162,402,727 downwards.
ACTCTACGAAGAAAACGACACCAAAATAACATTAAAAACTCATGTCGACCTTTTGACCTGTCGACCTAGAACATGTCGACCTAAAGACCCTGTCGACCTAGACACCCTGTCGACCTAGTTACTGTCGACCAATAGTGGTCGACCTAGACATTGTCGACCTAGTTACTGTCGACTTTCAATACCACACCCGAACATCAGAGCCAGGTTTAGGGCCACATGGGCCTGGGGCTGAAAAAGATCAAGGGCCCATTGTGAGAGGTGAAGGATGTGTGACCAGTGCAGTGTGGGTGTGGCCAGTGCTGTGTGGGTGTGATCAGTGCAGTGTGGGTGTGATCAGTGCAGTGTGGGTGTGGCCAGTGCTGTGTGGGTGTGATCAGTGCAATGTGGGTGTGATCAGTGCAGTGTGGGTGTGGCCAGTGCTGTGTGGGTGTGGCCAGTGCTGTGTGGGTGCTATCAGCGCAGTGTGGTTGTGATCAGTGCTGTGTGGGTGTGACCAGCGCTGTGTGGGTGTGATCAGTGGTGTGTGGGTGTGACCAGTGATGTGTGGGTGTGATCAGTGGTGTGTGGGTGTGACCAGTGCTGTGTGGGTGTGGCCAGTGCTGTGTGGGTGCTCTCAGCGCAGTGTGGGTGTGACCAGCGCTGTGTGGGTGTGATCAGTGCTGTGTGGATGTGACCAGCGCTGTGTGGGTGTGACCAGCGCTGTGTGGGTGTGATCAGTGCTGTGTGGGTGTGACCAGCGCGGTGTGGGTGTGATCAGTGGTGTGTGGGTGTGACCAGTGCTGTGTGGGTGTGGCCAGTGCTGTATGGGTGTGACCAGTGCTGTGTGGGTGTGATCAGTGTTGTGTGGGTGTGGCCAGTGCTGTGTGGGTGTGATCAGTGCTGTGTGGGTGTGATCAGTGTTGTGTGGGTGTGGCCAGTGCTGTGTGGATGTGACCAGCGCTGTGTGGGTGTGATCAGTAGTGTGTGGGTGTGACCAGTGCCTATATGGATGTGACCAGTGCCTATGTGGATGTGACCAGTGCCTGTGTGGGTGTGACCAGTGCCTATGTGGATGTGACCAGCGCTGTGTGGGTGTGATCAGTGTTGTGTGGGTGTGGCCAGTGCTGTATGGGTGTGACCAGTGATGTGTGGGTGTGATCAGTGCTGTGTGGGTGTGATCAGCGCTGTGTGGGTGTGACCAGCGCTGTGTGGGTGTGACCAGCGCTGTGTGGATGTGACCAGCGCTGTGTGGGTGTGATCAGCGCTGTGTGGGTGTGACCAGCGCTGTGTGGGTGTGATCAGTGGTGTGTGGGTGTGACCAGTGCTGTGTGGGTGTGGCCAGTGCTGTGTGGGTGTGATCAGTGTAGTGTGAAATGAATGTGATTAGTGCTGTGTGGGTGTGGCCAGTGCTGTGTGGGTGTGACCAGTGCTGTGTGGGTGTGGCCAGTGCTGTATGGGTGTGACCAGTGCTGTGTGGGTGTGGCCAGTGCAGTGTGGGTGTGACCAGTGATGTGTGGGTGTGGCCAGTACTGTATGGGTGTGACCAGTGATGTGTGGGTGTGGCCAGTCCTGTGTGTATTATGTAATAGCAGAACAATTCCATAATTTTTTCAAGAAAATAGAAATATAAGTTTAATATCCTGATTTATGGGCGACCGTGCAGCAAGCTGGGCAGCTGATCATCATCTCGCCATCATGACGATGGGCCTATTTATGTGCAGGCCTGGAGCTGTAGTCCTATCCGCCCCATTTTTAATCTGGCCCTGATGAACATGAGATGTGTCCTAAGGGTTCCTTTATCTGTAAAAAATAAAATACTATTATACAGCCATGGAAGGACCTCCATGACTTATAATAGCCTTATAATTTACAGGTTGTGGAACATGAATCCCTACAGGGCCCTCCTACTGCTTTGTCTGTCTGCTAATACAATTTTATGTCAACTTACCTTCTTTATCCACAACATACTAGCCTACTTCTTCAGTCTCCTCTCCGGGAGAAGCCGTCATTATTATGCCCCGCCCCATCTTGGGAAAATTGCTGTGATTTGCGGATTCCGTGGCAAGAGGCGGGGCTAAAACCTGTATGTCCCACATCTTCCGGGAGAGTAAGTATGTTCCGCAACAGTGAGTCTTCCGAAAAGATGCCATTTGCGAAGCTGGGACTTACGGTGTTTTTTTGGCTGCACATTTTTCCTTTAGTACATCCTGCCCAAAAGAAATACAATCAATAACCTGAGGGGAAATATCTATTATCGCCTTAAATATACACCTACACATTGAGGAATGCTATAAGGCATCAGACATAATTACATGTGGTGTATGCGCCTGTTTCTCCAGGACAGGCGATAATATTATTTACAAAATATTACATTACGCTATATTACGCTACTTGGGGGTCATTCCGACCTGTTCGCATGCAGTGGTTCTTCGTTGCGGTGCGAACGGGTCAGGACTGCAGCTGCGCGGCGCCTGCACTGCGCACGCATGTCGTTGCCAGGTGCTGGTCGTCACCGGGCAGCGTCGCCGCCAGCGCAGAAAGTGATCGCAGCGGCGATCGCATGAAGACTGACAGGTGGGAGGCGAACGCAGGATGATCCAGGCGTTTGGAGGGCGGATGTCTGACGCCAATCCCAGGACCTTCGTCGCTGGATCCGTCGCACAGGGTAAGTAAGTCTGACTCTGGTCTTCTTTTACAGGAAACGTTTTTAGAATAGCAGCGCTGCACAAGCGATCGCAGCCCTGCTATGCTAAAATACACTCCCCCATAGGCGGCGTCAAGTTGATCGCACGAGCAGCAAAAAGTTGCTACGTGCGATCAGCTCGGAATGAGGGCCATGTTAGCTGCATTGTACCCACAACACTAGTGGACCTATAAGCCCATTTTAATGAATATCCATCTAGTATATAGGAGGATCTAGAGCACACAGCAAGATCTTTCCTTCATCTTACAGAATCATTTTATACAATTATCCCTGATCATTTTTTCGCACGAATGTTAATAAACGTTACATTTTTATATAATTTCATTACAAGAGTGCCCCCAAAAAGAGGTGTAACTTTTATATCTCTCTGCGTCTGTGCAGAGAAACGTCTTCTGTTAATTCAGTTTCTAAACCTTGGGTAGGACCACCAACCAAAATTACACCCATAAACTAATTGTACATTGTTGGTAACTGGTTTTCCTAGATAATAAAAGGCTAACGCTGCTCCTCACCTCTATGGGGGGAATTCAAATGTTTTGTGCACCGGCGGCCACTAGTTGACGCCTGAAAGAGCAATTCAAGTGTAGCTCCGTTTGGGCGCGCACAGCCGCTGCAGACACACTACCTGCTCTACGCTGCAGCATGGCCAGAGACAGCACGCCGCCGCAGCAGACGCGGGCGTCTCAGGGTCAGTATCTCGCGGGATGTTACTTCCCACTAGATGGATGTAGATGGAGCAGCTCCTCGGCGGCAGCTGCCGCCGGGGGACTACTCCGCTTGGTGCAACACTGTGTGGGGGCCTCAAATGTGCGGGGGCTCCAGGGCGACGCCCACTGTCGCCCCTCCCTTAATCCGGCCATGACTGCATCGTTTGACTAACTGGATTTGCTCACTCCGATATGAGATCTTGTAAATGCACTTTTTTTTATACATATTACGGTTTTCCCCGGTGTGGTATAGGTCAACATCAAATGGGCGACATGCATTTGATCGACTGGTACAAAAGGTCAGCAGGTACAAAACGTTGACAGATAAAAGGTCAACAGTAGGTAAGCCTACAGGTACAAAATGTCTACAGCGTCAAAAGGTCGACATGAGAATGGCCGACGCACAAATGGTTGACACAAGTTTTATTTTTGTGGGGCGGTCAAATATATAACCGCCATCAGTAAAAACGTATACCCTCACAGGTTCGCTACGCTTGCCACGAATCAGGCAAGTTACTATTCACCATCGTAGTCCACGTGGATATTAAATCAAGCAACTGTTGGTAAAACATGTAAAAAAAAAAAAAACTGTGTCAACCCTTTCTGTTCAGTTATTGTCATGTCGACCTTTTGAACCTGTCGACCTTTTGAACCTGTCATCCTTAAGCACTGTTGACCTTTCATCTATCGACCTTTTCAACCTGTCGTCCTAATGCATGTCTACCATATGGTGTCGACTTATTGGCTGCTGACCTTGACACTGTCTAGCTGTCACCCGGAAGCCGGTTTTCCCAGCACACCTTCAGATGCCATAATGTACGTTCCAGCTGCTGGTGTAGTGTCCGGCGAGTAATAACCCCCCCCCCCCCCCAGTCCATTTCCTATACACACGGGTAGTAGTAGCCTGGCCCAGAGATTTCCTGTCTGGGGGCAATGTGATAGCCATTTTGATAGTGATAATGGTGATGACCTCTATTTCACAAGCCACTGGAGCCCTGGAGGGCGTTGTCTTTTGCACGTTCAGATGCACAGATGTACACAAGGGAAGGGCGGAATGCAGTTAATTTACCTCCAATCAAAATCCTGACAGCAATTGACCGACTGTCAAAATCCCGACAAGGACAAAATACCGACATTTAAAATACCGACAAGGTTAAAATGGCGACATGAGTTTTCCTGATTTTTTTCATTGAAACCGACTTGTTCATACTTTACCATCCCAGTGTACCTGGAGGGGGAATATAATAGTGTGCCGAGCGCAGCGAGCCATGCATGGGGGCGCGGTACACTTATATGGTGTCCATGTTGACCTATGTCGACATACACACAAAAAACCCAGTGAATAACTCATGTCGGTATTTTGACCTGTCTGCATTTTACATGTCAGTATTTTGACCTTGTCGGTATTTTTTAATGTCGGTATTTTGTCCATGTCGGGATTTTGACCTTGTCAGGATTTTGACCGTCGGTCAATTGCTGTCGGGTTTTTCGACCGTCGGGATTTTGATTGGAGGTATTTCATACCGATCCTGGAAGGGCTTTGTAGTGCTGTTTGCATAAAGAGCGCAGGCGGGCGACCACCAATAAATGCAGCCGTGTCTCCGTCCACCATTAGAAGCCCTACTGCCATGTGTAACCACATGACAGGTATCTCTACGCTGTGACTGGAGCTCTATGGCCGTGTGAATAATTCAGAGCGGAAAGTGGAACATTGGAAAGTGTAAAATGAAAGGGTGTTGGAAAACCATTAAGGTAACTTGATTTCAATTTGCAATTCCACGGCGCCGGCCGCCAGGCTTGTCCCTGAGTTGCAGTGTAGTGCACCACAATAAATTTCTTCCAGGTGTGCTGACAGATTGCCTCGCACCCGTCCTCTGGTAGGAACGGGGGTCTGTGGCTGAGGATCCTGCAGTAATGATGTTTTCAGTAAACAAAACCCTCCCAGAGAACAATGGCGATTAGGCTGTTTGCCTGACCCTCTCACAGACCCCACTGACCAAGTTTCCCCCTTATAGCAGCTTAAATAGTATAACAATGCAGCGGCAGCTGTTCTGGGACACATTGAAATGCGCAGTGGCACAGGCTCAATACTGCACCCATAATTATATAACCGTGCAATCTGCATCAGGCTCTGCATTTGGAGGACAAGTGTCCGCATACGTTTCATCAAGCCTTACTGTTGACGGAAACATTATTGCAGGTAAGGCATGCAAACGACACATAGGAGAGAAAGGAAATTATTCAGCCGTCATTACTCTGCTTTATCGTATCAATCATTAACACTGAAATGATAGTTTTTATTTTACGCAGTATTCCACTTACATGTCTGTTCCAGGACAGCACAAACAGGGCCTGGTGCTGGTGTTGATGTAGTCCAGCCATTTTTGCCAACTGCAGATGTGTGACATGTCTGATAACCCGTACGGTGCATGTCTTACACAGTGTAAGCACACAGGTGTTGTCGCGATCAGGACAGACGGTATCAGAAATGGGGTGGAAAAATAATGGGCGTTCCTGGGCGTTAACTTGGAGGTGAATGCAAATAAAGTCTATAATAATGGCCGTCATTCCGAGTTGTTCGCTCGCAAGCTGCTTTTAGCAGCTTTGCACACGCTAAGCCGCCGCCTACTGGGAGTGAATCTTAGCTTATCAAAATTGTGAACGAAAGATTAGCAAAATTGCGAATAGAAATTTCTTAGCAGTTTCTGAGTAGCTCCAGACTTACTCTGCCACTGCGATCAGTTCAGTCAGTTTCGTTCCCGGTTTGACGTCACAAACACTCCCAGCGTTCACCCAGACACTCCTCCGTTTCTCCAGACACTCCTGCGTTTTTCCCAGAAACGGCAGCGTTTTTTCGCACACACCCATAAAACGGCCAGTTACCGCCCAGAAACACCCACTTCCTGTCAATCACATTACGATCACCAGAACGAAGAAAAAACCTTGTAATGCCGTGAGTAAAATACCTAACTGCATAGCAAATTTACTTGGCGCAGTCGCACTGCGGACATTGCCCATGCGCATTAGCGACTAATCGCTCCGTTGCGAGAAAAAATAAGATTTTACTTACCGATAATTCTATTTCTCATAGTCCGTAGTGGATGCTGGGCACTCCGTAAGGACCATGGGGATTAGCGGCTCCGCAGGAGACTGGGCACAAAAGTTAAGCTTTAGGACTACCTGGTGTGCACTGGCTCCTCCCCCTATGACCCTCCTCCAAGCCTCAGTTAGGATACTGTGCCCGGACGAGCGTACACAATAAGGAAGGATTTTGAATCCCGGGTAAGACTCATACCAGCCACACCAATCACACCGTACAACCTGTGACCTGAACCCAGTTAACAGCATGATAATAGAGGAGCCTCTGAAAAGATGGCTCACAACAATAATAACCCGATTTTTGTAACAATAACTATGTACAAGTATTGCAGACAATCCGCACTTGGGATGGGCGCCCAGCATCCACTACGGACTATGAGAAATAGAATTATCGGTAAGTAAATTCTTATTTTCTCTGACGTCCTAGTGGATGCTGGGAACTCCGTAAGGACCATGGGGATTATACCAAAGCTCCTAAACGGGCGGGAGAGTGCGGATGACTCTGCAGCACCGAATGAGAGAACTCCAGGTCCTCCTCAGCCAGGGTATCAAATTTGTAGAATTTAGCAAACGTGTTTGCCCCTGACCAAGTAGCTGCTCGGCAAAGTAGAAACGCCGAGACCCCTCGGGCAGCCGCCCAAGATGAGCCCACCTTCCTTGTGGAATGGGCTTTTACAGATTTTGGCTGTGGCAGGCCTGCCACAGAATGTGCAAGCTGAATTGTACTACAAATCCAACGAGCAATAGTCTGCTTAGAAGCAGGAGCACCCAGCTTGTTGGGTGCATACAGGATAACAGCGAGTCAGATTTCCTAACTCCAGCCGTCCTGGAAACATATATTTTCAAGGCCCTGACTACGTCCAGTAACTTGGAGTCCTCCAAGTCCCTAGTAGCCGCAGGCACCACAATAGGTTGGTTCAGATGAAACACTGAAACCACCTTAGGGAGAAAATGAGGACGAGTCCTCAATTCCGCCCTGTCTGAATGGAAGATCAGATAAGGGCTTTTACAGGATAAAGCCGCCAATTCTGACACGCGCCTGGCCGAGGCCAGGGCCAACAACATGACCACTTTCCATGTGAGATATTTTAACTCCACAGATTCAAGTGGTTCACACCAATGTGACTTTAGGAACCCCAAAACTACATTGAGATCCCAAAGTGCCACTGGAGGCACCAAAAGAGGCTGTATATGCAGTACCCCTTTTACAGACGTCTGAACTTCAGGTAGTGAAGCTAGTTCTTTCTGGAAGAAAATTGACAGGGCCGAAATTTGAACCTTAATGGACCCCAATTTTAGGCCCATAGACACTCCTGTTTACAGGAAATGCAGGAATCGACCTAGTTGAAATTCCTCCATCGGGGCCTTACTGGCCTCGCACCACGCAACATATTTTCGCCAAATGCGGTGATAATGCTTTGCGGTTACATCCTTCCTGGCTTGACCAGGGTAGGGATGACTTCATCCGGAATGCCTTTTTCCTTCAGGATCCGGCGTTCAACCGCCCTGCCGTCAAACGCAGCCGCGGTAAGTCTTGGAATAGACAGGGTCCTTGCTGGAGCAGGTCCCTTCTTAGAGGTAGAGGCCACGGGTCCTCCGTGAGCATCTCTTGAAGTTCCGGGTACCAAGTCCTTCTTGGCCAATCCGGAGCCACGAGTATAGTTCTTACTTCCCTCCGTCTTATAATTCTCAGTACTTTTTGGTATGAGAGGAAGAGGAGGGAACACATACACTGACTGGTACACCCACGGTGTTACCAGAGCGTCCACAGCTATTGCCTGAGGGTCCCTTGACCTGGCGCAATACCTGTCCAATTTTTTGTTTAGGCGGGACGCCATCATGTCCACCTTTGGTTTTTCCCAATGGTTTACAATCATGTGGAAGACTTCTGGGTGAAGACCCCACTCTTCCGGGTGGAGGTCGTGCCTGCTGAGGAAGTCTGCTTCCCAGTTGTCCACTCCCGGAATGAACACTGCTGACAGTGCTATCACATGATTTTCCGCCCAGCGAAAAATCTTTGCAGCTTCTGCCATTGCCCTCCTGCTTCTTGTGCCGCCCTGTCTGTTTACGTGGGCGACTGCCGTGATATTGTCCGACTGGATCAGCACCGGCTGACCTTGAAGCAGAGGTCTTGCTTGGCTTAGGGCATTGTAAATGGCCCTTAGCTCCAAAATATTTATGTGAAGTGATGTCTCCAGGCTTGACCACAAGCCCTGGAAATTTTTTCCCTGTGTGACTGCTCCCCAGCCTCTCAGGCTGGCATCCGTGGTCACCAGGACCCAGTCCTGAATGCCGAATCTGCGGCCCTCTAGAAGATGAGCCCTCTGCAACCACCACAGGAGAGACACCCTTGTCTTTGGTGACAGGGTTATCCGCTGATGCATCGGAAGATGCGATCCGGACCATTTGTCCAGCAGGTCCCACTGGAAAGTTCTTGCGTGGAATCTGCCGAATGGAATTGCTTCGTAGGAAGCCACCATTTTTCCCAGGACCCTTGTGCACTGATGCACTGACACCTGGCCTGGTTTTAGGAGGTTTCTGACTAGTTCGGATAACTCCCTGGCTTTCTCCTCCGGGAGAAACACCTTTTTCTGGACTGTGTCCAGGATCATCCCTAGGAATAGAAGTCGTGTCGTCGGGATCAGCTGTGATTTTTGGAATATTGAGAATCCAACCGTGCTGGCGCAGCACTATCTGAGATAGTGCTACCCCGACTTCCAACTGTTCCCTGGATCTTGCCCTTATCAGGAGATCGTCCAAGTAAGGGATAACTAAAACTCCCTTCCTTCGAAGGAGTATCATCATTTCGGCCATTACCTTGGTAAAGACCCTGGGTGCCGTGGACAATCCAAACGGCAGCGTCTGAAACTGATAGTGACAGTTCTGTACCACAAACCTGAGGTACCCTTGGTGAAATGGGTAAATTGGGACATGTAGGTAAGCATCTTTGATGTCCAGAGAGACCATATAGTCCCCTTCTTCCAGGTTTGCAATCACTGCTCTGAGTGACTCCATCTTGAATTTGAACCTTTGTATGTAAGTGTTCAAGGATTTTACATTTAAAAATGGTCTCACTGAGCCGTCCGGCTTCGGTACCACAAATAGTGTGGAATAGTACCCCTTTCCCTGTTGCAGGAGGGGTACCTTGATTATCACCTGCTGGGAATACAGCCTGTGAATGGCTTGCAATACTGTCTCCCTGTCTGAGGGAGACGTCGGTAAAGCAGACTTTATGAAACGGCGAGGGGGAGACGTCTCGAATTTCTTGAGACGGGCCCCCACCGTGCCTGAGACCGCTTGTAAAGCCCCAGCGTCATGCTGAGGACTTTGCAGAGGCGGGAGAGGGCTTTTGTTCCTGGGAATTGGCTGTTTCCAGTGGCCACCAGGTCTGTTAGACCTACCCCAAATAACTCCTCCCTTTTATAAGGCGATACTTCCATATGCCTTTTGGAATCATCATCACCTGACCACTGTCTTGTCCATAACCCTCTTCTGGCAGAAATGGACAGCGCACTTACTCTTGATGCCAGTCGGCAAATATCCCTCTGTGCATCACGCATATATAGAAATGCATCTTTTAAATGCTCTATAGTTAGTAATATACTGTCCCTATCTAGGGTATCAATATTGTCAGTCAGGGAATCCGACCAAGCCACCCCAGCACTGCACATCCAGGCTGAGGCGATTGCTGGTCGCAGTATCACACCCGTGTGAGTGTATATACATTTTAGGATATTTTACTGCTTTCTGTCAGCAGGTTCCTTAAGGGCAGCCGTATCCGGGGACGGTAGTGCCACCTGTTTAGACAAGCGTGTGAGCGCTTTATTCACCCTAAGGGGTGTTTCCCAACGTGCCCTATCCTCTGGCGGGAAGGGGTATGATGCTAATAACTTTTTAGGAATTAACAGTTTTTATCGGGGGAAACCCACGCATCATCACACACTTCATTTAATTCCTCAGATGCAGGAAAAACTACAGGCAGTTTTTTCTCACCCAACCTAATACCCTTTTTAGTGGTACTGGTATTATCAGAAATGTGTAAAAACATTTTCCATAGCCTCAATCATGTAACGTGTGGCCCTACTGGAAGTCACATTCGTCTCTTAATCGTCGACACTGGAGTCAGTATCCGTGTCGGCGTCTGTATCTGCCATCTGTGGTAACGGGCGTTTTAGAGCCCCAGATGGCTTTTGAGACACCTGGACAGGCACAGGCTGAGTCGCCGGCTGTCTCATGTCATCAATCTTTTGTAAAGAGCTGACACTGTCACATAATTCCTTCCATAAGCTCATCCACTCAGGTGTCGACTCCCTAGGGGGTGACATCTCTGTTACAGGCAATTGCTCCACCTCCACCTCATTTTCCTCCTCATACATGTCGACACAACGTACCGACACACAGCACACACACAGGGAATGCTCTGATAGAGGACAGGACCCCACTAGCCCTTTGGGGAGACAGAGGGAGAGTATGCCAGCACACACCAGAGCGCTATATATATATATATATACAGGGATAACCTTATATAAGTGTTTTTCCCCTTATAGCTGCTGTATTGTTATACTGCGCCTAATTAGTGCCCCCCTCTCTTTTTTTAACCCCTTTCTGTAGTGCAGTAACTGCAGGGGAGAGCCAGGGAGCTTCCCTCCAACGGAGCTGTGAGAGAAAATGGCGCCAGTGTGCTGAGGAGATAGGCTCCGCCCCCCTTCTCGGCGGCCTTTTCTCCCGTTTTTCTGTGGAATCTGGCAGGGGTTAAAATTCATCCATATAGCCCTGGGGGCTATATGTGATGTATTTTCGCCAGCCAAGGTGTTTTTATTGCTGCTAAGGGCGCCCCCCCCTAGCGCCCTGCACCCTCAGTGACCGAAGTGTGAAGTGTGCTGAGGAGCAATGGCGCACAGCTGCAGTGCTGTGCGCTACCTTGGTGAAGACAGGATGTCTTCTGCCGCCGATTTTTCCGGACCTCTTCTTGCTTCTGGCTCTGTAAGGGGGCCGGCGGCGCGGCTCTGGGACCGAGCTCCGAGGCTGGGCCTGTGTTCGGTCCCTCTGGAGCTAATGGTGTCCAGTAGCCTAAGAAGCCCAATCCACTCTGCACGCAGGTGAGTTCGCTTCTTCTCCCCTTAGTCCCTCGATGCAGTGAGCCTGTTGCCAGCAGGTCTCACTGAACCTAAAAAACCTAAAACTAAACTTTTCACTAAGAAGCTCAGGAGAGCCCCTAGTGTGCACCCTTCTCGGCCGGGCACAAAAATCTAACTGAGGCTTGGAGGAGGGTCATAGGGGGAGGAGCCAGTGCACACCAGGTAGTCCTAAAGGTTTACTTTTGTGCCCAGTCTCCTGCGGAGCCGCTAATCCCCATGGTCCTTACGGAGTGCCCAGCATCCACTAGTACGTCAGAGAAATATAACGAGCGAACAACTCGGAATGACCCCCAATGTTATTTAGAAAGCACTTTTCTCCCAATAGGACTCAAAGTGCTTTATACACAAAATACAAAGTAAATGCAACAGAAAAGAGAACTAGTGGGACGGGATGTAATAAAGTCAGAGTTCACCGGCCATTTTCACTGAGTCTTAGCAGCGCGGCTGACGTCGGCGTGGAACTCCGGAGGGGTAAGTATTAAAAAAATGGGTGCAGCGTGTTCGGTGTGGGCCCCACCGCACACACTGCACCCATTACAAATACGCCACTGAGGAGAAACCTAATCAAGCCTCCCAGTTTCCTGCACGCAGCCTCCAGCTCAAACCAGCCTCCAGTTCTAACCTCAGGTCCAGAGAATTCTCCGGCACTGACGCACAGATCCCCCTGCATCAGCCCTCTGTGTCAGTGCTATCATTACCCCTGCATCAGCCCTCTGTGTCAGTGCTGTCATTACCCCTGCATCAGTCCTCTGTGTCAGTGCTATCATTACCCCTGCATCAGCCCTCTGTGTCAGTGCTATCATTACCCCTGCATCAGCCCTCTGTGTCAGTGCTATCATTACCCCTGCATCAGCCCTCTGTGTCAGTGCTGTCATTACCCCTGCATCAGCCCTCTGTGTCAGTGCTGTCATTACCCCTGCATCAGCCCTCTGTGTCAGTGCTGTAATTACCCCTGCATCAGCCCTCTGTGTCAGTGCTGTAATTACCCCTGCATCAGCCCTCTGTGTCAGTGCTGTCATTACCCCTGCATCAGCCCTCTGTGTCAGTGCTGTCATTATCCCTGCATCAGCCCTCTGTGTCAGTGCTATCATTATCCCTGCATCAGCCCTCTGTGTCAGTGCTATCATTACCCCTGCATCAGCCCTCTGTGTCAGTGCTGTCATTACCCCTGCATCAGCCCTCTGTGTCAGTGCTATCATTACCCCTGCATCAGCCCTCTGTGTCAGTGCTGTCATTACCCCTGCATCAGCCCTCTGTGTCAGTGCTATCATTACCCCTGCATCAGCCCTCTGTGTCAGTGCTATCATTACCCCTGCATCAGCCCTCTGTGTCAGTGCTGTCATTACCCCTGCATCAGCCCTCTGTGTCAGTGCTGTCATTACCCCTGCATCAGCCCTCTGTGTCAGTGCTATCATTACCCCTGCATCAGCCCTCTGTGTCAGTGCTATCATTACCCCTGCATCAGCCCTCTGTGTCAGTGCTGTCATTACCCCTGCATCAGCCCTCTGTGTCAGTGCAGTCATTACCCCTGCATCAGCCCTCTGTGTCAGTGCTATCATTACCCCTGCATCAGCCCTCTGTGTCAGTGCTATCATTACCCCTGCATCAGCCCTCTGTGTCAGTGCTATCATTACCCCTGCATCAGCCCTCTGTGTCAGTGCTGTCATTACCCCTGCATCAGCCCTCTGTGTCAGTGCTGTCATTACCCCTGCATCAGCCCTCTGTGTCAGTGCTATCATTACCCCTGCATCAGCCCTCTGTGTCAGTGCTATCATTACCCCTGCATCAGCCCTCTGTGTCCGTGCTATCATTACCCCTGCATCAGCCCTCTGTGTCAGTGCTGTCATTACCCCTGCATCAGCCCTCTGTGTCAGTGCTATCATTACCCCTGCATCAGCCCTCTGTGTCAGTGCTATCATTACCCCTGCATCAGCCCACTGTGTCAGTGCTATCATTACCCCTGCATCAGCCCTCTGTGTCAGTGCTATCATTACCCCTGCATCAGCCCACTGTGTCAGTGCTGTCATTAGGGCAGTAGCATAACCATTACAGGAAAGCAGGTATTATTTTTCTGTAATGGTACACAGTCAGCGTATAGCTGGGTACACACCTATATAGATCACAGGGAAAAGGGGAGGTGGGAAGTCCACTGCACTAGTATTGAAATTTATAACAATTACATACAAAATGCCCCAAAATTATATCATGCCATCTATTATCTGGTTCATAATTTGTGGGGGTGCTGCCACACCATATATTGTTGCCAATATATGAAACAAGTTTTAAAGGGAAGGAAAGAGATTGGGCTTTTGGGTGGCGCACAAAGAATGAATAATCATACAATAAAATATAACTTTTATTTCATTAAATTAAAAGAGCCAATAACTGTGAAATATTAAAATTGCTAAAGACAGGTGCAAGACACAGTGTAACATGTATTGTTAAAAAACCACACTCCCTTAGTCCACTGTGCTGTGCAGTGTCCAATGTAATCAGTGAAATATTTTCAGGTTCTATGACCTTATACTTAGATTAAGTCAGTGCTGTCAGACTATAATTCCAATAAACAATTGGGTTTATTAAATGCGAACACTAGTATGGTAATCACATATGTGTTGTCTGAGGTTTTTTAAGATCTCAGGCAACTGTCCTCTGATGCATTAAAGCAGGGGTGGGGAACCTTTTTTCTACCAAGGGCCATTTGGATATTTATAAAATCCTTCGGGGGCCATACTAAAATTATCAACTTAAAAATTAGCCTGTCCCCAGTCAGTAGTTATGCCCCCAGTCACTTGTTATGCCCCATTAATATATGCCCACTGTCAGTTGTTTTGGCCTATGAGATATGCCCTGTCAGTTGTTATTCCCCATTAAATATGCCCCCTGTAGTTATGCCCCACTAGATATGCCCCCTGTAGTTATGCCCCATTAAATATGCCTCCTAGTAGTGCCGCTCACACACACATTAAAAGAAAGAAAGAAAAAAACCCACAATGCTCACCAGCCCTGCTCCTGCTTCCGGACCGCTGCCCTCCCTCTCCTCGAAATTACGGGAGAGATGTCATGACGTCTCTCCCATAGTGCCGCACAGCCACACATGTACATTGCCTGAGCCAGAAGCTGGAGCTCAGGAGTGAGCTGCTGAGGAGCCGGGCGCCCACTGGTGGTAAAATCTCAGCAGGCGCTCGGCATCTCCTCTCATTTAGGTGAGCCTGACCGGGCCAGATCAAGTGGCTTTGAGGGCCTTATACGGCCCTCGGGCCTGAGGTTCCCCACCCCTGCATTAAAGGATCCACAATGAGAAAAATTAGTGGACAACTAGTATTGCCACATATACGTTTTTAATATAAATGCTCTATATTCCTTTATGAAAGGTATTCCCCAGTTATGAAACAATTAAGGGATTTCCAGACATCACATGCTTTAGTGGGTATAATATAGATGGTGCCTTTGTATGCCCAGCTGATTGGCGCTCTCAGTCTTTGCTGTCAGCGCCTATAAGAGAGCATATATTGATAACATGTACGTGTAAAATCAGCTGGTTAATGGTAATATTCAGACCATAATATACATTAGAGTATTGGTAGGCTATTTTTCATATAGTATTGCTCAACGTTCTCAGTCAATGCTGTCAACGTATGCAGAACCACCCTTTTGGGCAATAACCAACTGTATGTGTAGAGCTGGTTAACTGGCGTTCTCAGTCACTGCTGTCAGCGCCTTTCTATTATAGTCTACACACAACATGTATTAATATAGTAAAATAGGTTGATCTGAATATAGTATTAGGTAGCGCTCTCAGTCATGCTGTCAGCGTTCACGATTTCACCTATATTAAATATATCCACTAACAACGGATGTCATTTCTATATGAGAGTTATTTCAATCAATTATAGGATTAATTGTTTCACCTTAATAAAATACCTATAAACTGGGGAGAGTAATACACTATCAGTATAAGTGCTTTAAAATAAGAATTTACTTACCGATAATTCTATTTCTCGGAGTCCGTAGTGGATGCTGGGGTTCCTGAAAGGACCATGGGGAATAGCGGCTCCGCAGGAGACAGGGCACAAAAAGTAAAGCTTTCCGATCAGGTGGTGTGCACTGGCTCCTCCCCCTATGACCCTCCTCCAAGCCTCAGTTAGGTACTGTGCCCGGACGAGCGTACACAATAAGGGAGGAATTTTGAATCCCGGGTAAGACTCATACCAGCCACACCAATCACACCGTACAACTTGTGATCTAAACCCAGTTAACAGTATGATAACAGAGGAGCCTCTGAAAGATGGCTCCCTACAACAATAACCCGAATTAGTTAACAATAACTATGTACAATTATTGCAGATAATCCGCACTTGGGATGGGCGCCCAGCATCCACTACGGACTCCGAGAAATAGAATTATCGGTAAGTAAATTCTTATTTTCTCTATCGTCCTAGTGGATGCTGGGGTTCCTGAAAGGACCATGGGGATTATACCAAAGCTCCCAAACGGGCGGGAGAGTGCGGATGACTCTGCAGCACCGAATGAGAGAACTCCAGGTCCTCCTTAGCCAGAGTATCAAATTTGTAAAATTTTACAAACGTGTTCTCCCCTGACCACGTAGCTGCTCGGCAAAGTTGTAATGCCGAGACCCCTCGGGCAGCCGCCCAAGATGAGCCCACCTTCCTTGTGGAGTGGGCCCTTACAGATTTAGGCTGTGGCAGGCCTGCCACAGAATGTGCAAGTTGGATTGTGCTACAGATCCAACGAGCAATCGTCTGCTTAGACGCAGGAGCACCCATCTTGTTGGGTGCATACAATATAAACAACGAGTCAGATTTTCTGACTCCAGCTGTCCTTGCAATATATATTTTCAATGCTCTGACAACGTCCAGTAACTTGGAGTCCTCCAAGTTACTTGTAGCCGCAGGCACTACAATAGGCTGGTTCAGATGAAATGCTGACACCACCTTAGGGAGAAAATGCGGACGAGTCCGCAGTTCCGCCCTGTCCGAATGGAAAATCAGATATGGGCTTTTGTAAGATAAAGCTGCCAGTTCTGACACTCTCCTGGCCGAAGCCAGGGCTAGTAGCATGGTCACTTTCCATGTGAGATATGTCAAATCCACATTTTTTAGTGGTTCAAACCAATGAGATTTTAGAAAGTCCAAAACCACATTGAGATCCCACGGTGCCACTGGAGGCACCACAGGAGGCTGTATATGCAGCACTCCCTTAACAAAAGTCTGGACTTCAGGGACTGAAGCCAATTCTTTCTGGAAGAAAATCGACAGGGACGAAATTTGAACCTTAATAGATCCCAATTTGAGACCCATAGACAATCCTGATTGCAGGAAATGTAGGAATCGACCCAGTTGAAATTCCTCCGTCGGAGCACTCCGATCCTCGCACCACGCAACATATTTTCGCCAAATGCGGTGATAATGTTGCACGGTTACTTCCTTCCTTGCTTTAATCAAAGTAGGAATGACTTCTTCCGGCATGCCTTTTTCCTTTAGGATCCGGCGTTCAACCGCCATGCCGTCAAACGCAGCCGCGGTAAGTCTTGAAACAGACAGGGACCCTGCTGAAGCAAGTCCCTCCTTAGAGGTAGAGGCCACGGATCTTCCGTGATCATCTCTTGAAGTTCCGGGTACCAAGTCCTTCTTGGCCAATCCGGAACCACTAGTATCGTTCTTACGCCTCTTTGCCGTATAATTCTCAATACTTTTGGTATGAGAGGCAGAGGAGGAAACACATACACCGACTGGTACACCCAAGGCGTTACCAGCGCGTCCACAGCTATTGCCTGCGGATCTCTTGACCTGGCGCAATACCTGTCCAGTTTTTTGTTGAGGCGAGACGCCATCATGTCCACCATTGGTCTTTCCCAACGGGTTACCAGCATGTGGAAGACTTCTGGATGAAGTCCCCACTCTCCCGGGTGAAGGTCGTGTCTGCTGAGGAAGTCTGCTTCCCAGTTGTCCACTCCCGGGATGAACACTGCTGACAGTGCTATTACATGATTCTCTGCCCAGCGAAGAATCCTTGCAGCTTCTGCCATTGCACTCCTGCTTCTTGTGCCGCCCTGTCTGTTCACATGGGCGACTGCCGTGATGTTGTCCGACTGGATCAACACCGGTTTTCCCTGAAGCAGAGGTTCTGCCTGGCTTAGAGCATTGTAGATTGCTCTTAGTTCCAGAATGTTTATGTGAAGAGAGGTTTCCAGGCTCGTCCCGTGTTGACACTATCCCGTAATTCCATAAATAAAGGCATCCATTCTGGTGTCGACCCCCTAGGAGGTGACATCCCCATATTTGGCAATTGCTCCGCCTCCACACCAATATCGTCCTCATACATGTCGACACACACGTACCGACACACAGCAGACACACAGGGAATGCTCTTAACGAAGACAGGACCCCACTAGCCCTTTGGGGAGACAGAGGGAGAGTTTGTCAGCACACACCAAAGCGCTATATATGACAGGGATAGCCTTATAATAAGTGCTCCCTGTATAGCTGCTTTTATAATATAATTTTTGCCACTATTTTGCCCCCCCTCTCTTGTTTTACCCTGTTTCTGTAGTGCAGTGCAGGGGAGAGACCTGGGAGCCGTCCTGACCAGCGGAGCTGTGTAAGGAAAATGGCGCTGTGTGCTGAGGAGATAGGCCCCGCCCCTTTTCCGGCGGGCTCGTCTCCCGCTCTTTAGTGGATTCTGGCAGGGGTTAAATATCTCCATATAGCCCCCGGAGGCTATATGTGAGGTATTTTTTAGCCAAATAGGTTTTCATTTGCCTCCCAGGGCGCTCCCCTCCCAGCGCCCTGCACCCTCAGTGACTGCCGTGTGAAGTGTGCTGAGAGGAAAATGGCGCACAGCTGCAGTGCTGTGCGCTACCTTTAGAAGACTGAGGAGTCTTCTGCCGCCGATTCTGGACCTCTTCTTGTTTCAGCATCTGCAAGGGGGCCGGCGGCGAGGCTCCGGTGACCATCCAGGCTGTACCTGTGATCGTCCCTCTGGAGCTGATGTCCAGTAGCCAAGAAGCCAATCCATCCTGCACGCAGGTGAGTTCACTTCTTCTCCCCTAAGTCCCTCGTTGCAGTGATCCTGTTGCCAGCAGGACTCACTGTAAAATAAAAAACCTAAGCTAAACTTTTCTAAGCAGCTCTTTAGGAGAGCCACCTAGATTGCACCCTTCTCGGCCGGGCACAAAAATCTAACTGAGGCTTGGAGGAGGGTCATAGGGGGAGGAGCCAGTGCACACCACCTGATCGGAAAGCTTTACTTTTTGTGCCCTGTCTCCTGCGGAGCCGCTATTCCCCATGGTCCTTTCAGGAACCCCAGCATCCACTAGGACGATAGAGAAAGTCAAAGAGAATGAGTCTGTATTCTTTTTATAGCAGAGAATAGTATTCACAATAATAGTTAATGGATGTGTGATGCACCAGGCTAATGTCAGTAGTTAAACCTGTCTTTGCAACATAGTATGTTTCAACATAAATTTAAATTCCAATGTATCTATACAATGTTGCATTTACTTAGGAATGTTGCATATGTGATTCACAGTCAAGCAACCATTTCTGCAAGCCTTTATATATTAATTATTGATGCCTCTGCACTGCTAAAGCCTTATCAGGTGTGACCATACTATGTATGTCTTAAGAATACATACATTCACTGCATGCTGAGCTGTATATGCAATATTGCTATCTATCACTGCTACCTAATGATTCTCAATTTATGTTTTAAAGTAGCAGCTGCGCTCCCATTGCATGCAAGTGCCAGGTGAAATTCCCCAGTATATGATATGCAGGTCAGCTATTCATTCAGTGCTAGGCTATATCTTACATAATGACATGAACTTGACTAATAGAGCTAATTTAGAGAGCCTGTCCCGCCTTGACAAAGGCAAGTGAGGTCCCTCATATGACTAGGTCCGCATATAAAAATCTTAAAGTTCTGACAAACACATCTAAATGTGACATGCACAATTTGTTAAACACATGGACGGAGTGTGAGACGCCGACGCGCGTTTCACAGTTAGTTTCGTCAGGGCTTTCCATGACAGGAAAAGCAGGTATTATTTTTCTGTAATGGTACACAGTCAGCGTATAGCTGGGTACACACCTATATACAATCGCTGGCCTGATCACCCCATATCACAGGAGCGTTCACCGAAAAAAAGCGCAAAACTACAACTCCTTCCACTATGATGCGGGGGGAGCTGCCCAGCACAAAGCAAGGCTGCCCCCGGGTCCCTCACCCCCTTAAGGATAGCTGTCTGCATTCGCAGCCTAGTTGCGAAGGCAGTCGCCGGGCCGCCATGTTTTGGGTTGCAGTGACTGCGTGTGATGTCAAGCATCCGTCGTGGCCCACCCTGCAAATGGACCGGACACGCCTGCATTATCCGGACAGCACCGCGTCACCCCCTCCAAAACGCTGCGATACAGGCGATCGCAGTTTAAGTCCCCGTGCAAGCGAATAGCGAGTTCCGCACTGCTGCAATTGAACCTGATTCAGGCCCTCAGTGTGCACAGGGTCACAGAGCGGGTTAAGCCATACTTGCCTACTCTCCTGGAATGGCCGGGAGGCTCCCGAAAATCGGGTGACCCTCCCGCTTCCCCGGAAGAGCAGGCAAGTCTACCGATTTCAGGGGTCCTCCCTGCCTGGCCGCCCACTTAGCAAGTAAAGTGGGCGGTCCGGGCAGGCGATGGTGCGATTCTTGTTGAATCGCATCATCATAGCCATGTCCCCTGCTGTATAATGACAGTAATAGCGGCATTACACAGTGGGGGCGTGGCTTACATTCAGCGATTCCCGCGGCCACGCCCCATTACGCCTCCGCCAAGCCCCCGTTCCGCCTCTGGCCCGCCCCCCTCTGCACGGCAAGTATGGGTTAAGCTGGGTACATACTACTGAGATGATTGGGAGCGTTTAATCCCATCACCTGTGCGGAAAGGTACAGAGTACAATAGTCTGATGTAACCAGGCAACGTTTCTCTAATTTCCCATGATGCATTGCTCTGCTGCAATTGTATGATATATTCCTTTACCCTTTGTATACCGGGTAGGCAGCCCGGCTGTTCGCAGATACATTAGTAAATGTCACTATGTGGACGCGTGGGTTTTCTGTGCATAATAAACGATACATATGTTTATCTACAAACATACTGTATAGGAAAATAAAATGAAACTAATAATACCTACCTCTGAATAGTAGAAACGTGCATATTTATCAAAATAATATTAAGTGCTGGAAGTGAAGGCTGAGCTCAGAGATAGCCCCTGTGATCAGCCACGTGTGTCTGACAGACCACGGGCTGATCGCTGTGTAAACCCCTCCCCAGAGAACTGCGGCAAGAGGATTCGCAGGGACAGAGCTTTCTCGCAAACTCTGTCCATGCACGCAATATTTGGTACATCCCTGCAGCTTACGGTCATTAGGTCGACATGAACAAGGTAACCTGTGCCGAGCGCAGCGGAGCGGGGCACCTTGCCCGAAGCACCACCACCCAGCACTTTTCCAACACTGCGATACCGTGCGTCTCAATGTCAACGGGCCGCTTTGTGCGTACACTCTGCGCACGCCCCATAGGAGATTTAGGGAATCAGGCCCATAATTCTTCCCTGGGGCACTGACGATGCCAACATGAAGCTTTGCAAACACTAATGAAAACAAGGACAATGTATTAGCATGGCACCATGTGCAGGAGAGCCGGAGTGGCAACTATCGCTCTATGGAAGGTGGGGGGGGGGAGGGGGAGCTGGAGATACTGGGGGTCATTCCGAGTTGATCGCTAGCTGTCGTTGTTCGCTGCGTAGCGATCAGTGAAAATACGGCTAATCTGCGCATGCGTATGCACCGCTATGTGCACGCGCGTCGTACGGGTACGAAGTCCTTTGTGGTTTTGCACTGGTTCTAGCGACGATTTCAATCGCACGGCCGAACGCAAGGAGATTGACAGGAAGTGGGAGTTTCTGGGTGTCAACTGACCGTTTTCTGGGAGTGGTTGGCCGGGCGTTTGTTGGGTGGGTATTTGACTCGTCGCAGCAATCATCGCACAGGATGAGTAACTACAGGGCTGGTCTTGTTTTGCACAAAATATGTTTGCAGGCGCTCTGCTGCACAGGCGTTCGCACTCCTGCAAAGCGAAAATACACTCCCCCGTGGGCGGCGACTATGCGTTTGCACGGCTGCTAAAAGTAGCTAGCGAGCGATCAACTCGGAATGATCCCCACTGTAAGTAGTTGTGTAACAGTAGAGTAAGAGTCAACGTTACACATGTTGCAGATGAAGACGGGGATGACTGAGCTAGCTGACTATAGGTAAACCACACGGCTCAGCTGTGATTCTTTTCCTGGCTCGTTCATGACAAAACATTAGTCACCTCCATCACTGGGATTACTCAGGGGATGAAACACTAGCAGCACAGGCCACTGGCTATGAATCCATACCTGGGACTAATTATTATAAAACAAATAATTGATCGTATCGTGGGAGGAAATGGACAGCCACAAGAAAGAGAGGTCGCCACTGCAAAACCAAAGATTACCCCTAATAAACTGACCCTCGCTCCGTCAATGAATTACGTTTACAGAGCTGCAAACTCTAATCTTTTTGAGGGCCGTTAATAGACCACAGCGTGGGCACCGAATTTCCCATTCAAAAAGACTGTTACTGGGAAGAATTCTGAATGAAATGATGAATTACACATATTTCTGTTTAAGTAAAGAAAACAAAACTTTGACGATTGTAAATGAGAAGTTACATTTTCCTGCAGGTAAAATACAGGTTGCGCTGACATTTTAACGCAGAGCTATTCTAAAGTAAGGCTAGGGGGCCATTGGGGCCATCTCCGCTCTAGAAATGAAGGTGGTCATTCCGAGTTGATCGCTCGCTAGCAGTTTTTAGCAGCCGTGCAAACGCTATTCCGCCGCCCACTGGGAGTGTATTTTAGCTTAGCAGAAGTGTGAACGAAAGGATCGCAGAGCGGCTACAAAATATTTTTGTGCAGTTTCATAGTAGCTTCAAACCTACTCAGCGCTTGCGATCACTTCAGACCATTCAGTTCCTGATTTGACGTCACAAACACGCCCTGCGTTCGCCCAGCCACGCCTGCGTTTTTCCTGGCACGCCTGCGTTTTTCCGAACAGTCCCTGAAAATGGTCAGTTGACACCGAGAAACGCCCCTTTCATGTAAATCACTCTGCGGCTGCCAGTGCGACTGAAAAGCTTCGCTAGACCATGTGTAAAACGTCATCGTTCGTTGTAATAATACGCCGCGCGTGCACATTGCGCCGCATACGCATGCGCAGAAGTGCCTTTTTTTGCCTCAGCGCTGCACAGCGAACGAATGCAGCTAGCAATCAACTCGGAATGACCCAGTGGGGAAGTGGCCCCTAGTAACCAATCACCATCTACCTATCATTTTTTAGCATGTATTTGATAAATGCTATCTTGAACCTAGTTGGTTGCCATGGGCAACTGTTCCACCGGTCCACTTCTCATCTCTTTACATTGTTTGATACATCAACTCCCTGTGTCTTTATAGGATCTAAACAAGGTCAAAAAGCTGCCAAGTATTGAGGAACAGAGTTATCAAAGCTTGGAGAGGGATAAAGTGCCAGCCAATCAGTGTACACAGTTTGCGCGTTTTACATTTGTTGTTATTCATTTAATAGTGCAATGTACTGTAATTATTATATTTTACACCTATGTAATAACGTACATGTTTTCTATTACACGTATAACTTTTTTTCCTATAGGAGCGTTGCTTGTCCTCGTCTGACCTCGCTGAAGCCAATTATGGCGATATAGCGGTAACAATAGCCTCATCAGCTCTGGTCCACCTTAAGAACATTTCAGCTCTCACTTACTTGACCTAATATAACCCATTTCCCTTTAGGGCCTCGTCTAGGTTTCATATAACTTCCTTACCTTTGAGAAGACCACCGCATGGTCCATGTCAATGACAAAGATGATTGATGCCCTTTTATTTTGCACTAAACTCCAGCACCTGCAGATGTCGTTCTTATATATCTGAAGAATGGTGCATTGTACAGCATCTCACTGTAGTCCCCGTTGTCCTGTGACCTTGAGCTATTTGTTCCAAACATGCACCATAGTTGTTAAGTAAGGTAAAAAAAATAAATAATATCCAGGGATGGGAGACATTTGCCCCGCGGAAAAATAAGAATAGATTTGCAGAGATTTACCTAGAACTTCAAAACCTTATACTAAAACATGTATATCTAAATCCCTCATGGTGGAAAGCCACATTGGCCACTGTGTGAAGTCATTGGCAAACCCTCAAGTCTGGTGGCACACATGGTGACATTAGATATAAAGTCTACACAATAACTGGGATTACTCTGCTGGAAATTGGTTGGACCTTTATCCTCCATATTTGACAATTCTGGGTGAAAGTCACGATAGCAACCAAGGTCTTCCTAACACATAGGTGTAGATTTACTAAAACTTCTAAAAATGTATAATGGGGGTTTTGCCCATAGCAACCAATTAGATTCTGTATAAAATTTTATGGGATGCAGTAGAGAAATGATAGACAGAATCTGATTGGTTACTATGGGAAACTCCACCTCTTTTCATTTCTAGAAGTTTGGGTATATCTACCTCATAGTTCTTCTGCCCGTTTGAGCATCCAAATGAGTGAATGGGCTTGCTTCTCAGCCCTCGGGTCAAATTACATGAGACTTGTGGCCAGGGGAGGTGGTAGTGATACCCAGGGAACAAATTACCATCACAGTCTAATGGCCATGGCCAAAAGGATGTAGAAGTGTATGGGTAAATAGGCTCCACAGTCATGTTCACATGGTGCTACCATCCTAAGAGGTTTATTCATGAAGCAGTGAAAAGAGTGGAGAAGTGAGCCAGTGGAGAAGTTGCCCATGGCAACCAATCAGCAAGGATTAACATTTATCAAGTGCATTCTAAAAAATGATATGTAGCAGCTTATTGGTTGCCATGGGCAACTTCTCCACTGGCTCACTTCTCCACTCTTTTCACTGCTTCATGAATAGACCCCTGTTCATCGAAAAATAAATAACTGGATCCCCGTACATGTTTTTTTAAAGTGCCGTGGGACGTGAAGGTGGCACCGACCCATTTCCATGCATTTGGCTAAGGGTAGTTAATATTAAGTACTTTTACAAAACAACATCTGCTGATCACAGATCGGAAAAATGGTTCATTTATCGAGGAAATGATCTGGGACTTATTCATATAAACATCTTGCTAGAAATTTCCGTCACTCGTGGGTCATATCCCGTGAAAGAAGAAGAAAAAAACTGAGGTGTTCCTTTTGCGGCTACTTAGGTTATACAAAAATGTTAGGACTTTTATTAAAGAGACAGTAGGAGCAGCGCACAAGTTATGTGCACATAAATCCATATTTTCTGGACCCACAATATATATATATATATAAAGAGAGAGAGAGAGAGAGAGACAGAGAGAAAATTCAGTGGCAGACACCCTTGTATGAGTGGATAGACACGGCTCGTCACTGCAGGATTTTCCAAAAGAAGTTCTGTTTAATTGGACGTTTCGGGGCTACAAACGGCCCGTCCTCAGCAATACAGCAACGGGGTGTTTGTAGCCCCGAAACGTCAAATTAAACAGAACTTCTTTTGGAAAATCCTGCAGTGCCGAGCCGTGTCTATTCACCCATACAAGGGTGTCTACCACTGGATTTTATATTATATCGGCAAGGGCACGCAGGTGATTGTGCACATAGATTAGGAGTGCCGAACCAATAATTGGAGATATATATATATATATATATATATATATATATATATATAAATTTGTTTTTGTTTATTTTAGTTTGTTTATTCTATGTTATATTATTTATATTTTCAAGTATTGTTCTTGATCTTTCCAAGATAAAATGAGAAATGGGAGAGCGGCAGGAAAAAATGGGGATCCCTGAACGGAAATGAAGAACAGTAGCAAATAAAACAGCACCAAGTAAAAAAAAAATATTATCTGCTTGGTGTCAACAATTGTACCCCAATATAATAGTTGGTGCCTGCCGCAACCTGCACCTTCTTATGGTCTCCTCGACCAGTGATCTTCAGAGGAGTCCATTTACTGTAACGAGAGGGATTTAAGCTTTGCTTGGTGATTATTGAAAGACAGGGTCGGACTGGCCCACAGGGGTACAGGGGAAACCACCGGTGGGCCCCACTGCCTGAGGGCCCACTCCTTCCTCTAGGGATCAGGTTCCAGACTGTGCACTTGGTAGATACATGGTAGATATGTTGCATTACACTGCACAAGACTATTGTGCATTTCAAGCCTCTGTGGAGGCTGGCCACACCCCTAAATATGGGCCCCTATCACTGCATTCCCCCGGTGGGCCCTTCATACCCCAGTCCGACACTGTTGAAAGAAGACCTTCTGAGCGTTACTGTAGAAGACCTGCTTCTCAGGAGGAACATTCCTAAAGTGCCAAATATGTACATTATGGATCTGGGTTGTAGCAGGGAGATATTCCGTTCTCTGCCGACCCCAACCCCTAAGCACATCATATTATGACATCACAAAGAAGGAAGGGGCAGAGCGTCTGGGCGGCTCTCTAGGCTGCAGGATGCAGTTCAAGCCAAATGCTGTTGCGACGGGGAAGCAACAGTACCGTCCTCCCTAAGCCTTGCCCTCTTAATGGCTGCACTTTTTCAGCTACCATGTCTGCCGTCAGCTACTGGACATTTTGCTGCAGAAATAGTCTTTATAATAAGTTTATTAAGAGTGTGGTCTGTTTTGTGTAAAACAGCTATCAATGACCTAGTATGAAACTTGCAGTCCAGGACAATCTTAACAGCATTGTAGGTGGTGGGAAAAGCAACACACTGGGGTCCCACTCCCTACCCACCCATTCATCAATGAACCAATTAAAGAAAAATGTATAACATTCACCCCTGCTCAAATGCCCCTAGAATCGTGGGTTAAGATTGTGGGACCATCTCTATAATATTTGTATAACAGGTACTGCCTTTTCTGCTAGTCCATTGGAATGTAGCTAGCGAGGACTACTGGTGACATGTGATTTGTCTTATTATTATTATTATTATTATTACCAGTTATTTATATAGCGCACACATATTCCGCAGCGCTTTACAGAGAGTATTTGCCCAGTCACATCAGTCCCTGCCCCAGTGGAGCTTACAATCAATATTCCCTACCACATGTACACACATTCAGACTAGGGTTCATTTTTTTGTTTGGAGCCAATTAACCTACCAGTATATTTTTGGATTGTGGTGGGAAACCGGAGTACCCGGAGGAAACCCACGCAAGTATGGGGAGAATATACAAACTCCACACAGTTAGGGCCATGGTGGGAGTTGAACCCATGACCTCAGTGCTGTGAGGCAGTAATGCTAACCATTAGACCATCCATACTGCCCTATTCACTGGTGAAAGTCTGGAAGTCACCACTCATGAACTGTATGGCATTGTAAGTAAGTAGCTTGAGTGGTATGATATGTGCAGAAAAATATATTTTCATTTTGTTGATGACTGTGGCAAGATAATTTATCTCAAACCATTCAAAGGGATCTGCAGCATTGATGGACCAAGAACCTGATGAAGAGTAAGCATGATGGGCCCATAAAGCATTGCAAGGAGCAAAGCCAGAGACAACCCATTATTGTCAGCAGCCATAGATGGGCAAAACAAGGGAGACTTAGGGTAGCCTCCTGCCTGGGGTTTCCCTGGTGGGCCTGCCGAGCATGTAAACCTTGAAGAGCATAAGGTATCAGAAACACGAAACATGCAGGAGGATGCCATCGAAGATGGTTAATTCACCATGTAAGGTGAAGAAAGACATGAGGTCATGAGACAGTTACCTGGAGGAAGAAAACCAGCCATGCAGGACAACAGGAGACAACCATTGGCAGAGGTCATCCCTGAGTATGACATTATGGAGCTCCTCCATGCACCTGGAGCAGAGGGCATAAAACTCCATGACATCCAGGTCATCATCAATATCAGTGACACCTGAATCCGGGAGGTGAACACATGATAAAGCCTCAGCGACATGGGAGTCTTCCCACGTTTGTACACCACATCCAGATGGTGTCATTGGAGCTTAAGCATGAAACATTACCTCAGAGGTGGAGGCGCATGTCATGTTTTTCCATGGTGCAACCTCAAATAAGGAAGTCACCCACAATGATCAAACAAGGGAATTCGTGGAAGAGATGCTCCATGCAACATTGGAATACAGTACTTCCCTGCCAGTCCATTTGCCGTATGGCATTCGGAGGAAGACATAACTGCCCACAGTTGTCATGGATGACTCCTTGTCCACTGTGATGACAGAATCTACATTTGGCATCCAGAGTGGTCAATATCCTTGCATTGGCATATCAGCTATTGCTTGCTCCCCAGTTCTGAGAGGGTGAGGTAATCTCATCAGAGCTTTGTTCAGATGCATACCGAACCATCTTTTTTTACCGCAGCAACCATAGCTGACACCCACAGGCTCGCTTCTAGCGCTGTCAAAATGTCAGCATTATCCTCAGGGTTTAATCTTTCCTAAAAAACACAGCGTCAACACGCTGAATGTCGACGTAATATACCAAACCCGCGCAATGTAGTCATCCTGCCATGTCGGCCATTTTCTTTTCTTTGTTTATACTAGCTATGCTGTTTCACACTGAACTATATGCATGATATGTCAAGTTACGTTGCTACTACGTATACTGAACTCTTTGTACAGAGCTGCGGAGACTTTGTGGCACTGTGAAGCAAAAGTTATACCCCTTTCACAGATAAGAGGCAGGAATTTCACAGCTCCGATCCGGATCTATCAGCCGCGTCTCAGCTGCAAACCCCCTCTTACACATGTTGGTGGACCCAAGTTATTCCCAGGTCATCGGCGTTCACACACGACCTAGGTCTTCCAGTGATTGGGGTCTTCTGTCAGGCAGCGGACGCTTGAAGATGATGGCATCCTGGCCACCGGCATAGCATGCTGAATCCTTCCAGAGGAACCCTCTCCCGGCGATTTTTGTGATCTCTAGCTAACCCCATCTTCATATGGCGGTAGCTGCGGGGGGGTCAATCTCTGGAATGCTTCGTATTCTGGAGCTTGGTAAATCTGGCAGAATCGCGTCCCGCACCGCGCCTGCAGTCGGGAATGGAGAGATTGCAGCATGTATCGGAGAAATCTCCTGCAATCCCTCCTTTATATATTCGGGGGATACTATTTGCAGTACCCACCGGAAAAGGGTGTTTTTAGGGAATAAGCCGCAAATATTTATTGATAAATGGGTCCCTAAGCGAGCGGTACACAATCGATTTTGCCACGGTTACAGTCACCCTAAGGAGCGGTCGTGTCTTGGTCCCAGATCCACAGGCTCCTCCAGCTTGTAGGGCCCAGGGCTGCACAATCCACTGTAATGCGTCTCCCTCTGTCACCATGACATCTCTTGTAAAATAATAAAGCACAAAAAGGCCGAGTAAATCAGTTACACCTGCCACGTCCAGGGCTGCGCACACTCAGATAATACAGTACGCAACGGGCTTTCCAGATCCCCAGCCTACACAAATTCGTGGCTAAAATGGAATGTTCCTGCATCAGGGTGATTTAATGTGAGCAGCAGCGGGGAGATAAGGTTCCACTTGTGCTGCACCAGACCGGGGGAACATCTAAGGACTCGTGTGAGACAGAGATCCACATGTGACGTCATTGGCCTGGGGGAAGGGGAGGGGTTAAAAAAAAAAAAGTTGGTGGTGGGAGCCAAAGTCTGCTGTGAGTGTAACCCTGCAGGTAGTTTGTGCAGCCTGCTAAGTAACATAGAAACATTAAATTTGACGGCAGATAAGAACCACTTGGCCCATCTAGTCTGCCCCTTTTTTTAATCCTTAGGTAATCCATACTTGCCTACCCTCCTGGCCCCCCGCTTTCCGTGCTGCCCCTCCACGACCCTCCTTGGCCACCCGCAGCAGAGAACAAGTGGGCGGACCAAGGGGGTCCGATGACGCGATTCGCGCTGAATCGCGTCATCATAGCTCCGCCCCCCACTATACAGCGCCTCTTTTCTCGGCACTGCATAGCGGGGGCGGAGCCACGATAATGCGATCATGATGCCACGTCCCCCGGACTGTCCACTACCCTGTTGGCCATGCCCCCGGAACGCCCATCCTGCTGCCAGCCACGCCCCCATGCACCTACAACGCTGCCTCCTCCCGGAGGAGTGGGCAGCAAAGTAGGTAAGAGGTAAGTATGAGGTATACTCAACCCTGTTTGAACCTTAATTCTTTGTAAGGATATTCATATGCCTATTCCAAGCATGTTTAAATAGCTCTACAGTCTTAGCCTCTACCACCTGTGATGTGAGGCTATTCCACTTATCCACTACTCTTTCTGTGAAGTAATTTTTCCTTAAATTTCCCCTGAACCTGCACCAGCCAGTCCTCTGCTTGCTCCTCCACCAGCCTGGATGGAACATGGCACCCTATATGACATTTTGCCGAACATGGGGTGAGTCCAGTGTCTACGTGGGGTATGAAGGGCCCACCGGGGGGATGCAGTTATAGGGGCCCATATTTAGGGGTGTGACCAACCTACAAAGGGGGTGTGGCCAGCCTCCACAGAGGCTTGAAATGCACAATAGTCTTGTGCAGTGTAATGCAACATATCTACCATGTATATACAAGTGCACAGTCTGGAACCTGATCCCTAGAGGAAGGAGATGGGCCCTCAGGCAGTGGGGCCTACCGGTGGTTTCCCTGGTACCCCTATGGGCCAGTCCGACCCTGGGTGAGTCTGCTGTGTGAAGCAGATTGGTGATTATCGATGGGTTATGGAATCAATCTGAAGCTACAGTGGGCAGCGCTGGATGTATAGACCGACGGCTATCTGGAGTCCCGATTTTATAGACAGGTAGGCATGTGGCACCCCTCCCTTGGCCTTAATGAGCGCATTTCATAATTGTGATCTGTGCTTTTAGGCATTAGTTTGGGTTCTGGAACTTCCGCCTGCTCTCAGAAATGTCCTTAATTACCGAGAGGAAGCGTGTGTGTGTTTTTGATGTTCTTAGCAAAGCATCCAGTGTTAGATTTCAGCTCTCCCACAGGCCTATAAATCAGTTTTAGTACACAAGATTGAGGTTCTCCTGTTGCATGTTGGTTAATCACGATGTGTCTGGTTTGAATTCTTCCATGCAGGAAACTCATGTCCAGTTAAATGAGGGAAAATTAGCAATCTGTTCTAGCTTCTTGTTTTCCTAGAATTTTTTTTTTTTTTTTTAATATCCTAAAGTCATTTCTGAGGAATGCATCTTGTTCTGTATGGGGACAGGGACATTGGGTCTCCGCTTTGTGGGTGACGCTTCGATAAAAAGGGCACAATTGAGCTGAGGTAAAGATTCTCCCAGACGCTCAGTAGAACCGCCTAAACCACACAGTTCGGTTTGGCGTTGTCTGCCCAGAAGAATCCAGGCTTTTTAATAAGCAGAATGCGTACAGGACGGACATGTGGGTTTGTGTTAGAGTTGTCAGTGGTATTTTTTTTTTTTTGCACTCTGAATTTTGTGTATACACTAGGTTGCCCTGGTGACTGATTATACACAAACCCAGATGATAGACTATTATTGCTCTTTGCAGAGAGATGATGAAATGTCCCAATAGGTTGTTTTCCTTGGTCTAATTCCTACACACACCATGCAGAGAGAGAGACACGTCACCGGGACTCTAACCATATAGGTCATCTGTTTTGTCGCTGCAGAGAAATCAGAATGACTGCGTTCCCTCTGCGGATAGTGGGGAGACGTTCCAGACCCCATCTCTGGAGATGGAGGTGGGATGGAAACCAAATTTCTCTGAACTGATTTGTGTCACCCGTGGTGATTTCTATGCAAATAAGAGCGCGGTTAAACATTGCATAAAGGGGGTCATTCCGACCCGATCGCTCGCTGCAGTTTGACGCAGCGCAGCGATCGGGTCGGAACTGACGCATGCGCCGGCGCATGGCAGCCGTCGTTGCCCAGCGATAGCCTCTGAGATAGAGTCGGTCGCTGGGCGGGAAGGAGCTGGAGGCGGCATTTAGGGGGCATGGCCTAATCAAAGGAGATGTGGGCCCCCACTGGGCCCGTCCTTCAGACCTGGGCCCAGGTAATTTGTACCCTCTCCCCCCCTCTCTCAGCACCACAGGGCATGGTGCCTCGCTCCGCTGCGCTCGGCACAGGTTACCGTTCCCAATCGTAGTCCGCGTGGATCGTTAAGTATGAAAAAGGTCAAAAAAAAAATTGTGACAAACTCTTGTCGACCTAGTGATAATGTCAACCAAACGTGGTCGACCCAATGTATGTTGACGTAACTCATGTCGACCTAATGACCGCCATCCGCGTACGGATTGTAATGCGCAGGCGCGAGGCCAAGCTGAGAAAAACTTCTGCATCTTTTTTTAGACCCGCCGGAACCAGAGATAATGCCCCCTAAAGATGCCGGAAAGTCCAATAGATGCGTCTGGGGTGGAATATTAAGCTTTGGAGGGGTATTGCTCCCTATTGCGTTCCCAAGTGTTCCTAGGGAGGGTGTGTGACGTCAGATCTGGCTACGCACAGACTGGAAAAAACATGGTGAGCGAGTTGCGAACAGATTTGCAGCTGACCAGCGCATGCAAAGCTTTTCGCACCCCGTACGCAGACTTGCACATGGCGGTTTCTCACTCTGTCTGGGCGGCGACTATCTGATCGCAAACCTCTGCAAATTCGCAGTGTAGCAATCAGGTCTGAATTAGGCCCAAAGTTTTTACCCACTTTAGTAAAAATATAAAAAAAAGTTTAATACAATTATACATGAATTATTACACTGTAATATGGGTAAGACTTTACGGGAACGGGTTATCTGTGGGAAATGTACATGCAGCTTCTATACCCTGCCCGTGTTGCACCGTGTCGATTGTACCCTTCAAGATATTCACAGCAGGTAATAGACAGTGGATTATAGTGTTAGGATTGATCAGTGGTTGTGTGATGGCCTCTGATGTCATTGGTAACTTGTACAGAGTGTGTCATGACATCATTAGTAGCAGATGCACAGTTGTAGCTCCTATAGTATATAGATGTGGGCAATCTATGGCTCCTCGGCCTTTACGGAACTACAAATGCCAGCAAACGCTCCGTCCTCTGCATGCCCTTGTTAGTGCTGCACTTACCAGAGCAGCCGGACCCGCCCCTATGTGCCGGATCATGATGTCATGCACACAACAACGTGACACACCGCTAAGTGGGCGGAGTAGCACAGGACGCATTTAAGCCCTGTTACGGCTCTGCCAACTGGTCATGCTTTGTGGATGTCTGTAATCAGGCACAGGTGAGATTAGTCTATGTTGCTGGGTCAGTAATTATTATCCCACCGGCTTCCACAGACGAAATTCTCAGAGCATGGCCTTCTCGGAAAACTTGAGAGCTGAGGATGAGGACCACTGATCTATGGAACTGCTTTCATATATATATATATATATATATATATATATATATAAAATATATATATATATATATATATATATATATATCCTATATAATAGCCCAGCTCTGTGACTTTGTGCCTGTGTGTATAACGCATCTCTCATTGGGTTAGTGGCATGTCTATCACACCCAGTCCACAGCTGATTGGGCGAGAAACGCCCTCCCACACAGGTTACATCCAATGGGAGGCTCTGCCCTTTGGCTGCTGTGTGTTCCCAGAAAGGATTAACAATGGGGCTGATGGAGCTGCAGCTCCAGGTCCACGCCCCAAGTTGAAATACTTTATGATCGATCATGTGCGGGAATCTCCCCGCGGGGGTGATTGGATCAAAGCTTTGTGCGTGTTGGAATCAAGATGGATTGTCCTTCTGGGTACGATGGTACCTGACGGTTTGAACAGGGATGGATCTAGACTTTTCTTTAGGGGGGGCGGTTTACTGTTTAATCTTAACTCCTCCCTCTACAGTCCCAACTCCTCCCATCTGCAATCTTAACTCCTCCTCTCTCAATTCTGACTGAACTTTTTGAGTGAGACTGAGATAGAGCTTTGTGATTGTTCTATGTACATGTGACTGTGCTATGGGGTAATTGTATTTATTAGCCCTAGTACCCACACACCAGCAAGTGAGGGGCAAATGCTCTGTAACCCTTGCTCTCCTGGCTCCTCTGTGCTGCTGTGGTATAAGCTGCAGCCCATCGTTCTGCCTCTGGCTCTCCTCGGAGAACTCTCTTCTGCTCAAAAGTGGGCGTGGCTATGACTGTGTTAGGGGGGGCGGTCGCCTTCTTCGCCCCCCCTAGATCCGGCCCTGGGTTTGAATGACAAAATTAATTGGAATAGTTTAAGATGACTTAGCTCCAGACGCTCCAGGGTGTATTGGATTATAGATGTGGGGTATGGATTAATTGCTGTGCGCAAAGGGCCTAGATAGTCTAATGTATCTGTGGTTAGGTAGGTATGGTTAGTATAGTGTCTCCCTGTTGTATAGATATATAGGGAACATCAAGCTATTATACACTAATGTTCATCGGCTGCTGCATATATATGTTTTTAGGTTTTTTATTGATGTAATTTGCGTGTTTTGTTTACCCCCAGCAGTTCCCCCACAGATGGCGCTGACTGAGAACACTGGCACCGGGCTTGCTGTGCTGGAGCGCAAGCCGGCGGTTGCTTGGCAACCGCTTCCTGCGTGAACCCGGAAGTGAGGCTCCGGCGGTGGATCAGCGGCTGCAGCTGTGGACGCGGACGCTGGCGGGAGACAAGACTCGGTAACAGGTATTTAAATGTTTTATGTGTGTCTGTTTGTTATGTATCGGTGTATCCTGACGAAGGGGCTGAGACCCTGAAACATGTTGATTTAAAACACCGCCATTAAAGGTGATTGCATACGAGTCCCTGGAGTGCCGTGCTTGTTGTGAAGGTATATATATATATATATATATATAAAATATATATATATATATATATATAGGATTTTTCCCCCCCTATCTACAGCGCAGAGACTTGCTGCAGATTCAGTGGGCCTATTTTGGGGTGTGGACCTGGAGCTGCAGCTCCATCAGCCCCATTGTTAATCCTATTCTGGGAACACACAGCAGCCAAAGGGCAGAGCCTCCCATTGGATGTAACCTGTGTGGGAGGGCGGTTCTCGCCCAATCAGCTGTGGACTGGGTGAGATAGACCTGCCGCTAACACAATGAAAGCTCCTAGCCACGCCCAGCGTTATACACACAGTCAGCCACTCTGGGCTATTATATAGGATATATATATATATATATTTATATATATATATTTATATATATATTTTACTGCAGCGTCCTATGTCCTGCTGCCAGTCCGCCTGCCCCCTCCGCCATCAACATTCCTCACTTCCTAGCCGCGGCTAAAAAGCTGCTGCGGCCACCGGCATAGATGTGTATGAAAGCAGCGCAGCGGAAGGCTTTCATAGCCCTCCCTGCGCCGCATACTCTGAGCCCCGGAGCCTCCTCTGCGTGTGATGTCACAGAAGTACCTCCCAGCCACAGCCGCGCCCAGATCCCCAGAGGTCCTGACTCCACAACACAGCACCTGGGCTGCCGTCCTGGAAGCCCCAAGATGACTAATGTAACGGATATAGTGGGTGATATCGCGGAGGTAATGTCTGGACGCTGAATCAATGTAAAAGGTGACAGTGCTGTGCAGTGCAGTGGGTGTGCAGTGTCACTGCTGACACTGCACAGCACTCTCACCTTTTACAGTGATTCAGCGAGTCAGTCAGTTCTGCCAGCCAGTCTCTATTGTTAGCGCCGGTGTCCCAACGCGCCGCATTACAGGGAAGTAGACGCACTGAATAAACTACAGCTCCCAGCAGCCCTTAGCGCCAAAGTATTCCGGGAGCTGTAGTTTATTGAGTGCATCTTCTTCCCCGTAATGCGGCGCGTTGGGTCACCGGCGCTAACAATAGTGACTGGCTGCTGTGCGAGTCTCCGGGAGAGCCACTGCCAAAGGGAGGACAGCAGCTTAGCTGCTTCCGGGTGTGGTATGGCTGACCTGCGGTCAGGAGACCGCCGGTCAGCATACCGACGCCGGGAGCCCGGCAGCATACCGACACCAGGATCCCGGCGGGGAGGGGCGGTGCAGCAAGCCCCTTGCAGGCTCGCTGCGCTCACCACGCTACAGGCTCGGTGGTGACCGCATTCCCACTCTATGGGTGTCGTGGACACCCACAAGTGGAAATAGTCCCTGTTGGTCAGCATGCCGACCGTCGGGAAAGTGAGGGGGCGGGATGTTGGTGGAGGTCATGTGACCGTCGATCTCCCAACCACCGGTCACATGAATACCACCGCCCCTCCCCCACTTGCAGTACCTCCGGGCCCCATCCGCAGCACCCCCACATACCCCCTCCACCACCCGCGGTGGCTCCGGTCCCCCTCCCAGACCCGCAGCCCCCCTGCACCTGCCCTTCCCCCACCCACGGCACCCCCGCAACAGTTCCTCACCCACCCGCGGTGGCTCCAGACCCCCCCCCCACCTTGCGACACACACGCACCCGTCCCCCCACCCGTGGCACCACTGCACCAGCTTCTCCCCCACCCATGGCACCTCCGCAACCGCCCTTCCCCCACCCACGTCACTCCCGGACCCCCCTCCCCTACCCGCGTCTCCCCTGCACCTGATCACCTACTAGGTGATTCATCAGGTCCTGTGTGCGCTGTTCACGCCGTTGCAAGCGGCTACGATCCTTTAACCATCACACGCCCTTTGTCCGTGCAATATTTATCCACTCACACAGTTACGATTGGAGGTAATACTCCATATAATACAAATAATGCATGCCACAAAGGTGTGAAGGGTTAAGGGGGCGTACCCCCTTACGACGGTGTGAAGAGTGCCCGTAGGGCGCGATGAATCACCTAATATATATATATATATATATACTACAGCCCTAGCTGGATCATGCAGTAGTCAGCCTAGACCCGGATTACCCTAACCGATTTATACACGTTTTTTTTTTGCTGTTGACAAATGTCGTGGGAACAGCTTCCGAACCTGCATGTTCTCTAGGGTCCCTTGGGGATTTAATCGGACTCTGCTCACAATATACAGTATGTACTGACTGATGTAAGTCATAGTGATACACTTTCCTGTATATTGGGAAACGTTATTCAGAGTAGACTGCGTGCCATTCTTTCTAATGCAGATTATACATGCAAATAATTGTAATTCTCTTCTAATAGCGTTATCATGCATGTCCCATACATATCTCACATCCATAAGTGACAGTAACACTCTCCATTTTGTTGATTGCAGATGTGCAATTATTATTATTTACACAACAGTGGCCAGCTATAAGGGAACCTTATCTGAGTCACTAAGTGTCAAAGGGTGTGTTGTATGGGGTCAGCACAGGGCAAACACATGCGTGAATATACATTTGGCAATTTGATTATAATGTGTATTAGCGGGGAAGAATGCATTGCTCTTGTTTCCTGTATTTGAGGGTTTTCTGACGCTCCGTGCGCTTTGTGTCTTCAGACTTTACCTGGAGTTCTTAAACTATTTCTTTATTTACTCAGAATTGTTTACATAATAACCATAACATCTAGAATCCAGACTTTGATACCCCACAGAATATGGGCTGGGGGGTAATTCAGATCTGATCCCTGGGCTGCGTTTTTTGCAGCCCTGCGTTCAGATAGTCGCCACCTACAGGGGGAGTGTATTATAATCGCTCTGCAGGTGTGCGATCGTTTCGTTAGCAGAGCGGCACAAAATTCAGTTTGTGCAGTCTCTACGCAGCCCAGGACTTACTCAGCCGCTGCCATTGAATCCTCTTGATCAGTGCCGGAGCTGACGTCAGACACCCTCCCTCAAAACGCCTGGGCCCGCCGGCGGTTTTCCGGACACTCCCAGAAAAAGGTCAGTTGCGACTCACAAACGGCCTCTTCCTGTCAATCTTCTTGCGAACGCCCGTGCGACTGGATCCTTCGTACCATCCCGTCGCAGGGCGCAGATTCCTGTAGCAGCCATCCGTCACGCCGGCGCAGTGCGGCTCAGATGCATGCACAGTTCAGATCTGATTGCCCGCTGTGCGAAAACGCACAGCAGTGATCAGACCTGATTTATCCCCCTGGATACGCTAGTGACTGATACTATCAGCTGCCAAATCACCCGTTGGCATTTATACCAAAAACCGTTTCGTTTTTTTCCAATTTGGATATGAAATTATGGGGCAGATGTATTAACCTGGAGAAGGCTTAAGGAAGTGATAAACCAGTGATATGTGCAAGGTGATAAAGGCACCAGCCAATCAGCTCCAATATGTAAATTAACAGTTAGGATCTGATTGGCTGGTGCCTTTATCACCTTGCACATATCACTGGTTTATCACTTCCTTATGCCTTCTCCAGGTTAATACATCTGCCGAATTCCGAAGTGTTTTACTGCAATAAAAACATTATTTTTCTTTCTATGGCATAACCTCTATAGCTAAAGACTCGATTTAGGGAATGCCTTCTAATGTGAAAATTGCCTTTACTGCTTCCAGAAATGGAAAGCAGGGACGTTAAGGCCGCAGGGGTGTGGGTACACATTGAGGTGGGAGACAGCAACCAGTTAGAGCTGAGGTGAGAGGCGTGAGGGTGAGAGTAGGAGGTGAGAAAGGAATGGTGACAGGTTATTATAAAGGAGAGGTCACAGGATGGGCCCCTGACCTAACAAATGGCTGCTATCTCCAGGCTGGCCCGCTAACCCCGCACGCCAGACTGGCAGTAATACCTGTCTATTATAACACTTTGCAACATCCCACATCAAAGGGCTATAAACTGACTATACACTGAACAGATAAGAACTTTAATTGAGGGCACTTTTTCTTCTTCTAATTGATATGATGAGCAGTTATTGATGGGGTGTAGCTGTGCACAAATACTCTCATCAGTTTGGTAATCTGGGCTATATATTTCTTCTCCCAAGCAACTAATGTTTTTGACCACAGGTGGATCTTCAGCTGTTGTGGAACTATAAGTCCCATCCTGGACTGTATTGCTTGCCTCTATAATAAACTTCATTGCAAGTTAATATCCATGTTCATGTTAATATTCAAGTATTATTATTATTATTATTATTATTATTATTAGTAGTAGTAGTAGTATATGTTTGTCTGTCATGACCAGCAAGCTTTGCATTGTGAGTGCATTGCCTCTGTGGGGCTGCAAGTGGCTCTTGCCATCATTAAGGTGTGGATGTGCTGGACCCTTTGTGTTGGAACGGATGGGGATGTGTAATGGCCCCAGGAATGCTACTGACACACCTGCAATGGATGCTCTCTGGTTCTGAATGGGCCCTGTGCTTGCAGTGCCAGCTGCTGACTCCTGTGTCTAGGTAAGCAGCAGGGATTTCAGTGAATGAGTCAAACAAGCAAACATGCAACAGTATCTAATCAGGGGACAATTTGTATACAATGATGGCTTACTGCTCCCTGTGCCCTTATCTCAGGTTGCCCCTTGCAAATGTGCAATTGCTATTAATGAACATCAGACCTGCAATAGATGGAAAAGGAGGGCACACCATGCACTAAGCAGACCTGTGCCCTCTTATCTCAGGTTGCCAAATGCAGATGTGCAGTTGCTATCATATCTCAGGCTGCCTCTTGCAGATGTGCATTTTCTATTATATCTCAGGCTGCTGCTTGCAGATGTGCAGTTGCTATTATATCTCAGGCTGCCCCTTGCAGATGTGCAGTTGCTATTATATCTCAGGCTGCCGCTTGCAGATGTGCAGTTGCTATTATATCTCAGGCTGCCTCTTGCAGATGTGCATTTTCTATTATATCTCAGGCTGCCTCTTGCAGATATGCAGTTGCTATTATATCTCAGGCTGCCTCTTGCAGATGTGCAGTTGCTATTATATCTCAGGCTGCCCCTTGCAGATGTGCAGTTGCTATTATATCTCAGGCTGCCGCTTGCAGATGTGCAGTTGCTATTATATCTCAGGCTGCCTCTTGCAGATGTGCATTTTCTATTATATCTCAGGCTGCCTCTTGCAGATGTGCATTTTCTATTATATCTCAGGCTGCTGCTTGCAGATGTGCAGTTGCTATTATATCTCAGGCTGCCCCTTGCAGATGTGCAGTTGCTATTATATCTCAGGCTGCCGCTTGCAGATGTGCAGTTGCTATTATATCTCAGGCTGCCTCTTGCAGATGTGCATTTTCTATTATATCTCAGGCTGCTGCTTGCAGATGTGCAGTTGCTATTATATCTCAGGCTGCCCCTTGCAGATGTGCAGTTGCTATTATATCTCAGGCTGCCGCTTGCAGATGTGCAGTTGCTATTATATCTCAGGCTGCCTCTTGCAGATGTGCATTTTCTATTATATCTCAGGCTGCCTCTTGCAGATGTGCATTTTCTATTATATCTCAGGCTGTCTCTTGCAGATGTGCAGTTGCTATTATATCTCAGGCTGCCTCTTGCAGATGTGCATTTTCTATTATATCTCAGGCTGCCTCTTGCAGATGTGCATTTTCTATTATATCTCAGGCTGCCTCTTGCAGATGTGCAGTTGCTATTATATCTCAGGCTGCCTCTTGCAGATGTGCAGTTGCTATTATATCTCAGGCTGCCCCTTGCAGATGTGCAGTTGCTATTATATCTCAGGCTGCCTCTTGCAGATGTGCAGTTGCTATTATATCTCAGGCTGCCTCTTGCAGATGTGCAGTTGCTATTATATCTCAGGCTGCCTCTTGCAGATGTGCATTTTCTATTATATCTCAGACTGCCTCTTGCAGATATGCAGTTGCTATTATATCTCAGGCTGCCTCTTGCAGATGTGCATTTTCTATTATATCTCAGGCTGCCTCTTGCAGATGTGCAGTTGCTATTATATCTCAGGCTGCCTCTTGCAGATGTGC
Source organism: Pseudophryne corroboree (assembly GCF_028390025.1). NCBI lineage: Eukaryota > Metazoa > Chordata > Amphibia > Anura > Myobatrachidae > Pseudophryne > Pseudophryne corroboree. The sequence goes on along the minus strand of NC_086455.1, from coordinate 162,362,232 downwards.
AGTTGCTATTATATCTCAGGCTGCCCCTTGCAGATGTGCATTTTCTATTATATCTCAGGCTGCCTCTTGCAGATGTGCAGTTGCTATTATATCTCAGGCTGCCTCTTGCAGATGTGCAGTTGCTATTATATCTCAGGCTGCCTCTTGCAGATGTGCAGTTGCTATTATATCTCAGGCTGCCTCTTGCAGATGTGCAGTTGCTATTATATCTCAGGCTGCCTCTTACAGATGTGCAGTTGCTATTATATCTCAGGCTGCCTCTTGCAGATGTGCAGTTGCTATTATATCTCAGGCTGCCTCTTGAAGATGTGCATTTTCTATTATATCTCAGGCTGCCTCTTGCAGATATGCAGTTGCTATTATATCTCAGGCTGCCTCTTGCAGATGTGCATTTTCTATTATATCTCAGGCTGCCTCTTGCAGATGTGCAGTTGCTATTATATCTCAGGCTGCCTCTTGCAGATGTGCAGTTGCTATTATATCTCAGGCTGCCCCTTGCAGATGTGCATTTTCTATTATATCTCAGGCTGCCTCTTGCTGATGTGCAGTTGCTATTATATCTCAGGTTGCCTCTTGCAGATGTGCAGTTGCTATTATATCTCAGGCTGCCTCTTGCAGATGTGCATTTTCTATTATATCTCAGGCTGCCTCTTGCAGATGTGCAGTTGCTATTATATCTCAGGCTGCCTCTTCCAGATGTGCATTTTCTATTATATCTCAGGCTGCCCTTTGCAGATGTGCAGTTGCTATTATATCTCAGGATGCTCCAGCACCTGATATATAATTATCTCCAGGTATGATTGAGCAACTGCCAAATTGTTTGTCTGCTTGTGTGCAAGAGGCATTGAATGGGAGCAGCATTTGGAAGGCATGCTGTTCCTTGTAGTGCCAATGGGAGATTCTGGGGGTGGCTCCTGGGTAAGTTAGCTCTCTGTCTGGAAGTGTTTTAGTAATAGCCTTTATCATGAGGCCTACTGTGACAAATTACATGGCCCTATGTGGGCACTGCTATTATGTAGGTTAGGACTGCTGTATCGGAGAAGCCGTGACGTGGCCAGCAGCTAAACATGTGTTTGCAAACATTTGTGACTAATTCTCTGAATTTTATTACCAGATAGGTTCAGGGATGGTTACAGGTAATTTTCAGTGTGCGGAAGGGAATTTAGGGGTGGGGATTTGCACCCCCCTCCTCTCTGTATGTTTGTCTGTGACCCCTCCCCCTTCCAGCACCTGATATATAATTATCTCCAGGTATGATTGAGCAACTGCCAAATTGTTTGTCTGCTTGTGTGCAAGAGGCATTGAATGGGAGCAGCATTTGGAAGGCATGCTGTTCCTTGTAGTGCCAATGGGAGATTCTGGGGGTTGCTCCTGGGTAAGTTAGCTCTCTGTCTGGAAGTGTTTTAGTAATAGCCTTTATCATGAGGCCTACTGTGACAAATTACATGGCCCTATGTGGGCACTGCTATTATGTAGGTTAGGACTGCTGTATCGGAGAAGCCGTGACGTGGCCAGCAGCTAAACATGTGTTTGCAAACATTTGTGACTAATTCTCTGAATTTTATTACCAGATAGGTTCAGGGATGGTTACAGGTAATTTTCAGTGTGCGGAAGGGAATTTAGGGGTGGTGATTTGCACCCCCCTCCTCTCTGTCCAGATGCTATTATATCTCAGGCTGCCTCTTGCAGATGTGCATTTTCTATTATATCTCAGGCTGCCTCTTGCAGATGTGCATTTTCTATTATATCTCAGGCTGCCTCTTGCAGATGTGCAGTTGCTATTATATCTCAGGCTGCCTCTTGCAGATGTGCAGTTGCTATTATATCTCAGGCTGTCTCTTGCAGATGTGCAGTTGCTATTATATCTCAGGCTGCTGCTTGCAGATGTGCAGTTGCTATTATATCTCAGGCTGCCCCTTGCAGATGTGCAGTTGCTATTATATCTCAGGCTGCCGCTTGCAGATGTGCAGTTGCTATTATATCTCAGGCTGCCTCTTGCAGATGTGCATTTTCTATTATATCTCAGGCTGCCTCTTGCAGATGTGCAGTTGCTATTATATCTCAGGCTCTCTTGCAGATGTGCAGTTGCTATTATATCTCAGGCTGCCCCTTGCAGATGTGCAGTTGCTATTATATCTCAGGCTGCCTCTTGCAGATGTGCAGTTGCTATTATATCTCAGGCTGCCACTTGCATATGTGCAGTTGCTATTATATCTCAGGCTGCCCCTTGCAGATGTGCAATTGCTATTATATCTCAGGCTGCCTCTTGCAGATGTGCAGTTGCTATTATATCTCAGGCTCTTACAGATGTGCAGTTGCTATTATATCTCAGGCTGCCCCTTGCAGATGTGCATTTGCTATTATATCTCAGGCTGCCGCTTGCAGATGTGCAGTTGCTATTATATCTCAGGCTCTCTTACAGATGTGCAGTTGCTATTATATCTCAGGCTCTTACAGATGTGCAGTTGCTATTATATTTCAGGCTCTTACAGATGTGCAGTTGCTATTATATCTCAAGCTCTTTTACAGATGTGCAGTTGCTATTATATCTCAGGCTCTCTTACAGATGTGCAGTTGCTATTATATCTCAGGCTGCCTCTTGCAGATGTGCAGTTGCTATTATATCTCAGGCTGCCCCTTGCAGATGTGCAGTTGCTATTATATCTCAGGCTGCCTCTTGCAGATGTGCAGTTGCTATTATATCTCAGGCTGCCGCTTGTAGATGTGCAGTTGCTATTATATCTCAGGCTGCCTCTTGCAGATGTGCATTTTCTATTATATCTCAGGCTGCCTCTTGCAGATGTGCAGTTGCTATTATATCTCAGGCTGCCGCTTGCAGATGTGCAGTTGCTATTATATCTCAGGCTCTCTTACAGATGTGCAGTTGCTAGTATATCTCAGGCTCTTACAGATGTGCAGTTGCTATTATATCTCAGGCTCTCTTACAGATGTGCAGTTGCTATTATATCTCAGGCTCTTGCAGATGTGCAGTTGCTATTATATCTCAGGCTGCCTCTTGCAGATGTGCAGTTGCTATTATATCTCAGGCTGCCGCTTGCAGATGTGCTGTTGCTATTATATCTCAGGCTCTCTTACAGATGTGCAGTTGCTATTATAGCTCAGGCTCTTACAGATGTGCAGTTGCTATTATATCTCAGGCTCTCTTACAGATGTGCAGTTGCTATTATATCTCAGGCTGCTGCTTGTAGATGTGCAGTTGCTATTATATCTCAGGCTCTCTTACAGATGTGCAGTTGCTATTATATCTCAGGCTGCCTCTTGCAGATGTGCAGTTGCTATTATATCTCAGGCTGCCTCTTACAGATGTGCAGTTGCTATTATATCTGAGGCTGCCTCTTGCAGAAGTGCATTTTCTATTATATCTCAGGCTGCCTCTTGCAGATTTGCAGTTGCTATTATATCTCAGGCTGCCGCTTACAGATGTGCAGTTGCTATTATATCACAGGCTTTCTTACAGATGTGCAGTTGCTATTATATCTCAGGCTGCCGCTTGCAGATGTGCAGTTGCTATTATATCTCAGGCTGCCTCTTGCAGATGTGCAGTTGCTATTATATCTCAGGCTCTCATGCAGATGTGCAGTTGCTATTATATCTCAGGCTGCCTCTTACAGATGTGCAGTTGCTATTATATCTGAGGCTGCCTCTTGCAGATGTGCATTTTCTATTATATCTAAGGCTGCTGCTTGCAGATGTGCAGTTGCTATTATATCTCAGGCTGCCTCTTGCAGATGTGCAGTTGCTATTATATCTCAGGCTGCTGCTTGCAGATGTGCAGTTGCTATTATATCTCAGGCTCTCTTACAGATGTGCAGTTGCTATTATATCTCAGGCTCTCTTACAGATGTGCAGTTGCTATTATATCTCAGGCTCTTACAGATGTGCAGTTGCTATTATATCTCAGGCTCTTACAGATGTGCAGTTGCTATTATATCTCAGGCTGCCTCTTACAGATGTGCAGTTGCTATTATATCTGAGGCTGCCTCTTGCAGATGTGCATTTTCTATTATATCTCAGGCTGCCTCTTGCAGATGTGCAGTTGCTATTATATCTCAGGCTGCCGCTTGCAGATGTGCAGTTGCTATTATATCGCAGGCTTTCTTACAGATGTGCAGTTGCTATTATATCTCAGGCTGCCGCTTGCAGATGTGCAGTTGCTATTATATCTCAGGCTCTCTTACAGATGTGCAGTTGCTATTATATCTCAGGCTGCCTCTTGCAGATGTGCAGTTGCTATTATATCTCAGGCTCTCATGCAGATGTGCAGTTGCTATTATATCTAAGTGCCTCTTACAGATGTGCAGTTGCTATTATATCTGAGGCTGCCTCTTGCAGATGTGCATTTTCTATTATATCTAAGGCTGCTGCTTGCAGATGTGCAGTTGCTATTATATCTCAGGCTGCCTCTTGCAGATGTGCAGTTGCTATTATATCTCAGGCTGCTGCTTGCAGATGTGCAGTTGCTATTATATCTCAGGCTCTCTTACAGATGTGCAGTTGCTATTATATCTCAGGCTCTCTTACAGATGTGCAGTTGCTATTATATCTCAGGCTCTTACAGATGTGCAGTTGCTATTATATCTCAGGCTGCCTCTTGCAGATGTGCAGTTGCTATTATATCTCAGGCTGCTGCTTGCAGATGTGCAGTTGCTATTATATCTCAGGCTCTCTTACAGATGTGCAGTTGCTATTATATCTCAGGCTCTCTTACAGATGTGCAGTTGCTATTATATCTCAGGCTCTTACAGATGTGCAGTTGCTATTATATCTCAGGCTCTTACAGATGTGCAGTTGCTATTATATCTCAGGCTGCCTCTTGGAGATGTGCATTTGCAATGAATGATCACCAGACCTACAATAGATGGAGATGGAGCTGGAGAAAGCGGGCACACCATGCACGCAGCAGCAGCACCCCACAAGTTCGCAGGGGCGATGGGGCTGAGCCTGCATTTATATCGGGACGCCCGGCGGGTGGGAGGGGGATGTGTGATTGACAGCCCCCCTCCTCCCGGAGCGGCCTGGGCCACCACGTGACCCCATAAGGGGGCTGGAAGAAAAGCAGACTGTGTCTGGCTGGAGGCTCATTATAGTCAGTGTGGGAGCCCAGCTACATTCCCTGCCACCATCCCGACCTGCACACTGTCTGCCGAGCCCACTCAGCCTTTTGCAGCCCACACTTTGTCCAGGATTGGCTGTCAGGGAATCATGGACTGTTTTTCTATGCCTTGTTTTCTGTCAGTGAGTAGCCTTTCATTTTATTCTCCTCTCCCCCTGACTCTGTGCCCCCTGCACCACTCAGACCCCTGCAGACCAGCAGCAGCATCCAGGGATGATCGCAGCTCCCTGCAATGCCACCGGGAGCCCAGCTGCCCAGTGCACTGGCTGGGATGAGGAGGACTTGCCCCCCTCCCCTTCCCCGGTGCACTGACAGGAATTGCACAGTCTCACTCTGTGTGCAAGTGGGACTAGTGCGCTAGGGCAGGATCCCTGCTGCTGCTGGAGAGGGTGCTCCGGTGCTGTGGATGCGCTGGCAGAGGAGGCCCCCCGGTGCTGTGGGCTGTGTGATTGGTGAGTGACACTTTGCATTTAGTTTTTGTCTGGTTGTACTGTTTTTTTTTGTTTTTTTTTTGCATTTGCCCATTTGCCAGTGGCTGGGTGATTGAAGTGCTCCTCTAAAAGCCCGGACAGTGAGATTGCAGTGCATTGCTTGTGCTGGCTGTTTGTTCTGAGATAACTGTGCAAATAGCCCCAGAGACAGAAGACTTATAGCAGGATGGTGGCCATCTGATAATGAGCCAGTAAACAAGTCAGACCAGCTATATGGTAGTTACCCCCCCACCCCCCAATCCCCCCCTCCTGCCCTGGGATGCTGCTTACACCAGGGCTACTTTTGTGCCCCTACCTCTCTCTCTAGCACGTGATTTTAGTCCCCTCTTTTTCTTCTTTTTTCTTTCCATTCCTTTTCTTTCTTCATTTTTAACCCCCAAGCCTCCTATTCATTTGCATGTATTGTGTTTTACACTCCAGAGACACCATGATTCCTGGTAACCGAATGCTGATGGTCATTTTATTATGCCAAGTCCTGCTAGGAGGCACTAGCCATGCAAGTCTCATCCCCGAGACCGGGAAGAAGAAAGTGGCCGAGATTCAGGGCCAATCGGGCGGAAGGAGGTCCGCTCAGAGCCATGAGCTCTTACGGGACTTTGAGGCTACCCTGCTGCAGATGTTTGGCCTCCGGAAGCGCCCGCAGCCCAGCAAGGAGGTAGTGGTGCCCGCATACATGCGGGATTTGTATCGGCTACAGTCAGCAGAGGAAGAGGACGACCTACAGGAGATCAGCCTGGAGTATCCGGAGAGGCCAACCAGCCGCGCCAACACTGTGAGGAGCTTCCATCATGAAGGTGGGTGTCCAAGACAGCCGGTGTTATCTCTTAGGATGTCCAGTATGTGTCAGGGAAGGCTGCGTAATCCGCTGAGTTGTGTGAATGGTGATTTGTTACCTGTAGAGCATGTGTGAGCATCAGTGGTACTTCCAGAAATTACAGCGGCTTACCTGTGTGCATTTAATGAGCCCCGCTTCCATGGCTGTCACCTTTGGCTTAGTAGTATAGCAGCCGTCCAACTGCTTTCAGTGTGTACAAGGTCTGACGGTCTCCTTTACCCAGCCTGACCTTTAATCAGCCCCAGTGCAAAGATAGCTGCACCCCCATTTAACCCTAATCACATACCATCCCCCCCAGATTGCATAATTGCCTTGGAGCGTACCTTCTTCAGTCCCCAGTTTTGTCTGTTCCAGTATCATATCCTCACATCGTTACCTATTCTGATGTAATGTCTCTGTAACTCCTGCCATTGTCCTATTTGTATAGAGGTGCTGAACAACTGACCATCCCCCCCTTAATTTCCATTATACACTTTCCAGAGCTGTGTTAATTTAACTGTGTAAATGAGCTTTGTAACCAGCACGAGTTCACATCTGCTTTATCCCTGACCTGGATGTATGGAATGGAGCCTTTGCTGGGTCATTACAAAGCTCTTTACCGGTCACTCCCTTTTTATCACTGTATCTTGCACACATAGCTTGAATTATCAGGTGCTTTACAATGCAGGAGCCCACACCTCTCTTTTACAAACATTCCGCAATTCTGGGAAAACCCTGGAAAATGTGGTCTGGGAGTATTTTAAGGAAAAGGAAAAAAAGCCACAACATTGCATTGCATTCCAAACACCTGCAGATGGAACGTTCAACGCAACTGCTAGTATTCTGGACGGGGTTTCTGCCAGGCATTCTAGATCCACAAATATGTTTCCACCTGTGTTGCTTTGAAACGTTGCTAAATAAGTATTACAGTTTCTTTATTACCCCCCAAAGTATCCAGTAATCTCCCTACAAATAAGTAATGTATTAAGTGATGCACAATTATTATTTTTTTGTAAATACACATACATGGATCTCTGTTGTTGGTTATAGTTAAACTGCTCTTCCGCTGTTCTTGAACAGCAGTACCTCTGTTGGCCATGCTGGGTCTTGTAGTCCCCGCGATATCTGCAGAGCTGCAAGTTGTGTGATCCTCTCTCGGGATGTGGAAATAAGCCACCGGTCTGTCTACTTTTCACCTGCATATGGTTTAGTGAAGACATCGTTGAGTTTCTGGTGTATTATTTCCAGTTTGGGACCAAGGAGCGCATTATGTTTTCTGCTAATGGAACCGTGAACTTATTGAGCAGCAAAAACACAGAAATGCGTATTAAATCTATGACTTCTGTCCATTTTGAACGTTTATATGCCGTTTTACGAGCCCTCTCTCTCATCAAAGGGAGAGGGTGCAGCTCCCTGTTTTTTCCACTCGCCTTAATACTTAAAGTACACTTAGTGTATTTAACGCTACAGCCGTGTGTTTGTAAGATTTGTTCAATGAAGCCTTGTAATCCGATCCAAATGTTTCCTAGCGGATGTTTCTTTCCCAAAGTAAATCTGAGTTATTAATCCACAGCATCATTACTGTGCTGGAATTTGCTTCCCCCCCCCCCCACCCCTGAAATAGGATCAACAAGGCATGCTCTATGTTTTCCAAAATTTCTGGATATCCCCAGCAATACGCTTCAGGTTCAAAAAGAAACCTTGTATGTGATCTCGGCTGCCAAGTGATTTTGAACGTAGAACGCAAAGGTCTTGTGGCATGCATCACAAAGGGCTAAACATCAACCAAAATAAAAAACACACGCCCGTGTGACTCCCCTCCACTTATGCAGGGGCAATTTGTTCTTAAGTCGATGTCTGGAATCTTGTGAAACTTGCTAATACTCAAACTTCTTGTCAAAGGTTAATGGAATAAATATTAATTCTTCCCTTTTATTTCTTTTTTTTTTTCCCCCGTTTCTTTTTCCTTTCCCTTAGAACACTTGGAGAACATACCAGGAACGGTGGAAAACACCAGTGTCCGTTTCTTCTTCAATCTCAGCAGCATTCCGGAGAATGAGGTGATTTCCTCTGCTGAGCTAAGACTTTACAGGGAGCAGGTAGACCATTGGCCTACGTGGGAAGAAGGCTTCCACAGGATAAATATATATGAAGTCATGAAGCCTCTAAGCGCAAATGGACAGGTGGTTACTAGGCTACTGGACACCAGGCTGATCCACCACAATGTGACCCGGTGGGAAAGTTTTGACGTAAGCCCTGCGATTATGAGGTGGACTCGAGACAAGGAGATAAACCATGGGCTTGCAGTTGAGGTAACTTACCTCAATCAGACTAAAACGTATCAGGGGAAGCACGTCAGGATTAGCCGATCTTTATTACCTCAAGTCAATACAGACTGGTCACAGATGAGGCCACTTTTAATCACATTTAGCCATGATGGCAGGGGACATGCCCTGACCAGGAGGTCAAAAAGAAGCCCAAAACAGAGAACCCGCAAAAAAAACAAAAATTGCCGTAGGCATGCCCTGTATGTGGATTTCAGCGATGTTGGCTGGAACGATTGGATTGTGGCACCCCCTGGATATCAGGCTTATTACTGCCATGGCGATTGTCCCTTTCCCTTGGCTGACCACCTGAACTCAACCAACCACGCTATTGTGCAAACTCTGGTTAACTCGGTCAACTCAAGCATCCCAAAAGCGTGCTGCGTTCCTACAGAACTGAGCGCCATTTCCATGCTCTACTTGGATGAGTATGACAAAGTTGTCCTCAAAAACTATCAGGAGATGGTGGTAGAGGGGTGTGGATGCCGTTGAACCCAAACAGACTGCTTATTAATTAGTTGGACTTACCATCGAACTTTCACCTCGTCCTTATTTATGTCTTCTACGTGCAAATGTTTTGACAATATGATCATATATTTTGACAAAATATATTTATAACAACATATTAAAAGAAAAAAAATAAAATAAGTCATTATTTTCAAAAACATAAGCTACTTATTTGTACAGTTGTTTATAAATGTACATTAGAATTAATTTTATGGAAACAGAGATTTTTTTAGGGTTTTTTTTTTTTTTCGTTTTTGTGTTTTCTTTCTATGAATAGCTTTTTATAGCTTTTATATTTATTAGTAATGTGGCTTAAATGAATGTAAATGAGTCCAGGACATACTGCAGTCTGCCAGTCACAGTGGGACTTGTATTCACGGCCTCTGTGGGACTAAACTGCTTTATTCTCTAACCTGTGTTAAATGTTTTTTTTTCTCCCCCTCAATGCGTTTGAACAGACTCCCAGAAGCACCTGAGTTGTGATGCTAATGTCAAGCGTAGCTCACCTTCCACCCCCCTGTTGTGTGCTTTAGGTTCAAAGCTATTCGTGTCTGTTTTAGGTTTTTTTTGTGTGGTTGTTGGGTTTTTTTGTTTTGTTTGTTTTTGTAAAGTTTAGGCAGGTGAAATTTTTTTTTTCCCCCAAAAATAATTTATTTTTAAACATCAAAGTCTCCCATAATCTTTTGAAGGTTAATATGCAAAAGACTCCTGAGAAGTTCTATATACACAGCTGAATGTTTTGTTCATCTCTACCTGCAAACAACCCAAAATCGTATATTTTGAGAATTTAAAACTATTTTTTTTAAATAAATGTATTTTTTTTCTCTTTGACAGTGAAATACGCACTCTAAAAATGTTGTGTCAGTATGTACAAATTTCCCCATCTCCCTAGAATGTGTGTGTGTGTGCGCGCGTGTGTATATGTGTATATATATATATATATATATGTGTGTGTGTATATATATAATGTATATAATATGTGTGTGTGTGTGTATATATATATGTGTGTATGTTTGTGCGTGTGTGTGTATATATATATAATATTTTTTTTATTTTTTTTTACTTTAAGCTTTCCAGGGCTTAGAAAGTTAATTAAAGTGTGTGTGTGTGTGTGTGTGTGTGTGTGTGTGTGTGTGTGTGTGTGTGTGTGTGTGTGTGTGTGTGTGTGTGTGTGTGTGTAAAGGAGGAGTTTTAGTGAAAACCAATAAAAGCTCCACAGTGGAAAGACTGCCAAACGACAAACTTCCCGTGGAGTGCAGGTGGAGAGACCAGATCACGGCCTCGGGGAACAACACTCCATGTAGCCTTTATACCTCTCCTCAGAAAGGGTCTTTTTAAAAAATTGAACTGAGCTTAGTTTTTTTTATTTATTTCTTTATTTAAAGAAAGGTTGAATGTAATTTTCCTGAGAATTAATTCCGTTTGTAACGTTTGAGTGTATCCTTTTATCATTCACTGTCAGTGTAAATAGTGTTGCAGACTCTGCTTTAAAACAGACACACATTTTGTACACATCCGAACACAGCTATTGGTTGAGACGCTAAACGGGGGTACACACCTAGAGATGTGGGCTGAGCGATCTATCACAGACCACTCAGCACACATCTCTCCCCCCGTTTAGCACAGCGCGATGTGTGCTGAGCGAGCAGGGGTGGCGGACGGGGGGGGGCTCACTTCACACAGCGCTGAAGTCAGCGACCTGCTAGGTTGAGCCTGCATGCAGGCTCAATCTAGCACCGGAGATAGCGCTATCGAGAGATCCGTGATTAACTTCTAAGCCAGGGATGCGAAACCTTCGGCGCTCCAGCTGTTGTTGAAGTACAAATCCCAGCATGCCCTGCAAAAGTTTTAGCATGACCGATTAGCAAAACTGTAGCAAGGCATGCTAGTATGTGTAGTTCAACAACAGCTGGAGAGCCAAAGGTTCCCCGTCCCTGTTCTAAGCAATCTAGTCAGATTGCTTAGATTTTAAGCACGGATCTCTCCGTGTGTACCCCCCCTGCAATCCGTGTGTAACCCCCTGCAACCCAGCCTTGTATCTCAAATCTGGGACATTACATGGCAGAACAGGATCTATTACAGGTGATAGAACTGCTTTTGGGAGTCAATGGGAGGTAATTTTAGTTCCGGTATTTACATTTATGAGTGGGCTGTGGTGTTTGCTTGTTAGGCCAAGTGTTTAGTGCAGGAGTTTTGCATAAAATATGCAGGGGATTGTTCAGACACTATTTAACATGATCCCTCTAATGACCCTAATTTGTGTTTGGAAGTAGTGCACAGACCCACCACCTACTTTAAACAGGATTTATGCTTATGTACAGATTATGCGAGCCTATACGATACGATATCGTATGATATTGTATAAGATATATCGGATCGTGTGTACACACTACAAACGATGTCTAGAAACAAAGTCATCACTGGAGTTCAAAACAACGCAATATCACCTCATCAAGACTGCATGCAGTCCGGCATACGACTTTGCATGCGACCCGCGGGAGCGCGTATAGTACGTCGGATCACGCATACACATTATGCAATATCATTTAGGACTGAACAATATCATTCAGATTGTGAACGATATTGTATAGTGTGTACGCAGCATTATACTGCAAACTCCTCTCTATTGAAATATTAGTTGCATAATTGTACTATTTGTTTTCACGGCTGGATTATTATTTATAGTTTTAATTTAAATGACATCCACTTTAATCTAAAAAAAAATTAATTACAAGCACTTTTTCGACAGTAGTTAGAAAAATGCAGAAATTGTTTCTGTTAATTTGATTGCAGATTTTTTGATAATAAGTAGTGGTAAAATGTGTGTGAACCCTCCAAACTTATATCTCTTTTCATTGTGCTAGTTTTGCTTTCTTATGTATCAGCTAGTGACTGTGGATTATTTTTTTTGTCCAACCGCCTATTCCTCTCTTGTTCCAGAACGCACCGGCCGAATATGTTTATCGTAAGCCTACTCATTAACGGTCAACCTTCCTAGATTATTTTCACACCACAACATTGTATAACTTGTCTGTGACTTTGGGGGGTCTTTCCCCAAACTATTTGTATCGTTGTAAAGATACTTCTGCTACAGAAATGTTTGCGCCGCTCATACCATTCCCGTGCTCCGGATGACCGCATTGGATCATTTATTTGTGTGTGTTGCTTGTATGATATGGTCTTTGTTGATACATTGTTTTAAGCATCTTAAAGCAGGTCAGACGTACCGTTTTCGTGCAGTTGGGCTGACCCAATAAACATCAAGCGAGCAGGTGCCCTTTAATCCTTAATATCCTATGAACCATTAACAGTTAATTCAAACCACAACGGAGACACCAAGGGCCAAATGTGAGAGTTTAAAAAAGTGAGAGATTTGGTAAGGTTTTGCAGTTTTTTTTTAAAGTGGCAATCATTTACACAGTAAGATCAACCTAGTTTTGCAGTGTAAATGATTGCCACTTTAAAAAAAAACTGAAAAACCTTACCAAATCTCTCACTTTCTGAAACTCTCACTCTATTGCATTTGGTCCAAAGTCTTGGTAGCGAAGACACCACATTTTTTATATCCTTAACTGTATAGGACAATTGTTGCACATTGGAAGGTGGAAAGGGGTATTGTGGGATGGAACTTCTTATGGGGATAGTGATAAGCTGTAAGACTGCTGGACCTCCCCGTACACATTCCTCCGACCCACTTACCAGTAATAATTGTGATCGCTTACTGATTGCTGCCTTTAGAAAGGGAATGTTTTAGGTCACTAATTACTAATTAGTTTTCATCCCTGATGCAGGAAAATCCCGGGCTAGCAGGAGTAAGTTCAATGATCTGTTCCTATAAATAGGTGTTTAGCACTGTTAAAATCATTGAACGCTCCGCTATTCTGTTTTGTCACTAAAACTAGAATATTATTTGTACATTTTCATTTATAAGGAACTGTTGAGTTCTTACTTTACTAGGTCCTTCATCAAAGCTAATTTTTAGAATAAAAAAAAAAAAAGAAAATATGAAATTTGAAAATTAAAGTCTAAATGTGGCCTGGAAGACCTGCAGAGGATTCTGGGAGTGTGCCCCTTTTTCCTTTTGAGTATTGGTTTTGCAACAGCGCAGTGGGTTTTTGGTGAGGATTTAAAAACCTAAAAATAAAAATCCATCCAAAATGGTAATGAAGGGAGGAGTACCTGCTTTCTAATAGTTGTGCAGAGGTTTTCTTTATCAGTCTAGCTGCCCCTCACCCTCTTACACCATCTCATTCCTCAATTTAAGCTCTGTTGCCTAAGGCATAGCTGACCTGCTGCTGTCCCTTTGATGCGTGCAAATCAGACATGTAGAAAGAATTTCATTTTAAAGTGGCACTAAGCGGAGAGTGTAGTGCTTTTCAGCTGTTTGACAGAGCAATTACCCACATTTCAACTGATCCGCACAAGTCCGATCGCCCTGGCTGCTGAGATAATTGTCTCTTACCTTAATATCCATGAACCCTTTTCATTCTCTGCAAGGTCGCATGCCAAAAAAAAAACCATGTCATGATTCAGGCAAACAACCACATTTCAGGTTTCGGCTGACTCCGCCGATGAAGGATGAACTGATAGTTGGAAGCCATGACATTTTTAATTTTAATCCATTTTTGTTTCTCTCTGTTGTTTAATTCCCTGCCCCAGGATTTGCTTTTGTTACACCGAGCGATCAGACTGAAAAATTGGGTAGTAAAATACACACAGAATGCCAAACACTTGGAGTTGCTACTGCAAAACTTAATTGGGGGAGATTCATCAAAGCGTGGAAAGAGATATAGGGGGAGATGTGCCAAGTAGTGATAAAAGTGGAGAAGTGAGCCAGTGGAGAAGTTGCCTATGGCAACCAATCAGCTGCTCTGTATACTTTTATAGTATTCAATTTATAAATGTTACGTCAATGCTGATTGGTGGCCATGGGCAACTTCTCCACTGGTTCACTTCTCTACTTTTATCACTGCTTGGTACATCATGGTTAAATGGTCACTGAGTAGTTGAAGGCTGTCATTAAAGTGCTAGAGAAGAGGGCTGTGAGAACAGGGGGCAGGAGGACCCTGTTCCTGGGAGCTTACAATCTAGGGAGATGGGAGACAGACAGAGGACATGGGGTCTGAGCATGTGGATGGGGACCTGAGAGGAGAAAATAGGTGAGGTAGAGATGGCCAAAGTAGGGTGGGGTGAGTTGGAGTATGATAGTCCTATAATGAAATTGGAGTTTTCCTATAGCGGAAGTTTGGCTAGAAATGGATTCTATGATCTCATGTGATTTTTACAACTGTCCCATATACTGACCGTCAGGGCAGGATCTCAAAAGATTTATTCTGTTTTGTTTGGAAAGTTCCCAGCTACTGGTGAGGGATACTGGAGGGATGCAAGATTAAGGTTGGAAGGAAAGAGACGGTCATTTGCTTGGGTGGACTTCCGAATAATACATTTTACCATCTGAGAAGTCGTTACCTCCCCGCTTTAGTTACTGTAGGTACAATCATACTTTTGATGCGATTTTACTTACGCTCGGAAATCTCATATAAAGTGCCGATTTCTGTATACACACCTTTACAATCCAAAGGCGCCCCCATACTTCAGCAATTGCAAAGAAAACTCAGAGATTATGATTTTTTTGCTCCCCAATTTAACAACCCACCAATCGGCACCCCTACATTACAGATATTTTTCAGTGATTTGCAGATCATTTTCAGCAAAATCAGATCTGCCAATCTTGAAAGGACCATCACTTTACTAGAAACGGTCTGCAGATCTGCCGATTGTTACCATACACTAGCAATCTACAGCCCTAATTGATCTGTGAACCTTGTTGAAAAACCTGATTTAACAATCCCTATCGATTTGTGGTCGGAATCTGCGATCTGTGAACCCCACACATTGCAGATTTATTTACACAATCATCTGCAAAACGCCACATTGCCCCAACTGATTGCTGTATGGGGGCCTTCAAATATCTGAAGATAAGATTGTGATACTGTACACACTCTACAGATTTCAGGCTACACTGATGCCAGATGTAAACACAATTCGCACAATGGTGGTCATTCCGAGTTGTTCGCTCGGTAATTTTCTTCGCATCGCAGCGATTTTCCGCTAACTGCGCATGCGCAATGTTCGCACTGCGACTGCGCCAAGTAAATTTGCTATGCAGTTAGGTATTTTACTCGCGGCATTACGAGTTTTCTTCTTCGTTCTGGTGATCGTAATGTGATTGACAGGAAGTGGGTGTTTCTGGGCGGAAACAGGCCGTTTTATGGGAGTGTTTGAAAAAACGCTACCGTTTCTGGGAAAACGCGGGAGTGGCTGGAGAAACGGAGGAGTGTCTGGGCGAACGCTGGGTGTGTTTGTGACGTCAAACCAGGAACGACAAGCACTGAACTGATCGCACTGGAAGAGTAAGTCTCGAGCTACTCAGAAACTGCACAGAGAAGTCTTTTTCGCAATATTGCTAAGCTAAGATTCACTCCCAGTAGGCGGCGGCTTAGCGTGTGCAAAGCTGATAAAAGCAGCTTGTGAGCGGACAACTCGGAATGACGGCCAATGGACTAGAAAGGGCTGGGTTAACAGAACATAAGCAAACAAACAGGCAGAGAACTGGGAGCATGGCACTGACGCTTTCTACAGTAGTGCTGAGTATAGAATACGTTCTGTTAACTCTTTGAGAACAAGTGACATTATACTAAAAAAAAAATACACGTATTGCAAAGTGTCACAATTGCAATGCCCTATACACATTTAAGCAACTATAAAGGGGCAATTCTTTAAAAACACATGGGTGTATTATTCCATGTGCTGATGTTGGTACGTTTTATCGAGAGTACTTAGAAAGCCACATTAGATATTTGGGGGGTCATTCAGAGTTCATCGCTCGCTAGCAACTTTTTGCAGCACTGCAATCAGATAGTCGCCGCCTATGGGGGAGTGTATTTTCGCTTTGCAAGAGTGCGAATGCTTTTGCAGCCGAGCGGTACAAAAACAGTTTGTGCAGTTTCTAAGTAGCTCTGGACTTACTCAGCCGCTGCGATCACTTCAGTCTTTTTGGTGCCGGAATTGACGTCAGACACCCGCCCTGCAAACGCTTGGACACGCCTGCATTTTAACAAACACTCCCAGAAAACGGTCAGTTGACACCCACAAACGCCCTCTTCCTGTCAATCCCCTTGCGATCAGCTGTGCGAATGGATTCTTCGTTAAATCCATCGCCCAGCACCGATCCTCTTTGTACCTGTACGATGCGCCTGCGCATTGCGGTGCATACGCATGCGCAGTTTTGCCGAGTTTTAACCTGATCGCAGCGCTGCAAAAAGTTGCTAGCGAACGATCAACTCGGAATGACCCCCATAGTCAATATCGGTGGTTGAAGGGAAATTGCAAAATCAAAATCGGCCTTTAGCCAGAATCACACCGTGTGTATGCACCTTTAGTTGTTTTGTTTTTTTTTTTTATTCCATATAAGACATTTCTGGTTAGTTCCAAGTTCTGAGAAGGAACTCTAACAGGAAGTACTTTGGAAATAATATACAGTAGGCATTTGGTGAGTTATGTTCATTGTAACCACAATGGTTCTGCCCAGGCCACAATTATTAGTGATCTCTAGTAGTAAAGGTCTGGATTTAGGGGCCAATTCAGTAAGGTTAGCAAATTCTGCTAATCAGCCAAATTTGCTAACCTTTAGCACACATGCTGACCGGTGCCTCCCCCCCTGCTACAAGCAGAATTGCATTAGCTTCGCAATTTC
Source organism: Pseudophryne corroboree (assembly GCF_028390025.1). Classification (NCBI taxonomy): domain Eukaryota; kingdom Metazoa; phylum Chordata; class Amphibia; order Anura; family Myobatrachidae; genus Pseudophryne; species Pseudophryne corroboree. The sequence continues at coordinate 162,345,206 of NC_086455.1, read as the reverse complement.
TGCTTGTTAGCAGAAATTAAGGATGACTCCTGCTGGCGCAGCTTAGCTGTGGCCGCAGGAGTCCCGGCGCCATTTTTCCTGTCGCAGCAGCTGCGTGTGATATCACGCAGCCACCGCGACCGCACCCCCGACCCCCCCCCCCCCCCCGTTTGTGCGTACCAGCCCACCGTTTCAGCTGGCACGCCTCAGCTGGCACGCCTCCGCAACGCTGCGTTTCCTCCCATAAAACGGAGCGTTCCCGCCACGCGACCGCTTCTGCCTGATTGACAGGCAGAGGCGATCGCGTTTTCTGCGCCCCCCCCCCCCCCCGCAGAAAATGCGGGCGCATGTGCCCACACCACCTTAGCAAAAATTCTGTACGAATCGCTACTTGCGATTCTTACTGAATTTGCCCCTTAATCCAGAATATAACACATGTATTTTTGTACAATGACTCGTAGAAATATTTACACCCCCCAATTTTTGGGATCTTTTTCTTCTGCTCTTTAAAATCAAATTGGGAGACAGTGCTGCCATTGGTGAAAGGGCAGATCCCTCACTGGCCTCTGAATGTGAATAATACATTTTGTAACCAGGCAGCAGATTGTCTGCCAACACAGCAGTGCAGGGGTGAATTTTAAAAATAGGGGGCATTTGTTTCTTTTTCCACCCTCCTATAATTTTGAATCATTTGCAATCTGTATTGTCCAAAAAAAAAAATCCCTTCAAGTAATTATTGAAAAATAAGAAATGAAATGTGAGCTCTTGCAGTAAAGGGGGGTACTCACGGAGCAATAATTTAAGCAATCTGACTAGATCTCTTAGATTTTAAGCATGATCGCTCCGATCGCTCCGTGTGTACCCCCTACAGCGATAGCGAGGCGCAGCCCCGCGCATCGCTATCGCTGGTGCTAGATTGGTCTGCCATGCAGGCCAATCTAGCAGGTCGCTCATTTCAATCGCTGGGTGAAATGAGCGCCCCCGCCCCATCTCCCCCGCATCGCTCAGCACACATCTCTCCCACATCGGCCCCTTTACACACAGAACAAGTTTAGTGGTATTTCATCACTTTAAGGGCAATTCTTATTTTCTACCTTCCCACTGATCTCGCAGTGGGAAATCCAGGGACCTTGGTCGGTATGAGGCTACTGTTATTAGGATGGCTCCAGCAGATCTGATGAGTCTGGAATTGTCTGCAGCAGGTACTGCAGTAAATTGGGCTGTAAGAAATACTTGGTGACAATACATTACTGCAGCTTTTTCTGCTGAAAGCTTTTGTCAGGTCTTCTGTTAGAAAGCGTTTGTTACATATAGCTGCACATCCTGTTTTAGTCTACAGATGTGTCCTTTTACAATGTGGCTTCAGTCGCGCCAAACAGCCAATGGGGGCCATTCTGAGTTATTCGCTCGCTAGCAGTTTTTAGCAGTCGTGCAAACGCTATGCCGCCTCCCACTGGGAGTGTATTTTAGCTTAGCAGAAGTGCGAACGAAAGGATCGCAGAGCGGCAGCAAAATTATTTTGTGCATTTTTAGAGTAGCTCAAAACCTACTCAGCGCTTGCCATCACTTCAGACTGTTCAGTTCCAGATTTGACGTCACAAACACGCCCTGCGTTCGCCCAGCCACGCCTGCGTTTTTCCTGGCACGCCTGCGTTTTTCCGAACACTCCCTGAAAACGGTCAGTTGACACCCAGAAACGCCCACTTCATGTCAATCACTCTGCGGCCAGCAGTGCGACTGAAAAGCTTCGCTAGACCCTGTGCAAAACGACATCGGTCGTTGTAATAGTACGACGCGCGTGCGCATTGCGCTGCATACGCATGCGCAGAAGTGCCTTTTTTTGCCTCATCGCTGCGCAGCGAACGAATGCAGCAAGTGATTAACTTGGAATGACCTCTCACATTAGGCAAGGTTACTATTCCCAATCGTAGTCCACGTGGATCGTAAAGTATGAAAAAGTAAAAAAAAAAGTGAAAAACGCATGTCAACCTTTTCATGTGTCGACTTTTGCCACGTCGACCTAGTGACCATGTCACCCTAATGCTTGTAGACCAATAGTGGTCGACCTAATGAGTGTCAGCCTAAGTGTTGTCGCCCTAAAGACCGGATACCGATTAGTTTTATGTGCGACATTTGTATATCTGCGTGCGACTGAGTCCGTTGTGTTTCATCTGCAACTTTGGGGGTCATTCCAACCCGTTCGCACGCAGCGGTTCTTCGATGTGGTGCGAAAGGGTCAGAACTGCGCATGCGCAGCGGGTGCAATGTGCACACGCATCGTTGCTCACCGGGCAGCGGCTAGAACAAAGAGGAAAGTGATCGCTAGCGCGATCGCAAGAAGATTGACAGCGGGGAGGCGTTCCGGGGCGTCTACTCACCATTTTCCGGGCGTGGAGATCCGAACGCAGGCGCATCCAGGCATTTGGAGGGCGGATGTCTGACGTCAATCCCGGGGGGACCTTCGTCGCTGGATCCGTCGCACAGGGTAAGTAGGTCTGACCCTGGTCTTGTTTTGCAGGAAACTTTTTTATGAACTTTTGTTTAGCCCTGCTATGCTAAAATACACTCCCCCATAGGCGGGGTCAAGTTGATCGCACGGGCAGCAAAAAGTTGCTACGTGCGATTAACTCGGAATGACCCCCTATGTACCTGTCGGAACCCGGAGTCTCTAGAACACTGTGAGTGGTGTTTCGCTGTACCTGCGATATGCATAAAATTATACATTTAAAGAATAATCCGGTACGCTACTCATGTCTGAGCAACTCAGCCGTGCCAGGCGGCGTGTAGACGCCAGGTGTACGAGGACGCATCTGTACATTAATCCCAGTAGATGGTGTTTTAGCTTTCCAGTTCGTGGTAGAAGAAGGGTTAAAGTAGCTTGACCCGCACGCAGCTAATGTGTTATAACTAATTTGCTATAGAGACACAATTTCCACTTTTTCTGTTTTCCTTGGTTTTGGATGGTAGACTGGTGGTTACATGTTGGAGAGAGCAGCCCTGACCGCAGCTTCCAAACTCTGTGGTGTATCGTACCAGGGAAACAGGTGTGGTATTTGTGCAGCACTTGAGAGGTCATTATTATGCCCACTCGGAGCCTGTAATACAGAAGCATCCTGTAAAAGTATTCCGCACTCAGCCGCGCCGCATAGGTTTCAGCTCACCTGTCCTCCAGGTGACACGTTCTATTTTACCAAACATCACGGGATCTTTCTACGGAAAAACATTGCAGGATCTTCCTACGGATATTGGGGGTCATTCCGAGTTGATCGCTAGCTGAAAATGTTCGCTGTGCTGCGATTAAGGAAAAAAAAGGCACTTTTGCGCATGCATATGCGGCGCAGTGCGCACTCGCGACATACTTTCACAACGGCCGATGTATTTTTACACAAGGTCTAGCGAAGCTTTTCAGTCGCACTGCTGGCCGCAGAGTGATTGACATGAAGAGGGCGTTTCTGGGTGGTAACTGACCGTTTTCAGGGAGTGTTCTGAAAAACGCAGGCGTGCCAGGAAAAATGCATGCATGGCTGGCCGAACGCAGGGCGGGTTTGTGACGTCAAATCAGGAACTGAACAGTCTGAAGTGATCGCAAGCGCTGAGTAGGTCTGAAGCTACTCAGAAACTGCACAATTTTTTTTTGTAGCCGCTCTGCGATCCTTTCGTTTGCACTTCTGCTAAGCTAAGATACACTCCCAGAGGCCGGCGGCATAGCGTTTGCACGGCTGCTAAAAACTGCTAGCGAGCGATCAACTTGGAATGACCCCCATTGTCTCTGCCCGTGGTGCTTGTAGTAAATAAGGTCGGAAAACGATATCTCAGTCAATAAATAGATTTTGGTGGTTCCGATGTTCTCTGTACGCATACTGTATATGCCATCTGATTGTCAGTGGCCGTTATTAAGGAAAACAAAGTCAACATCAACAATTCCTTTTTTTTTTTTTTTTTGCATAATCATGGAGGATGACCTGTGACCTCAGTTTGTGCCTCATTCAATGATTTGTGTCCAAATACGATGTTTGGTGGTCCGCACAGGCGTTAAGACACGGTCTGCACATGTGCAGAAGAGGTATTGCGATGTGGCTCACAGCACCCTGTCAGCTGAATCATGATTGACACACTGCGGCGTAAGGGGGGCGCCACCGTTCTTCAAAATGGGGGCATGTCGCAATGGTGATCCGAGGCTGCGTCTTCGAACTCGTTTCCTCGCTAGTGCTAACAGGAGGCGTCTAATCTCCTACACACGCCTGCTGCTGCTGCATTAGGATTCTAAGTAAACAGAATTGCACGGGTGGTTTTCAGTTTGCCCACGGCCGGGCTCACGGCGACCAGCATACCGGCGCCAGAATCCCGACCACCGGCATACCGACAGCTTTTCTCCCTCCTGGGTGTCCACGACTCCCCTGGAGTGAGAATAGATAGCGTGGCGAGCGCAGCAAGCCCGCAAGGGGCTCATTTCCGCTCGCCCAGCTGTCGGAATGTCGGCGATCGGGATTCCGGCGCCAGTATGCTGGCCGCCGGGACCCCGGCCGCCGGCATAACATACTACACCCGAATTGCACAGCCACTTCCTTCCATACAAACATGAATTGAGGCCCTTAGTCTTCAAGCACATTCTGCTCACTAAAACTATCCACTGAAAAGACGCTTGCTTTATTTGTTCTTATTGGCTGTCACGCCCATCCTGCACTCCAAGTCACTGACTTGTGTCTATAACTGTCCTATTAGAAGAAGACAATAAAAAAAAAAAAGTAAACAAAATCTTAAGCAACGGTTTCGTGGTCCCAATGTCATTGGTTAGTGGCCTCCTTGCTTAATTGCTACATGAAGGGGGTAGGTCGAAACGGGCTGGTGTCATGTACAAATGTGCTAGGTAATATCACTGGTCAGGTAATGGAACAAGGAAATCTGTAACGACTCGCCGGCTGAGTATTTCATTTGCGCTTTATTTGTACTGTTTAGCATTGATTGACCTCTAGTTCTTCTTTCCTCCCAGATCCGACCTGGGGGTAAATTTACTAAGATGGGAGTTCTATTTCAGATGGGATGTTGCCCATAGCAACCAATCAGATTCCAGGTATTATCTTCTAGAAGGTGCTAGATAAATGAGAAGTAGGATTGGATTGGTTGCTATGGGCAACATCCAATCTGAAATAGATCTCCCATCTTAGTAAATTTACCCCCTGGTTTCCTTGTCACTCGTTTCAGTTCTGGTATCTCACAAGTTAACGCAGAGCGTTCACTGAAAACAAAGCAAAATGACTTAGAATGCTGGTGTATTGCAGATAAAGGCATGATGACGATCCTCTGTGATTGAAAACTGGAATCTTGTTTCCTGGTTTTTCCAATAACATTTATCCCCTGCCTGATATTCTTGGCTATGCGTCGTTGTTGTGAATGTGCTAACATGAATTCCGTCATTGCGGTGAAGATAGCATAGATATGAACTGTTCACCTTCAGCCACTGTTATTTGTACGTTTTATAATCCCGGAGTATGTGGAGAAAGTGTATTCATTACTTGCCACCAGTAGAGGGTGCTATTTTGATGACGGAACCAATACTGTAGTTATGGCAGTGGTTCCCAATCTTTTTTGAATCACGGCGACCTAGAGTATCAGAATTTTTTTTGCGTCACCCCTAGCCCAAAAGTTTCTGATTGAGAAATTCACATAAAATATAAAATTTAATTAGATTGTATTTAAATGACAACCTTAGGGTCAGTTATGTGGTGAGGGACAGGATTCACTTCTATTTGTCCGCATATTTTATGACTGGAAGCCACAAGCACTGGTTTTCCTATTACATTGACCGTAAATAATATGAGTTGGTCTTGGACCACCAAGCCAAGCAGGGCCGGTTCTTGCCCTTTTGGTGCCCCGGGCGGGAGATAGGGGCGTGGCTTCATACAGGGGGCGTGGTCAGTTACGCCCCCTCTACAGTATAGTAGCGCCACTGAAAAAAAAATAATACTATTCCCGCTCCCGACCGCTGCAGACCTCTGCCAGCGCCGCTCCTCTCCTCGGATCTGGCATAGACAGACTAGAGGTCAATTATGACCCCTAGTGTCTGTCAGTCCCACAATGCTGTGCGGAGCACGATGACGTCATCGCGCACCGCACAGCAAAGGTCCTCTCCAAGAAGGGAAACTAGAAGCGTAGCGTCTAGTTCCCTTCACAGCGGGGAACCAGCGGGACCAACGGGCGACACAGCGGGCAGCGGGGGGCACAGCAGTAGCGTATCTTGCCATGGTGCGGCACCCTCCGGATTGCGCCGGCACCCTCCGGAAGGCGGTGCCCCGGGGCAAAAGTCCTGCTTGCCCGTGGCAAGATCCGCTACTGAAGCCAAGGCACCCCTGCAAGTGGTCCGAGGCACCCCAGTGTGCTACGGCACACAGTTTGAGAACCACTGAGTTATTGTTACAAGCCGCAGCTTGCAGCTTACAGCGTCCGGTCGTCACTAGGTGACTGAGGCGCTTTCCGAACTTCCGCTCCCCGCTCACCGGCTTCATGGTAACTGGGTCGCCAGGTTCTTCTGGCAGTCGGGGTTACTAGGCAGCTGCAGGTAGTTGTTTTTTAATAAAGAGGAGGTTGGCTGTGCTTTGCTTTCATTGGCTCCTATCTCCTATATATATGTGTTCTCTGCCTCTCACTCCTTGCTGGTTATAGTCACTGGTTGCAGTGGGAGCCCTTGTCTCTTGGTTCTGTCCTAGCCTGTGGAAACCTTCCTCTGTTCTGTCTGTGTCCACTCCCTGACCATGTTTCTGTATCCAGACCAGGTTTAGCACCATTGTTTGTGCTGATTTTGCAATGTATTTCTAACACTTCTTTCCCTATACCTTTATTATACACTTGTGCACTAGCGTTCAGTAGAAGTTTATTGCTCTTCCTGAACCGGAGGTTACTCCCCCTGATTTGGGGTACTTTATGTTTAAGTCTTCATGATTTCTTTTTCCCCTTAGACTCGTCTGTTATTCCTTTTCTCGCTTCTCAGTTCCATCCTGGTCTCCATTGTTTGCCTTCCCGTTGCCTCGCTCATCTCTGCTCTACTCTTTTAGTGATACTATGTGTTCTCTCTGTTACCGGCATTGATTTCGGTCATTCCAGGTTAAGCTTGTACTGCCTCCAGTGGCATAAGTCCTGGTGGCATCCTAGTACCGGTAGGCATATAGCGCCTTAAGGGAAAAGCGGCTATTATAGGCTAGAAGACCTGCTGGAGAGTTCTACAAGTCTTAACCTGGTGTGTACAAGGGTCACTACCCAGAAGATCTTCGTGAGCTCCGCACTCCTTGGAAAGAGAACCGACGCCTGCTGTAACCATGAACGTTCGTTGTAACAGTTATGGGAATACAGACTATTGGCTCGCTAAGAACCCACTGTATTACGTGAAAAATATATATATATACATTCAGTATGCCTCACCACACATACTTGTATTTCTGTAGGGTTGAAAATATTATGATACTGCCATTATGCTGCAGCCAAAACCTAGTTTTGATGAAACCATAAAATTTTTGTTTACCATGTAATATATATATATATATATATATATGACAAATGACTTAAAATAAAAATGCATCTTTCTAGGAACCTTGTGATGTAATAGGCTGCATTCTCATCAATGTAATTGGTTCCTACCCTAGTGACTGGATAGGCTGCATGCTCAGTGAAGTCACTGCTCAGTGAAGTCACTGGTTCCCAGTGAATGGATAGGCTGCATTCTCAGTGATGTCAATGGTTCCTAGTGAATGGATAGTCTGCATACTCAGTGAGTCACTGGTTCCTAGTGAATGGCTAGGCTGCATGCTGTTATGAGTCACTGCTGCGGCTCATTCCTGTTTGTATTCCGGCTGTCTCCTAGCAACTAGGATGCTGACTGCCATGTGCAGCAGCACACCTGTTCGAAATGCCTTGTTACCTGACTCCAGCCTGATGTCTCTTGTGATTGGTCTGGCTCCCTTTCATTAGGGATTCTGGCCTGTTGCTGTGGCCGGTGATATTCTCTAGTTCCTGCACTTAGTGAGCTCATCACATGGTCGCTGTACCCTGTACAGTTTCCGGTCTCCTAGTATGTTCCTGTGTCCTGCCATTGTGTACCTACATCCTGCCTCAGTCCTCTGTGTGCTGTCCCTGCCAGTCCTGCACCCGTGCCCTGTTGAATCCAGCCCTGTACCTGCCATCAAGTGTCTATTCCTGCTCATTGTCCTTGTCTTACCATGGCCCTCCAGTGACTCTCGTGTCTGGTCCTGATCCGTGTCCAGGCTCCTGCCAAGCCTCTGTGAATATATCCTCCCAGCTCTGGTTCTGTGTCGATCCAGCCTGTGTGTCAGTGGTTACCCATTGCAGCAAAGTTCATCCACTTCTGTCGTTGTTATGCACACCAGTGCCTGCAGGAATGTACTGGTGTTTGAACTGTTATGCAAAACAAATGGACTCACAGACAGACTGGGGAATATGACATAACGTACACAGAAGGTGATAGGGTAACAAAATACACACAAAGTGAACAGAGAAGCCCAGAGGCTAAGGAACTGGGTGTCTCCCTTGTATTAGTAATGCTCAGATGAGAAAAGCAAGATGTTGTGTTTTAATACGTAGAGAACCCGAAATGCTGTTGCTAAGGGCAACAGCTAAACCCTAAAGGGTTACCAACGGGTGTGGCAGTAAACTCCTTGGTCAGAGATGGAATGATAGACACAAGGAGAGTCTCCACAATCCTAATTCTCACTTGCAGTGCACAGGTTCAGCTTACTGCCACTAAACTGACCCCTGACACCTAGCACAGTGAGACAGGATTAGACAGGCAAGTCTTAGAATACAGCCGCAAACTTGCTAAGTTCACAGAGTAGTAACAGAACCCCAGCAAGCTAAACGACTGACTCCAGTCTTACTGCTAGGTCTGGATTGGCAGAGTGTAATACCAAATCCCCAGGCCTATTTGCAGTAAGCAACAAACAAATACAAAGCTACACAGTACTGGCTGTTATGATTCCTGTACTCCAGACCGGAGGAGATCTTATGGCAGGGATCTGAGTACAGGAAAATAAGCTGGTTGTGGGAGCTGGATAGCCTAGTAACCCCTGGCGCCCTAACTCCGTTGTCTCGCCCGTGTTATCAGAAATCCCCTGCGAGACTATGGTTGCTTGAGCCCATGGCAGCCGCGTTCGAAGGGCGGATTATGTCTGCCCAACCCCGATGCCCCCGCAGGTCTTAATGGGAGACAAGGGGAAGTCCGAGACAGGGTGATAACAAGGGGCCCTCTGAATAAGCAACCAGGCCAGGGGTTACAAGCTAACTAACTAAATCAAAAGGTATGTGCGGACTAGCCGCCAGGAAAAAGGACAACCAAGGATCCACTGATCCGACACTCCTATCCGGCACCGCCGGACACCAGAGTGGATCTGTGGAAGCGGAATCCTCCGCAAAGCTCCAGAACACAATTAAACAAAATAATAAACAGAAGCGGACAAGCCGCAACACACGGCTGCGCCGCGACTCACGAACACCATCAGATGTTAAAGGTGCTCGGTCAGACTCCAGGAACAGATGGTAACTTCCGAGTACAGGATCTCTGAGGACAGGAACAACCGAAAAGACCGGGACTGGGAACTCTCTGCAGCAGACACAGGCAAACAGGAAGCTATCACCGGCGTCTGTAAGAAGTCCTGAGGGTGCCTTTATTCAGGCACCCTCCAATCAGGATCCAGACAGGACAATCAAATAGAAATGCCGTGCAGCTTGCATGCTGCACGGCCAGCACATAATCAGGGTAATGAGAATAGACCCAGCAACGGGGAACGCGGCTGAACGTGGCGTTCCCGTTGCTAAGGTCAGAGCGGCTCCGTGCGCCCGGCGTCTTAGCGTTGCCAGGGAGCCGGCGGCTGAACGCGCACGGCGTCCCTGGTTGCTAGGCGCCGGGCCGCACGGCCGAGCGGACCCCGGCGCCTAACAGTACCCCCCCCCCCCTTGAGGAGGGGTCAAGGAACCCCTAAAGCCAGGTTTCCGAGGAAATTCACGAAAAAATGCCCTTTTGAGCTTTGGGGCATGAAGGTCTTCATCCAGGACCCACGACCTTTCCTCTGGCCCATAACCTCTCCAATGCACCAAAAAATAAAGCCGATCCCGGGACAACTTGGAATCGAGAACCTTCTCAACCAAGAACTCTTGCTGACCCTGTACATTAACTGGTGATCTCCCCTGAGATTTTTTACGAGGAAATCTGCTGGACGAAACATATGGTTTAAGCAATGAGCAATGGAAGGTATTTCCGATCCGTAAAGTTTTTGGTAAACGTAACCGGAAAGCAACTGGATTGACTTTTTTGATAATGAGAAATGGTCCAATATATCTAGGACCCAATCTGGCTGAGGTTTGTCGAAGTTTGATGTTGCGAGTCGACAACCACACCCTGTCTCCTACTTTAAAAGTGCACGGCCGCCGGAGCCTGTCAGAAATTTTTTTTTCCCGGAAAGCTGCTTTTCTGAGAGCCAGGTGCACTTTTTTCCAAATAAGTTTAAGATGAGAGGTCAGGGCCAGAGAGGAGACAGAGGAATGTTGAAAAAATGAATTAGCTCTGGGGTGGAAACCAAAAACTGCAAAAAATGGAGACACATTGGTGGAGGAATGACAGGCATTATTATAAGCAAACTCCGCCAATGGAAGAAACTCAGACCAGTCATTTTGGAGTTTGGCCGAGTACAAACGCAAATATTGTTTTAGAGATTGGTTAACTCGCTCAGTCTGTCCATTGGATTGTGGATGATAGCCGGAGGTTAATGATAATTTCATCTTTAATGAAGCACAAAAAGACTTCCAAAATTGCGCAATGAATTGTGGACCCCTGTCAGAAACAATATCAGTGGGTAACCCATGGAGTCTGAAAACATGACGGAGGAACAAGACTGCCAATCCCTGGGCAGATGGCAATCGGGGAAGAGCAATAAAATGGGCCATCTTGCTAAAACGGTCCACTACCACCCATATGACTCGGCATCCGGCTGACAGAGGGAGATCCACCACAAAATCCATGGAGATATGCGACCATGGCCTAAGAGGAACTTTCAAGGGCATAAGTTGACCAATAGGCAAAGAACGGGGAACTTTATGCTGTGCACAGACCTGACACGAAAAAACAAACTCTTTAATGTCTTTGGAAAGACCAGGCCACCATACTGAGCGGGATACTAATTCCAAAGTCTTAGCGATTCCCGGATGCCCTGCAACTTTGCTATCATGAAATTCCGCCAAAACAGTTGCTCTCAAAAACTCAGGAACAAAAAGACGACTAGCAGGAGTATTTCCCGGAGCTTGATGTTGAAGCAGCTTTAATTGGGAAAATACATCCTGTGTGAGACCTGCCTGAATGACTGAAGGCGGAAGTATGGGAGTAACAGGACTGTTGTCTTGAACCGGAAGGAAACTGCGTGACAGGGCATTTGCCTTGGTATTCTTGGAACCTGGTCTGAAGGTGATAATGAATTTGAAACGAGTAAAAAATAAAGCCCAACGAGCCTGTCGGGCATTCAGTCGTTTAGCCGATTCAATGTATTGAAGATTTTTGTGATCAGTCAAAACTGAAATGGTGTGGGTAGCTCCTTCAAGCCAATGTCTCCACTCCTCGAAAGCCCATTTAATAGCCAGCAATTCCCGGTTACCAACATCGTAGTTGGATTCTGCAGATGAGAATTTCCTGGACATAAAGGCACAAGGATGTAACTCAAGGGAATCTGGATCCTTCTGAGAAAGGATAGCCCCTACTCCAACCTCCGAGGCATCCACCTCAATAATGAAAGGTAATTCTGGGTTGGGATGTCTAAGGACAGGGGCTGAGACAAAGGCTTGTTTTAAGGCCTGAAAAGATAACTCCGCTTCACATGACCAATTGGTAGGATCTGCTCCCTTCTTAGTAAGTGCCACAATGGGAGCAACTAGGTCAGAGAAAGAGTGAATAAATCTTCTATAGTAGTTTGCAAACCCTAAAAAGCGCTGAATTGCTTTTAAATTGGTGGGTTGCGCCCAACTAAGGATGGCTTGGAGCTTTTTTGGTTCCATTCGGAATCCCCGAGGGGAAATAATGTACCCTAAAAAGGATACTTCCGTGACATGAAATTCACACTTCTCCAGCTTGGCATATAAGTGATTTTCACGTAATCTCTTTAGCACCTGACGCACCTGGGTAACATGTTGTTCCACGGAGTCAGAATATATCAAAATATCGTCTAAATAGACCACGACGAATCTTCCCAGAAACTCACGGAGCACATCATTAATGAGATCCTGGAAAACTGCCGGAGCGTTAGATAGGCCGAATGGCATGACCAGATACTCATAGTGGCCCGACTGAGTACTAAATGCCGTTTTCCACTCATCCCCTGACCTGATTCTGATGAGGTTATATGCTCCTCTAAGATCAATCTTAGAAAAAATAACAGCCGAACGTAGCTGATCAAAGAGGACAGAGATCAGCGGCAGAGGGTAAGTATTCTTTACTGAGATTTTATTCAAAGCTCTAAAGTCAATGCAGGGTCTGAGTGAACCATCCTTCTTCTCTACGAAGAAGAAACCTGCACTTAAAGGGGATTTAGATGGCCTGATAAACCCTTTCCCAAGGCTTTCTTTCACATACTCATTCATGGCCACAGTTTCAGGACCAGACAATGCATATAACCTTCCTTTAGGCAACGTGGCACCAGGAATTAACTCAATGGCACAATCATAAGGCCTATGGGGAGGCAAAATATCCGCATTGCCCTTGGAAAACACATCAACAAAATCCTGGTATTCCCCAGGAATATGTGCGGAACTGGCGGCAGCTACTCGGATAGGAAGCGTAATACATTCTTTATCACAGATGGTACCCCATTGTAGGATCTCCCCAGACTGCCAATCAATGACGGGATTATGAAAGGCCAGCCAAGGATGACCCAGAACCACAGGAACTGCTGGACAATGGGTAAGGAAAAACTCAATTTTTTCAGAATGCAGAGCTCCCACCGAGAGCAAAACAGGAGGTGTACATAGAGAAATAACCCCATTGGATAAAGGACTCCCATCTAAACCATGCATGGTGATACACCTACCTAAGGTTAGCTGAGGAATACCTAAGGCCTTGGCCCATGTTAAATCCATAAAGTTTCCTGCAGCTCCACTGTCCACAAAAGCAGAGACCGAGGAACAGAGGCTGCCATAGGAAACTTTAGCAGGAACCAACAGTGAATTATTTGAGGAGATGAGCTGCAGACCAAAGTGAACCCCCTCACAATTCACTTGGTCAGGAAGTTTCCCAACTTGTTTGGACAACTACGGGCAAAATGTCCCTTACCTCCGCAGTATAAACACAGACCATAATTTTGCCTCCTGGTTCTTTCTTCCGGAGACAATTTGGAGAGACCAATCTGCATAGGCTCCTCTATGTCTACAGGAATGGAAGGAACCCAGGGAGAGGACCCGACAGATGCCCCTTTTTCAGCCCTCCGCTCTCTGAGCCGACGATCTATTTTAATAGATAGCTCCATGAGGTTATCGAGGGTCTCAGGAGCGGGATACTGGAGGAGACTGTCTTTTATAGATTCCGATAAGCCGAGGCGAAACTGACTGCGCAGGGCTGGGTCATTCCAGCCACAGTCGTTCGACCAACGGCGAAACTCCGTACAATAATTCTCTGCGGGATTCCTACCCTGTCTAAGAGCACGCAACTGACTTTCTGCGGACGCCTCTCTATCAGGGTCGTCATACAATAGCCCTAAAGATTTTAAAAAGGCGTCTACAGACGATAAGGCCGGATCGTCTGTCTTTAAACCAAAAGCCCAGGTCTGAGGATCCCCCTGAAGTAGAGAAATAATAATCCCAACCCGCTGAGCCTCTGTACCTGAGGTAACTGGTCTTAAACGAAAATACAGTTTGCAAGATTCTTTAAAATTAAAAAACTGTTTTCTATCCCCAGAAAAACGGTCAGGCAGATGCATTTTTGGTTCAGGGATGACCCTCGGGGAAGTCCGTAACAGATCTTCCTGTGACCTCACCCGGAGGGACAGATCCTGAACCATCTGAGTAAGTTCCTGAATCTGACTAACAAGAAGCTGGCCAGGGTTTGGCCCAACACCGGTGGGATTCATAAGGCCGACAAAAATCTCCCAACTAAAAAGTGAAAAAATTAACTGTAAGTTAAATCTTTTCTTTTGTAGGCCGGTGATAATGTTATGATTCCTGTACTCCAGACCGGAGGAGATCTTATGGCAGGGATCTGAGTACAGGAAAATAAGCTGGTTGTGGGAGCTGGATAGCCTAGTAACCCCTGGCGCCCTAACTCCGTTGTCTCGCCCGTGTTATCAGAAATCCCCTGCGAGACTATGGTTGCTTGAGCCCATGGCAGCCGCGTTCGAAGGGCGGATTATGTCTGCCCAACCCCGATGCCCCCGCAGGTCTTAATGGGAGACAAGGGGAAGTCCGAGACAGGGTGATAACAAGGGGCCCTCTGACTAAGCAACCAGGCCAGGGGTTACAAGCTAACTAACTAAATCAAAAGGTATGTGCGGACTAGCCGCCAGGAAAAAGGACAACCAAGGATCCACTGATCCGACACTCCTATCCGGCACCGCCGGACACCAGAGTGGATCTGTGGAAGCGGAATCCTCCGCAAAGCTCCAGAACACAATTAAACAAAATAATAAACAGAAGCGGACAAGCCGCAACACACGGCTGCGCCGCGACTCACGAACACCATCAGATGTTAAAGGTGCTCGGTCAGACTCCAGGAACAGATGGTAACTTCCGAGTACAGGATCTCTGAGGACAGGAACAACCGAAAAGACCGGGACTGGGAACTCTCTGCAGCAGACACAGGCAAACAGGAAGCTATCACCGGCGTCTGTAAGAAGTCCTGAGGGTGCCTTTATTCAGGCACCCTCCAATCAGGATCCAGACAGGACAATCAAATAGAAATGCCGTGCAGCTTGCATGCTGCACGGCCAGCACATAATCAGGGTAATGAGAATAGACCCAGCAACGGGGAACGCGGCTGAACGTGGCGTCCCCGTTGCTAAGGTCAGAGCGGCTCCGTGCGCCCGGCGTCTTAGCGTTGCCAGGGAGCCGGCGGCTGAACGCGCACGGCGTCCCTGGTTGCTAGGCGCCGGGCCGCACGGCCGAGCGGACCCCGGCGCCTAACACTGGCTAACTTTCAGGAACTGACTAACCAACAAAGATTCAGCAGCATCTGCTTACCCTAAGAAGAGGCCTTATAAAGCAGGTGCTGTCCACGCCCCACTCAGACCTCACAGACTGTGAGCACAAAAACCAGCACCGGATCCCCTACCGTGCACAGAGCCTGTAACCACTGCACAGCAAAAGACCCGAACCATAGTATCAGCTGCGCTCAGGTTACTCTGCTAGCACTTGTCTCCCGGTTGCCATGACGACGTGGCAGCACAGGGCAGGAGACCCTAACAGTACCCCCCCTCTGACGAGGGGTCAAAGAACCCCTACCACCGGGTTTATCGGGGAACTGCGAGAAGAAAGAGCGTATCAGTCTGGGGGCATGAAGATCACAACTGCGCACCCACGACCGCTCCTCCGGGCCATACCCCTTCCAGTGCACCAAAAATGACAGCCGACCCCGAACCACCTTGGAGTCAAGAATCCTTTCAACAACAAACTCCCTCTGGCCACGTATCAGAAGAGGGGAAGGTCTTCCACTGGAAGAAGGATTACTAATCGCCCGTTTTAAAAGGGAACAATGAAATGTTTTATTGATACCCAAAGAACGGGGCAGATCTAACTGAAATGCCACCGGATTGATAACCCTGGTGATCTTATAAGGGCCGCTGAACCGGGGGCCTAACTTATGAGATGGCTGTCTCAACTTCAAATTCTTGGTAGACAACCAGACGAAGTCTCCTAATTTAAAGCTGCAGGGTCTTTTCCGCTTATCAAAAACCCTTTTGGTCACTAATGACACAGACACAAGGGCTTTCTTCACTTTCCGCCAAATACCTCTAAGGACCGAAACCACAGCGGAACCACCAGGCGTGGAGTCCAGGGGGTCAAAAGAATTGGCCTTAGGATAATGCCCATACACACAAAGGAAGGGAGAGATCCCTGTAGCAGAGTGAGCCGCGTTGTTATAGGCAAACTCCGCCATGGACAGATGAGCAACCCAGTCAGTCTGACACTTGGAGACATAACACCTGAGGAACTGCTCCAAGGACTGGTTCACCCTTTCAGTCTGCCCATTAGACTGCGGATGGTAGCCTGACGACAAGCTGACAGAAATCTGGAGATCGGAACAAAATGCCCTCCAGAATTTGGCCACAAACTGGGATCCGCGGTCAGAGACCACATCAAGTGGCAACCCGTGGAGACGCACAACATGCAGCATAAATAATTCAGACAGGCGTCTGGCCGATGGCAGCCCAACCAGTGGAACGAAGTGCGCCATCTTCGAAAACCTGTCAACGACAACCCAGATGGCTGTCATCCCCGAGGATTTGGGCAAGTCCACCACAAAATCCATTGAAATGTGGGTCCGTGGCTTAGATGGGATAGAGAGTGGATGTAATGGGCCAACAGGAACCCCTCTAGGAGTCTTATTTCGGGCACAGATGTCACATGCCCGAACCCACTGATCCACATCCTTAGCCACCGAGGGCCACCACACCGCCCTAGATAGCAACTCCCGAGTTCTGGCAATACCCGGGTGACCTGCCGACTTCTTGGCATGGAATTCCAGGAACACTCGCTGTCTTAACCTAGGAGGCACAAACAAAAGACCTACCGGAAGGTCTGGAGGAGCCTGCTCCTGTGCTCTAAGGACTAATGATAAGAGGTCCTGGGTAATGCCCACTTTAATACATGATGGGGAAACAATGGGCAACGGCTCCTCGGTGGTCTCCTGGATTGGAGCAAAACTCTGCGAGAGCGCATCAGCCTTGATGTTTTTTGACCCAGGGCGATATGTTATCAAAAAATTAAAGCGAGCAAAAAACAAAGCCCATCGTGCCTGCCTGGCATTGAGACGCTTCGCTGACTCTAAATATGCCAGATTCTTATGGTCAGTGAGAATTGAGACCACAAACTTAGCCCCCTCAAGCCAGTGTCTTCACTCCTCGAGTGCATCCTTAATAGCCAACAATTCCCGGTTACCCACGTCATAATTCATCTCGGCAGGCAAAAATTTACGGGAAAAGTAAGCACAGGGATGAAGGCGATTATCAGACACTCCCATCTGAGAAAGCACTGCCCCAATACCCATCTCAGAGGCATCCACCTCCACCACAAAAGGACGCTCTGGATCTGGGTGTCCCCACACCTTGGCCGAAACAAATGCCCTTTTGAGACGGGCAAAAGCCGCTTTAGCCTCACAAGACCAGTGAGCAACATCCGCCCCTTTCTTAGTGAGTGCCACCAAGGGCGCCAATATAGACGAAAATCCAGCGATAAATCGTCTATAAAAATTTGCAAAGCCCAGGAAACGCTGAAGCGCCTTCAAACTAGTGGGCTGCACCCAATCCAGGACTGCCTGTACCTTGGAACCCTCCATTTGGAAACCTTCTGGGGAGATAATATATCCTAGAAATGCGATTTGCTGAACTTCAAATTCGCACTTCTCCAGCTTCGCCCCAAGCCGGTGGTCTCTGAGTTTCTGGAGGACTAAGCGTACATGCTTCCGATGTTCCTCCAGGGAATGGGAGAAGATTAGGATGTCATCTAAGTATACAACTAAGAATCTATCCAAATATTCCCTGAGCACATCATTCATGAAATCCTGGAAGACTGCCGGGGCATTACAGAGCCCAAAAGGCATCACCAAATATTCATAATGCCCTGAGTGGGTATTAAATGCAGTCTTCCATTCATCCCCCTCTCTTATTCGGATTAGATTGTACGCACCGCGTAGGTCAATCTTAGAAAAAATGGTGGCAGTACGAAGCTGGTCAAACAAGACCGAAATGAGAGGCAGTGGGTATGAGTTTTTAATCGTGATACGGTTCAATTCCCTGAAGTCGATGCAGGGTCGCAACGAACCGTCCTTTTTACCCACGAAGAAGAACCCCGACCCAACTGGAGACTGTGAAGGTCTGATAAATCCCTTAGCCAAGTTCTCCTGAATGTACTCTGCCATAGCCTGAGTCTCAGGACGTGACAGGGAGTACAACCTGCTCTTGGGAAGCTTAGCATTTGGCAACAAATCAATGGCACAGTCATAGGGGCGATGGGGAGGTAGTACCTCTGCAACTTTTTTGGAGAACACGTCCGCAAAATCTGCATAACACCCTGGCAATCCTGGCAAACTTAGCTGCGAGAGCCTGACTGGAAGGCTCAAGCAACTCCTGAAACAATCAGTACCCCAACTAAGAATCTCCCCAGAGACCCAGTCAAATTGAGGATTGTTTGCCCTTAACCAGGGTAACCCCAACACCAATGGGGCAAAAGTACAGACAGTCACATAAAAGGACAATTTTTCAGAGTGTGTGGCTCCAATAAACAAAGAAATCTGGCTAGTGCAAGAGGTAATTTTACAATGGGATAATGGTTCCCCGTTTAACCCACAAATCTCAATTTCCGATGCCAAGGGTACTAAGGGAACAGAGTGTTTCAGGGCGAATTGGCGGTCCATAAAAACCCCGTCGGCCCCACTGTCCACAAAGGCCTCAGTCTTGACAGTTTGACCGAGGATCTTCAAGGTCACCGGAATGATAAAAGTCTTCTTGGGAAATTCTGACTTCTGGCCTGACAGGATATTTCCCATCACCCTCAGGCCCTGAAGTTTTCCGGCTTTTCTGGGCATGATACTACCACATGACCTTTATTCCCACAGTACAAACACAACCCCTGCTGTCTCCTCCGCGTCTTCTCACGCGAGGAGAGGCGGGTAGCCCCAATCTGCATAGGCTCCTCGGAAAATTCCTCAGAGTCTGAGGTTCCCTTGGGAAGGAAGGAAATCTCAGTCTCCCTTTCAAGCCTACGCTCTCTCAGCCGTCTATCCACCCGGATGGATAACTGCATGAGCTGATCCAAGCTATCAGGCAAGGGATATTGTACCAGTTGGTCCTTTATCTGGTTAGAAAGACCTCTTCGGTACTGGTGTCTCAGGGCTGGGTCATTCCACTGGGTATCATGGGCCAACCTCCGAAACTCCGTACAGTAAACCTCAACTGGCCTTCGCCCTTGCTTAAGGATCGAAATCTGAGCCTCGGCTGAGGCCGTCTTGTCAGGGTCATCATACAACATGCCCAGTGCCGTAAAAAAAAGCATCAACACTTTTAAGCGACGGACAGTCAGGCTGCAACCCATATGCCCAGACCTGTGGGTCTCCTTGTAGCAAGGAAATCACTATGCCCACCCGCTGAATCTCCGACCCAGAAGACTGAGGCCTAAGCCGGAAGTATAGCTTGCAGCTCTCTTTGAAACAAAAGAACTGCGAGCGATCTCCAGAAAAACGATCAGGGAGATTTACTTTCGGCTCCTTAACCCCTGCAGGTGCTGCTGCTGCGGGAGCTCCGCCAGCAGCCTGGGAGGTGTGCATTTTAATGGACAAATCATTAAATTGTCGAGTCAGGACCTGCACCTGATCGACCACCTGTTGCAACGTATTTTGAGGGGTATGCTCCATATTCCCACAAAATTTCAACAGGAGTATTAGGTTGCTGAATATGTTATGCACACCAGTGCCTGCAGGAATGTACTGGTGTTTGAACTGTTATGCAAAACAAATGGACTCACAGACAGACTGGGGAATATGACATAACGTACACAGAAGGTGATAGGGTAACAAAATACACACAAAGTGAACAGAGAAGCCCAGAGGCTAAGGAACTGGGTGTCTCCCTTGTATTAGTAATGCTCAGATGAGAAAAGCAAGATGTTGTGTTTTAATACGTAGAGAACCCGAAATGCTGTTGCTAAGGGCAACAGCAAAACCCTAAAGGGTTACCAACGGGTGTGGCAGTAAACTCCTTGGTCAGAGATGGAATGATAGACACAAGGAGAGTCTCCACAATCCTAATTCTCACTTGCAGTGCACAGGTTCAGCTTACTGCCACTAAACTGACCCCTGACACCTAGCACAGTGAGACAGGATTAGACAGGCAAGTCTTAGAATACAGCCGCAAACTTGCTAAGTTCACAGAGTAGTAACAGAACCCCAGCAAGCTAAACGACTGACTCCAGTCTTACTGCTAGGTCTGGATTGGCAGAGTGTAATACCAAATCCCCAGGCCTCTTTGCAGTAAGCAACAAACAAATACAAAGCTACACAGTACTGGCTATCTTTCAGGAACTGACTAACCAACAAAGATTCAGCAGCATCTGCTTACCCTAAGAAGAGGCCTTATAAAGCAGGTGCTGTCCACGCCCCACTCAGACCTCACAGACTGTGAGCACAAAAACCAGCACCGGATCCCCTACCGTGCACAGAGCCTGTAACCACTGCACAGCAAAAGACCCGAACCGGAGTATCAGCTGCGCTCAGGTTACTCTGCTAGCACTTGTCTCCCGGTTGCCATGACGACATGGCAGCACAGGGCAGGAGACCCTAACAGTCGTGCCTTAAACAGCAAGTCTACAGCTACTTATTTCCAATACATCCTAATTTGTTCTCAAGTCATAGTTTTACCACTCTGTTGTATTGTTATTTCAGGCTGCGGCCTAGTCACAATTTATACAGCAAATCCCTGCAGTTGTTTTCCATTCTGTCAGCTCTCAGCCTGAGTTCAGTACACACTCTGGGCCTGATTGTTCTACAGTTAACTATTGCATAGCTGTGATCCTGCTACACACTCACCTCCAGATTGTTCTTACAGATAACTCCTCCTGCCTAGCCGTGTATCCAGGTATCATCCAGTCCTGCAGTCTTCAGTCACATATGCTTAGTCAAATCTGTCTACATTACCTAGTCAAGTCTGTCTGCGGTTAATGCTTGCCTTGCCAGTTATCCTGCAGCTAAACTCCAGCTTTATTACTTTGTGGTCTCCAGCCTACTGTGTGAGCCCCTACTGCTAGAAGTTTAAGCGCAGGCAGCCCCCTAAGTACCGGTGTGCGTGTTGTGCACAAGGGAACAGTAGGGGTTTTTACTGACAGAAGACCCTCTCACTGACATTGTGCTGGAGTTCCCTAACACATGCTCAGAGATGTCACTGGTTCTTAGTGAATAAATAGGCTGCATGCTCAATGATGTCACTGGTTCCTAGTGACTAGATAGGCTGCATGCTCAGTGATGTCACTGGTTCCCAGTGACTGGATAGGCTGCATGCTCAGTGATGTCACTGGTTCCTAGTGACTGGATAGGCTGCATGCTCAGTGATGTCACTGGTTCCTAGTGAATGGATAGGCTTCATGCTCAGTGATGTCACTGGTTCCTAGTGAATGGATAGGCTGCACTCTCAGTGATGTCACTGGTTCCTAGTGACTGGATAGGCTGCATGCTCAGTGATGTCACTGCTTCCTAGTGACTGGATAGGCTGCATGCTCAGTGATGTCACTGGTTCATGGTCACTGGATAGGCTTCATGCTCAGTGATGTCAATGGTTGCTAGTGAATGGGTAGGCTGCACTGTCAGTGATGTCACTGTCTCCTAGTGACTGGATAGGCTGCACTCTCAGTGATGTCACTGGTTCCTAGTGACTGGATAGGTTGCACTCTCAGTGATGTCACTGGTTCCTAGTGACTGTATAGGCTGCATTCTCAGTGATGTCACTGGTTCCTAGTGACTGGATAGGCTGCACTCTCAGTGATGTCACTAGTTCCTAGTGAATGGATAGGCTTCACTGTCAGTGATGTCACTGGTTCCTAGTGACTGGATAGGTTGCACTCTCAGTGATGTCACTGGTTCCTAGTGACTGAATAGGTTGCACTGTCAGTGATGTCACTGGTTCCTAGTGACTGTATAGGCTGCATTCTCAGTTATGTCACTGATTCCCAGTGATGCCACTGACTGCTAGTGAATGGGTAGGCTATGTCTCTGACTCCTATTGAATGGAAATAATCTGCATTCTCAAGGATATCTGTGACAGGTGCACTTTAACTACGGGCAAAATGAAAACCTTTTGATACAAATACTGGTTGGCATAAAGCAAGGCTTACAAAGGAGAGATGTGCAAACACAGGTGTGTACTTTTACTGAGATTTCAATTAGTTTAGGACTATTCAAGCTTAAAATCTGTTTTTAGTTAGGAACCAGTGGTGTTGTCTCGCAGCCAGACTGGATTCAAACAGTCTATGTGCAGCTGCACCGCTGGTTTTCCGGAGTATATTTTTGTTTTGTGGTATTGCTTTCAGAAAAGAAAAAAATTGTAAGGACACTAAAGAATTCTCAGAATGTTAAATAGAATTGTATTATTTGTTGTATTTCTGGAGATACAAATAATTCTGCAGCAATTTCCTGTGATTTGTAGGCAGGTTACCACTTAACTGTACAGAGGAAACGTAGGCGGAGCGGCAAAGCCGCAACATTTGTGTTTTTGTATGAATAGGTGAAAAGGTGGCCTTATTAACATCCCCCTAGGATCATAATTAGTTTCTGTGTTTACCTTTGCATTCATGCATTGTTAAGCATTGTACACAGTGATGACATAAAGATCTCATTTTATTTTAACAGAGGAATTGCTGACAAGTTTGGATATGCCGTGTGTACGAGCTGCAGGGATGAGCCCCAAATGACATTTCTTGCAGGTACGTAAACTCCGGTGGAGGTGGGACCAGTGGAGCTATAGTTTAGGTGGGAATTACTGTGTATACTGCTGGGGACTGTATATACAAAGGAAGAACGGTGCTACTGTATATATGGCCTAATTCAGACCTGAACGCTGTTGTGCGATATTGCAAGGCGCCCGATTATCGAGCGACTTCGCATGCGTATGGATCGTAATGCGGAGGCGTGAGGCCAAACTGCGGAAAAATCCTAGGTCTTTTTTGATCGCTAGGCGATCACAGGCTGATTGACAGGAAGAGGACGTTTGTGGGTGGTAACTGGCCGTTTTCTGGGAGTGTCAGGAAAAACGCAGGCGTTCCCAAGTGTTTTCAGGGCGGGTGTGTGATGTCAGCTGCGGCCCGATCAGCCTGTTTGTATGGCACTGTAGGAGTAAGTCCTGGGCTGCGCACAGACTGGAAAAATCATTAGATGGTGAGGGAGTTGTGAACGGATTTGCAGCTGACCGGCGTTTGCAAAGCTTTTCACACGGCGTACGCAGACTTGCACGGGGCGGATTTTCACTCTGTATGGGCAGCGACTATCCGCAAATTCACTGAGGAGCGATCAGAGCTGAATTAGGCCTCATATTTACTCCAACACTTAGCAGTTGTCTCACATTCTAAATTATTTGGGTTCCTTCTTTATTAACACTGCCGGGGGCTATATGGCTAAGAAAAAAATAAATAACTCCAATTTTTTTTTTTTTTTATAAATATCAGATAACCTAAAATTTTCCCTGTAAACCCCCAAAATACCAAGATTTATATACCCTCTCTGGCGGCTTTGCCGCTAACCTTCCCGCAATGCTCTAAGCTCTGCTGTTACCGCTCACTTGAATCTTACCAGAATCAATGGTGGCACAGTGGCTAGCATTGTTTCCTTACAAGCCCTGGGGTCTTGAGTTCGATTCCAACCAGGGCCACATATGTGTGGAGTTTGTATATGCTCCCCCGTTGGTAGGTAAATTGGCTTGTGACAAAAATAATAATAATAATAATAATAATAATAATAATAGTAATAGAACAATATTAATAACCTTGATAGGGAACACAGGGGGGGGGATTTATCTAAGCTTGGAGATTGATAAGTGGAGAGAGATAAAGTACCAACTAATCAGCTACTATGGCCCACAGTTTGGGAACCACTGGACAATTAATATATGGCATACAGTTATTGAGTGTCCAATGTCTTACTCTAAAGGGCCCTACACATTGGCCGATCCGCCGCCGAGCTGCCCGACGGCGGATACGGTTGAGGGGCGACCCTGCGGTGGAGGGGCAGTGATGGGGGAGTGAAGTTTCTTCACTCCCCCCGTCACCCGGCTGCATTGAAGTGCAGGCAAATATGGACGAGATCGTCCATATTGGCCTGCATGCACAGCCGACGGGGGACCAGCGATGAACGAGCGCGGGGCCGCACATCGTTCATCACTGGAGCTTCCACACTCAAAGATATGAACGGTATCTCGTTCATTTATGAACGAGATCGTTCATATCTTTAACTGATGTCGGCCAGTGTGTAGGGCCTATAAGCCAGGCCTCCAGATGTTGTGAAACTACAAGTCCCAGCATGCCCTTCTACACTTTTGCTATTAGGAAATGCTAAAACTGTGGCAGTGCATGATGGGATGTGTAGTTTCACAATAGCTGGAGAGCCACAGGTTGGCCAGGCCTGCTCTAAGCTCTGCCTTCTTACAGAAGAAGTCCACACCTTGACGGACGAAACGCGTTGGGACTGTTTGCTGCTGAACTCCCCTTGATGGACAGATAAGCGTTTGAACTTTTTTATCCTGTACGCATAATCTTTGGCTATCTTGTGTCCCTGGGATAGTTTGTTGCTGACCTCCCTATTCCTATGATGGACAGATAAGCTTTTTTAATTTTAAATCTTGTACGTGTGTTGTCTAGCCGTTTTTATGTTATTGTTCATTAAATCTGTATTTTATGTTGTGAAGCTACAGATTACATTTTATTGGGAATAAGCAAGTTCCCTAAATTCTTGCCCTATATTGCAAATGACATCATTTTAATCCATGAACGATACACACTATGTTTGCTGTTTTTTTCTTTTTACATGTTAATCTTAAAATGATGAACATCAGCTGGAAGTTCTCACTTACCAGATAAGTGTCCAAGGCCATAATTTTTACCTACCTGAGTATTTCCGTTATAATTGTTACTACACTCATTAGCGCTTATTTTCTCCACTACCTATTTAAATATAATTTTCTGATAATGCCCCACAGAATTTTATTAGGGGGGCACTTTTCATAGCCGTGTGAGAAACTGATTTTTTGAATACATTCTGCAGTATATTAGCACTCCTGTGATGGTATTGCGCCCTGGTGTACACTGTGTAAGTGCTGAAATAACCGTTCTCTAAAACTCCTGCTCATTCCGGGATGTGGGATCTTCAGACTCGTTTTCCTGGTTTTCAGCAGCCTTGAGCGTACTTAGAGAATTTCTACTTACCGCTTGCTGTCAATGGGTTAAACCTAATTAGACCTCAATTATAATTATAGGAATGCGTCCCTTTCAAGTGATAGGGTGTTATTTGTGGAAGGGGGTTGAACATGCAATAAACGCAGTGAAGACCAAAATGTAATCTACATGTATCTGTGTGTGTGGGTATATGTTTATATATACTGTATATATATACAGTCTTACCTCTTTGTGCAACTAGTCTCCAATGCCGTGATTTCTTGAGGAGTGTATGCTGTTTTCACACTGATGCACGGAGACCTGCTGAGTTTTTGAGTTGGAGTGCCGGCTGCTATGGATTGTGTATATATATATATATACACACACACACACACACACACACACACACACACACACACACACACACACACAATAGATAGCACCTGTCCTTGTGTATCTATGCTCATTTCCCAATAGATTGTAAGCTTGCGAGCAGGGCCCTCCTACCTCTAACTGTTTGTTATTACCCAGGTTTGTTTTATCATTGTTTCCAATTGTAGAGCGCAGCGGAATTTGCTGCGCTATATAAGAAACTGTTAATAAATAAATAAATAAATAATATATATATATATATATATATATATATACACATCATCGGATTGGCACTCACCCTTCCCTGTAAATGGAGCCCCCGTGCCTTCTGGAAACTGTGGTACATACAGCAAATCCTAGCATGCAGCGGCACTCAGGGACAGACTCATGAATATTCCAAACAAGCGGTGTTTATTCCATAATGGTGTGAAAAAAGAACATCCAACGTTTCGGGGTGCTAACACCCCTTTGTCAAGGTGAACAAGTAAGAAGTTCACCTTGACAAAGGGGTGTTAGCACCCCGAAACGTTGGATGTTCTTTTTTCACACCATTATGGAATAAACACTGCTTGTTTGGAATATTCATGAGTCTGTCCCTGAGTGCCGCTGCATGCTAGGATTTGCTGTATATATATATATATATATATATATGTATACAGTATGTGTGTGTATATTGCTATTTGTACCTTTCAGCCTCTTTGCACGAGTTCAGCGATGTAGAATGATACAGTAACACCATGACAGTAGGAAAGGTGTCCCCTGAGGCCTTACAAGAGACTTGTGTGTAATTTACCTCAACTATTTAACCCCTTCAGTCCCGGTGGTGCGTGTAGCCAACATGTCTCTACAAAGTGCAGGATTTGCACCAGCCTCCACCGTGCCGCGTGAAGCACTTCTATTGGTGCCACTACTAACCTGGACTTCGTCTGTGAGTAATGTCTTGTCACACTTTGCCTCTGGGCCCCCGGTACAAACAGAGAGGCCGGTTATTTACATGGTTCCCAGTCATAATTACAAGGCTAAAGCCGCACCAATTACTGGTTCAACAACAAAGCCTTTTTTTTGTTTTTTGTTAAAGTGTGTCTCCCTCCCCTGAATTTGAGTCACCCATATTATAGTGATGTCATTGCAGCATACCATCACCATATATGTGCATAGGTATAGGTGGATGTAAGTTGCGTTACAGGCCTGGACAGGTCCAGTCATAGGTGACATCGGAGTATGTACAGTGCCCGCTCACATAAGGAACCTGATTTTTTTTCCCCAGATGCTGTTATGGAGTCCAACTGGGTAACATGAACGTCTGATTTTGAAATTGATACTATTTGCAGTCACAACATCCATGTCTAATGAACCTGATATTCATGATAATGTATCTTAGGAGTATGTGATATCACTGAGGTATGAGGCACAAAGTGTGACAGTAAAGTAATTAGGTCCTAGTCACTTTATATGCAGCACAACCAAGATGGCTGACATCCCAGCTACTTTCGAGGGCAAGATAAATATTTCCTGGAATTTATGACCCAAAATGGCTGCCCCAGCTGTTTTATATTTCATGGCTTTCAGTATTTTCTGCAAATCTAAACTTCTTCTGTGTTTTGTTAGTGACCATGAGTCCTTAAGGAGAAAAGCGCTATATAAATAAAATAATCATATTATTAAAAGTAATATTATAGGTTGAATATTGGTTTGTTCCACAAAATGGCCGCTGCCTCGTTTGCATTGATGAATCTGGGGGGAATCAGGACAATCGCCCCCTCACCATACGCAGCCAGTTAGTTTGGGTGACTGTGAACTCCCTCCTGCCTGCTGGGCCTCCTCCTCTCTAGTAGACTTTGGGCACTTGGGGACCCTAGCGCTGTCCCAGAGTCTAGTGCACATGCGTAGGTCTCTGGGAAAATGACGTGAAACCCCGGGAAAATGTCTGCTGCGCCATTTTCCTGGTGATTTCTGCAGTCCTGCTGCTGCCGACGTGGGGACCCTGGAAGGTAAGTATTTAAAAAAATGGATACTGGTTCACGGTCTGCGGTGTGGGCCCCATGGAACCTGGGGGCCAGTGTGCATTGCACCCATTATAAATACGCCAGTGCAAGGGTGGCTCTAGTAGCAGAGCGTGTGTATGCGGCACATCGGGGCAGGGAGAAAGCAGAGGCTTCTGATGTGTGGTGGGCTGGGGTCCTAAACTGGCTGCTTATGGGGAGGGAGTGGAAAAAGATGCGTATGTTATGGTTCCACCCTCCCGGATCCACCGATTGTAAAGGGTACAACGTTGGAGTGTGCAGAAGTAGGTGCATGTAAGTTCAAGAAAATGTCCCGCATTGCGGCAGTAATGTGTCACCTATCCTGGTGGAAGTGACTCAAAGCCATTGCCTGTAAGTACCTGAAAGGCACGGCTGGCGGAATAACGCACACTCATTGTCTGTCTGACAGTCATCTCACATCAGATCAAAAATGGGAGCACGTCGTCATTTAGGCTGCATTTGTGTCATCACCATGAGCCACAGAGATAAGAGGATGTCCGTCATATCTGCTTGTGGTTTAAATGCTTTAGGGGTACATTTACTAAGCAGTGATAAGAGCGGAGAAGTGAGCCAGTGGAGAAGTTGCCCATGGCAACCAATCAGCACTGAAGTAACATCTATAATTTGCATACTATAATGATACAGAGCTGCTGATTGGTTGATGGGGAAATATCTTCACTGGCTCACTTCTCTGCTCTTATTACTACTTAGTAAATGTACCTCTTATTTCCTTAGCAAGCCTGTCCCCAAGGCCTATCCCAGGCTCTCCAGCTCCCCCTAGCCTGTGCACGTGGAAGAGGCGCTTCTTTCCCCTATCACCGCACTGGCTCCAACTTGGAAGGTGGAACGGCACCACCATCTTACCAAATACTGTATTTTCCAAGCAGTGAAGTTCGTCCCAGATCTGCTTGTCACCTGCACACAGGGAAGGATGTACTAAAGTGAAAATGTGGTAAAAAAAAACCCTGTTTTCTGGGTTTTTACCGCATTTTTTGTTTTTTTCATACGTACTTATCGGGAGAGCTGTCCTCTGCGATACTAATCACGTTTGTGAATATGCAATTAGTATCAACGCGATAAGTGTCGGGATTTACCGCAATTCTTTGGTACGTCCCGCCCACAGTCAGGGCAGCCATTTTGTGGACTTATTATGCCACTTTGTAAGGTTGAATGCACAGTGGAGGGGAGCCCACAAAATGGCTCCCCTCCACTGTGTACACGCGGCACTCGTCTGGCCCACAACTTACTTGTTAATATCTGGAGCCTGCCTAACAAGCTCTTCACAATCTCAGAGAAACGAGCCGATTGGTTTAATATTGTGCTCGCAGCTCATCAAAGCAGCTGTTACCGGCGTCATGCACATATACCCCCATTGTGATTTTATCTGCGACTCTCTGATGACACCGCACATGTGTCGCAAGTCTTGCCTCCATGGCCTCGGGGGAACATTTTCTTTTTTGTTGAGCCCCTGGCTAAAAAGTTGCTATTTCAAGGTAAATTCTTGAATGTTGCTTCAGGCACGATGCCATCTGTTTTGATAGATATCTTATCATAGGTTAAAATTCCTCCACTGCATGTACTTAAAACTCATTAGGAAGCCCAGTGACAGCAGACAGTGTTCTCTGGAAGGAACACACCAAGATAAAATTGATTAATGCTTTGTACTTTTCCCTCATAACTAATGTATTACTAAGGTCTGTTTTCACAAGAGACACCTAAGTTCACACTTGCCTACTCTCCCGGAATGGCCGGGAGGCTCCCGAAAATCGAGTGACCCTCCCGGCCCCCCAGAAGAGCAGACAAGTCTCCCGATTTTTCTATTCCCCCCCTGTCCAGCCGCCCACTTTGAGAGTAAAGTGAGCGGTCCGGAGAGTCGATGACGCGATTCTTGTTGAATCGCGTCATCATAGTCACGCCCCCTGCTGTAAAATGACGGTTATAGCAGCATTACAGAACGGGGGGCGTGGCTTAAATGTTGTGCTGATGTAACCCCACCTTCGTCCTGCCTCCGCCACGCCCCGTTCTACCTCCACCACGCCCCCTCTTCTCGTCATTGTTCTGCCCTGCCCCTTCACTGAACCAACCTGGCAGCTCTCTCCCGGAGAATGCTGCCAAAGGGGGTCATTCCGAGTTGATCGCTCGCTAGCTAGTTTTAGCAGCCGTGCAAACGCTATGCCGCCGCCCACTGGGAAGTGTATTTTAGCTTAGCAGAAGTGCGAACGCCTGTGCAGCCGAGCTCTGCAAAAACAGTTTGTGCAGTTTCAGAGTAGCTCTGAACCTACTCAGCGCTTGCGATCACTTCAGCCTATTCGTGTCCGGAGTTGACGTCATACACCCGCTCAGCGAACGCCCAGCCATGCCTGCATTTTTTCAGACACGCCTGCGTTTTTGCAAACACTCCCTGAAAACGGTCAGTTGACACCCAGAAACGCCCCCTTCCTGTCAATCTTCTTGCAGCCATCAGTGCAAAGAAAAACTTCGCTAGAACCTGAGCACAACCACAAAGGGCTTTGTACCCGTACGTCGCGTGTGCACATTGCGGGGCAAACACATGCGCAGAAATGCCGTTTTTTTACCTGATCGCTGCATTGCGAAAATCGGCAGCGAGCGATCAACTCGGAATGACCCCCAAAAAGTAGGTAAGCATGCACCTAAGGCTGAGAATGGTGTATGAAGTCCAGCGTTAGGTGTAGAAGAAATTAACCAAGAATGTCACATAACCGCTGCCTTATACAGGAATTGTGAAGGACTTCTAAGGGTATATTTACTAAAGTATGGGTTTTTAGAAGTGCAGATGTTGCCCATGGCAACCAATCAAATTCTAGCTATTATCTTCTAGAAGCTGCTAGATAAATGCTAAGTAGAATCTGATTGGTTGCTATAGGCAACATCTCTACTTCTAAAAACCTGTAGATTAGTAGGGGGTCTATTTACTAAGCCTTGGATGGAGATAAAGGGGGACATTTACTAAGCAGTGATAAGAGCGGAGAAGTGAGCCAGTGGAGAAGGTGCCCCATCAACCAATCAGCAGCTCTGTATAATCTTCTAGTATGCAAATTATAGATGTTACTTCAGTGCTGATTGGTTGCCATGGGCAACTTCTCCACTGGCTCACTTCTCCACTCTTATCACTGCTTAGTAAATGTCCCTCAAAGTCCCAGCCAATCAGCTCCTAACTGTCATTTTCAAACACAGCCTGTGACATGGCAGTTAGGAGCTGATTGGCTGGTGCTTTATTTCCATCCACTTTATCACCATCCAAGGCTTTAGTACATAGACCCCACAGCCTCTATAATCATTTGTACATTTTTCAGAATTTTAGCAAAATTGAAGCCGGGTGCCAGGTGAGAGGCGGAGGTCGCAGAGAGTTTGGGGACAGTATCTGAAGTGCTGCGCAGTGTCACGTAACCATGTGTTACAATCCTTTGTCATTGCATTTCCCCAGTTGGCTGCACACAGTGTTCTAAATTAAAACGTTGGCAGCAATGCGCAGAAATTTAGTGTATTTACTTAGAAATGTGTTGTTGGGATAGAATCCCCCTTTTCATATTTCCATGTATCCCTAAATGTGTGTAGTTTGCATGTTCTCCCCGTACTTGCACGGGTTTCCTCCGGGTACTTTGGTCCATACTTACCTACTTTGTTGTCCCCTCCTCCAGGGGGCGTGACCGGGGGGGGGGGGGGGGGGGGGACGGTGGGCTGTCTAGGGGCGTGGCATCGCAATAATGTCATTATGGCTCCGCCCCCGGTATGCAGTAATGAGAAAACAGGCACTGTATAGAGCGGGTGTTACATTATTTTCCCTTCAGTGTATTTTTTTACAATAATTTTATTTAAGCCCAAATTGTATCCTGAACCTTATTTTTCTCTTCCCAAAACCGGACATGCACCAACACCTATCATAGTCGATGTGTATATTTTCTATTCTATTTATGGGGTTTCGGTAACCCTTTTCCCCCCAGCTGCTCCCAAACCCACACCCAGTGCACCTCTCATTCCTTACAAAAATGACACTTGGCGAGCTTGAGTTACCCTTTTCATACAAATTACTGGGTGCAATGATTCTTTATTGAGCTGTTTGCCAAACTTTATTCCATCTCAAGTCACCCTAACAGTCCAGGTTTTAAGGAAATCCAGACTTGAGCACAGGTGACCGAATCAGTACCTTAGTCAATTTGATGTAATAATTAGAGATGAGCGGGTTCGGTTTCTCTGAATCCGAACCCGCACGAACTTCATGTTTTTTTCACGGGTCCGAGCAGACTCGGATCCTCCCGCCTTGCTCGGTTAACCCGAGCGCGCCCGAACGTCATCATGACGCTGTCGGATTCTCGCGAGACTCGGATTCTATATAAGGAGCCGCGCGTCGCCGCCATTTTCACACGTGCATTGAGATTGATAGGGAGAGGACGTGGCTGGCGTCCTCTCCATTTAGATTAGGGTTGAGAGAGAGAGAGAGAGATTGACCTGAGGCTGTGATACTGTAGAAGAGAGTGCAGAGTTTAGTGACTGACGACCACAGTGACCACCAGACAGTGCAGTTGTTTGTTTTATTTAATATATCCGTTCTCTGCCTGAAAAAAACGATACACACAGTGACTCAGTCACATACCATATCTGTGTGCACTGCTCAGCCCAGTGTGCTGCATCAATGTATATATATATCTGACTGTGCTCAGCTCACACAGCTTATAATTGTGGGGGAGACTGGGGAGCACTGCAGTGCCAGTTATAGGTTATAGCAGGAGCCAGGAGTACATAATATTATATTAAAATTAAACAGTGCACACTTTTGCTGCAGGAGTGCCACTGCCAGTGTGACTAGTGACCAGTGACCTGACCACCAGTATATATAATATTAGTAGTATACTATCTCTTTATCAACCAGTCTATATTAGCAGCAGACACAGTACAGTGCGGTAGTTCACGGCTGTGGCTACCTCTGTGTCGGCACTCGGCAGCCCGTCCATAATTGTATATACCACCTAACCGTGGTTTTATTTCTTTCTTTATAGTCATACTAGTTACG
Organism: Pseudophryne corroboree; assembly: GCF_028390025.1. Taxonomy (NCBI): domain Eukaryota; kingdom Metazoa; phylum Chordata; class Amphibia; order Anura; family Myobatrachidae; genus Pseudophryne; species Pseudophryne corroboree. The sequence continues at coordinate 162,312,710 of NC_086455.1, read as the reverse complement.
AGTATACTATCTCTTTATCAACCAGTCTATATTAGCAGCAGACACAGTACAGTGCGGTAGTTCACGGCTGTGGCTACCTCTGTGTCGGCACTCGGCAGCCCGTCCATAATTGTATATACCACCTAACCGTGGTTTTTTTTTCTTTCTTTATAGTCATACTAGTTACGAGTATACTATCTCTTTATCAACCAGTCTATATTAGCAGCAGACACAGTACAGTGCGGTAGTTCACGGCTGTGGCTACCTCTGTGTCGGCACTCGGCAGCCCGTCCATAATTGTATATACCACCTAACCGTGGTTTTTTTTTCTTTCTTTATACATACATACTAGTTACGAGTATACTATCTCTTTATCAACCAGTCTATATTAGCAGCAGACACAGTACAGTGCGGTAGTTCACGGCTGTGGCTACCTCTGTGTCGGCACTCGGCAGCCCGTCCATAATTGTATATACCACCTAACCGTGGTTTTTTTTTCTTTCTTTATACATACATACTAGTTACGAGTATACTATCTCTTTATCAACCAGTCTATATATTAGCAGCAGACACAGTACAGTGCGGTAGTTCACGGCTGTGGCTACCTCTGTGTCGGCACTCGGCAGCCCGTCCATAATTGTATATACCACCTAACCGTGGTTTTTTTTTCTTTCTTTATACATACATACTAGTTACGAGTATACTATCTCTTTATCAACCAGTCTATATATTAGCAGCAGACACAGTACAGTGCGGTAGTTCACGGCTGTGGCTACCTCTGTGTCGGCACTCGGCAGCCCGTCCATAATTGTATATACCACCTAACCGTGGTTTTTTTTTCTTTCTTTATACATACATACTAGTTACGAGTATACTATCTCTTTATCAACCAGTCTATATTAGCAGCAGACACAGTACAGTGCGGTAGTTCACGGCTGTGGCTACCTCTGTGTCGGCACTCGGCAGCCCGTCCATAATTGTATATACCACCTAACCGTGGTTTTTTTTTCTTTCTTTATACATACATACTAGTTACGAGTATACTATCTCTTTATCAACCAGTCTATATATTAGCAGCAGACACAGTACAGTGCGGTAGTTCACGGCTGTGGCTACCTCTGTGTCGGCACTCGGCAGCCCGTCCATAATTGTATATACCACCTAACCGTGGTTTTTTTTTCTTTCTTTATACATACATACTAGTTACGAGTATACTATCTCTTTATCAACCAGTCTATATTAGCAGCAGACACAGTACAGTGCGGTAGTTCACGGCTGTGGCTACCTCTGTGTCGGCACTCGGCAGCCCGTCCATAATTGTATATACCACCTAACCGTGGTTTTTTTTTCTTTCTTTATACATACATACTAGTTACGAGTATACTATCTCTTTATCAACCAGTCTATATATTAGCAGCAGACACAGTACAGTGCGGTAGTTCACGGCTGTGGCTACCTCTGTGTCGGCACTCGGCAGCCCGTCCATAATTGTATACTAGTATCCAATCCATCCATCTCCATTGTTTACCTGAGGTGCCTTTTAGTTGTGCCTATTAAAATATGGAGAACAAAAATGTTGAGGTTCCAAAATTAGGGAAAGATCAAGATCCACTTCCACCTCGTGCTGAAGCTGCTGCCACTAGTCATGGCCGAGACGATGAAATGCCAGCAACGTCGTCTGCCAAGGCCGATGCCCAATGTCATAGTACAGAGCATGTCAAATCCAAAACACCAAATATCAGTAAAAAAAGGACTCCAAAACCTAAAATAAAATTGTCGGAGGAGAAGCGTAAACTTGCCAATATGCCATTTACCACACGGAGTGGCAAGGAACGGCTGAGGCCCTGGCCTATGTTCATGGCTAGTGGTTCAGCTTCACATGAGGATGGAAGCACTCAGCCTCTCGCTAGAAAAATGAAAAGACTAAAGCTGGCAAAAGCAGTAGCACCGCAAAGAACTGTGCGTTCTTCGAAATCCCAAATCCACAAGGAGAGTCCGACTCCAATTGTGTCGGTTGCGATGCCTGACCTTCCCAACACTGGACGTGAAGAGCATGCGCCTTCCACCATTTGCACGCCCCCTGCAAGTGATGGAAGGAGCACCCGCAGTCCAGTTCCTGATAGTCAGATTGAAGATGTCAGTGTTGAAGTACACCAGGATGAGGAGGATATGGGTGTTGCTGGCGCTGGGGAGGAAATTGACCAGGAGGATTCTGATGGTGAGGTGGTTTGTTTAAGTCAGGCACCCGGGGAGACACCTGTTGTCCGTGGTAGGAATATGGCCGTTGACATGCCTGGTGAAAATACCAAAAAAATCAGCTCTTCGGTGTGGAAGTATTTCACCAGAAATGCGGACAACAGGTGTCAAGCCGTGTGTTCCCTTTGTCAAGCTGTAATAAGTAGGGGTAAGGACGTTAACCACCTCGGAACATCCTCCCTTATACGTCACCTGCAGCGCATTCATAATAAGTCAGTGACAAGTTCAAAAACTTGGGCCGACAGCGGAAGCAGTCCACTGACCAGTAAATCCCTTCCTCTTGTAACCAAGCTCACGCAAACCACCCCACCAACTCCCTCAGTGTCAATTTCCTCCTTCCCCAGGAATGCCAATAGTCCTGCAGGCCATGTCACTGGCAATTCTGACGATTCCTCTCCTGCCTGGGATTCCTCCGATGCATCCTTGCGTGTAACGCCTACTGCTGCTGGCGCTGCTGTTGTTGCTGCTGGGAGTCGATGGTCATCCCAGAGGGGAAGTCGTAAGACCACTTTTACTACTTCCACCAAGCAATTGACTGTCCAACAGTCCTTTGCGAGGAAGATGAAATATCACAGCAGTCATCCTACTGCAAAGCGGATAACTGAGGCCTTGACATCCTGGGTGGTGAGAAACGTGGTTCCGGTATCCATCATTACTGCAGAGCCAACTAGAGACTTGTTGGAGGTACTGTGTCCCCGGTACCAAATACCATCTAGGTTCCATTTCTCTAGGCAGGCGATACCGAAAATGTACACAGACCTCAGAAAAAGAGTCACCAGTGTCCTAAAAAATGCAGATGTACCCAATGTCCACTTAACCACGGACATGTGGACAAGTGGAGCAGGGCAGGGTCAGGACTATATGACTGTGACAGCCCACTGGGTAGATGTATGGACTCCCGCCGCAAGAACAGCAGCGGCGGCACCAGTAGCAGCATCTCGCAAACGCCAACTCTTTCCTAGGCAGGCTACGCTTTGTATCACCGGTTTCCAGAATACGCACACAGCTGAAAACCTCTTACGGCAACTGAGGAAGATCATCGCGGAATGGCTTACCCCAATTGGACTCTCCTGTGGATTTGTGGCATCGGACAACGCCAGCAATATTGTGTGTGCATTAAATCTGGGCCAATTCCAGCACGTCCCATGTTTTGCACATACCTTGAATTTGGTGGTGCAGAATTTTTTAAAAAACGACAGGGGCGTGCAAGAGATGCTGTCGGTGGCCAGAAGAATTGCGGGACACTTTCGGCGTACAGGCACCACGTACAGAAAACTGGAGCACCACCAAAAACTACTGAACCTGCCCTGCCATCATCTGAAGCAAGAAGTGGTAACGAGGTGGAATTCAACCCTGTATATGCTTCAGAGGTTGGAGGAGCAGCAAAAGGCCATTCAAGCCTATACAATTGAGCACGATATAGGAGGTGGGATGCACCTGTCTCAAGCGCAGTGGAGAATGATTTCAACGTTGTGCAAGGTTCTGATGCCCTTTGAACTTGCCACACGTGAAGTCAGTTCAGACACTGCCAGCCTGAGTCAGGTCATTCCCCTCATCAGGCTTTTGCAGAAGAAGCTGGAGACATTGAAGGAGGAGCTAACACGGAGCGATTCCGCTAGGCATGTGGGACTTGTGGATGGAGCCCTTAATTCGCTTAGCAAGGATTCACGGGTGGTCAATCTGTTGAAATCAGAGCACTACATTTTGGCCACCGTGCTCGATCCTAGATTTAAAGCCTACCTTGGATCTCTCTTTCCGGCAGACACAAGTCTGCTGGGGTTCAAACACCTGCTGGTGAGTAAATTGTCAAGTCAAGCGGAACGCGACCTGTCAACAACATCTCCTCCTTCACATTCTCCCGCAACTGGGGGTGCGAGGAAAAGGCTCAGAATTCCGAGCCCACCCGCTGGCGGTGATGCAGGGCAGTCTGGAGCGACTGCTGATGCTGACATCTGGTCCGGACTGAAGGACCTGACAACGATTACGGACATGTCGTCTACTGTCACTGCATATGATTCTCTCCCCATTGAAAGAATGGTGGAGGATTATATGAGTGACCGCATCCAAGTAGGCACGTCACACAGTCCGTACTTATACTGGCAGGAAAAAGAGGCAATTTGGAGGCCCTTGCTCAAACTGGCTTTATTCTACCTAAGTTGCCCTCCCACAAGTGTGTACTCCGAAAGAGTGTTTAGTGCCGCCGCTCACCTTGTCAGCAATCGGCGTACGAGGTTACATCCAGAAAATGTGGAGAAGATGATGTTCATTAAAATGAATTATAATCAATTCCTCCGTGGAGACATTGACCAGCAGCAATTGCCTCCACAAAGTACACAGGGAGCTGAGATGGTGGATTCCAGTGGGGACGAATTGATAATCTGTGAGGAGGGGGATGTACACGGTGATATATCGGAGGATGATGATGAGGTGGACATCTTGCCTCTGTAGAGCCAGTTTGTGCAAGGAGAGATTAATTGCTTCTTTTTTGGTGGGGGTCCAAACCAACCCGTCATATCAGTCACAGTCGTGTGGCAGACCCTGTCACTGAAATGATGGGTTGGTTAAAGTGTGCATGTCCTGTTTATACAACATAAGGGTGGGTGGGAGGGCCCAAGGACAATTCCATCTTGCACCTCTTTTTTCTTTTCTTTTTCTTTGCGTCATGTGCTGTTTGGGGAGGGTTTTTTGGAAGGGACATCCTGCGTGACACTGCAGTGCCACTCCTAGATGGGCCCGGTGTTTGTGTCGGCCACTAGGGTCGCTTATCTTACTCACACAGCTACCTCATTGCGCCTCTTTTTTTCTTTGCGTCATGTGCTGTTTGGGGAGGGTTTTTTGGAAGGGACATCCTGCGTGACACTGCAGTGACACTCCTAGATGGGCCCGGTGTTTGTGTCGGCCACTAGGGTCGCTTATCTTACTCACACAGCTACCTCATTGCGCCTCTTTTTTTCTTTGCGTCATGTGCTGTTTGGGGAGGGTTTTTTGGAAGGGACATCCTGCGTGACACTGCAGTGCCACTCCTAGATGGGCCCGGTGTTTGTGTCGGCCACTAGGGTCGCTAATCTTACTCACACAGCTACCTCATAGCGCCTCTTTTTTTCTTTGCGTCATGTGCTGTTTGGGGAGGGTTTTTTGGAAGGGCCATCCTGCGTGACACTGCAGTGCCACTCCTAGATGGGCCCGGTGTTTGTGTCGGCCACTAGGGTCGCTTATCTTACTCACACAGCGACCTCGGTGCAAATTTTAGGACTAAAAATAATATTGTGAGGTGTGAGGTATTCAGAATAGACTGAAAATGAGTGGAAATTATGGTTTTTGAGGTTAATAATACTTTGGGATCAAAATGACCGCCAAATTCTATGATTTAAGCTGTTTTTTAGGTTTTTTGGAAAAAAACACCCGAATCCAAAACACACACGAATCCGACAAAAAAAATTCGGTGAGGTTTTGCCAAAACGCGGTCGAACCCAAAACACGGCCGCGGAACCGAACCCAAAACCAAAACACAAAACCCGAAAAATTTCCGGCGCTCATCTCTAGTAATAATCTGTGCTCAAGCATGGATACCCTTAAAACTTGGATTATTAGGGTGCCTTAAGATCCAAGTTTAGGCATCTCTGCTTAATGCGCTCAGCAAGATCAAACAGTTTGTAAATGAATTTAAAATATAACACATCGCTGCAGTTCATACTTACCTACATTTTATTTCTCCTCTCCGGGAGAAGCCCGGAGAGGAGACGCTGCAGTGTCTTTGGGGGGTGGGGCCGGACTGTGACATCACTAAGCCCCACCCCCGCATCGAGAAATGCCGCGATTCGCGGGTCCACGGGAAGGGGGCGGGGCTAAAATGACGCGATTTGCGTCATTTTAACCCCTTCTCCACCCGATGGACCCGCGATTGCGGAAGGTTATCTCTCCATCCTGCTCGCATTACTAGGGTGCGAGCAGGATGCGGGAGACATGCCTACTCTTCCGGGGGTGCGGGGGGCTACCCCAAAAAACGGGAGCCTCCCACAGCTTCCGGGAGAGTAGGTAAGTATGCTGCAGTTACAACCATTCTATTCTGTACATAAGGCCTAATTCAGACCTGATCGCAACAGCAAACTGTTTCTCTAATGTGCAAAACCATGCTGCACTGCAAGTGGGGTAGATGTAACATGTGCAGAGAGAGTTAGATTTGGGTGGGGTGTGTTCAAACTTTATCTAAATTGCAGTGTAATAATAAAGCAGCCAGTATTTACCCTGCACAGAAACAACATAACCCTCCCAAATCTAACTCTCTCTGCACATGTTACATCGGCGCCACCTGCAGTGCACATGGTTTTGACCATTAGAGAAAGATTTTGCTTTTGCAATCAGGTCTGAATTAGGCCCATAGTGATTAATGAAGGGGATTATTCAGGTTTGTTAGCAAACCAAAAAAGTTAGCAATTGGGCAAAACCATGTGCACTGCAGGTGGGGCAGATGTAACATGTGCAGAGAGAGTTAGATTTGGGTGGGTTATATTGTTTCTGTGCAGGGTAAATACTGGCTGCTTTATTTTTACACTGCAATTTAGATTTCTCCCCGGGAACCCGCCGCAGCCAGCGCCAGCAAGACGCAACAACCCGGAGCCCACCGGGGGCGGCGACCGCCGGGAGACCCAGCGCACCCGGAGCGGTAAGCGCGGCAGCCGCAGCGCCGCGAGTGTGACAGTATCATGCTGAGACTTATAGATGCAGACTCTATAGTACCAAGCACTGTTAATCATAGTGTAAGGGGCACTACTGTGTAGCATAATGTTAATAAGGGGCTCTACTGTGCGGTGTAATGTGAGTAAGGGACACTACTGTGTGGTATAATGTGAGTAAGGGACACTACTGTGCGGTGTAATGTGAGTAAGGGACACTACTGTGCGGTGTAATGTGAGTAAGGGACACTACTGTGCAGTGTAATGTGAGTAAGGGACACTACTGTGCGGTGAAATGTGAGTAAGGGACACTACTGTGCGGTGTAATGTGAGTAAGGGACACTACTGTACGGTGTAATGTGAGTAAGGGACACTACTGTGCAGTGTAATGTGAGTAAGGGACACTACTGTGCAGTGTAATGTGAGTAAGGGACACTACTGTGCGGTGTAATGTGAGTAAGGGACACTACTGTGCAGTGAAATGTGAGTAAGGGACACTACTGTGCGGTGTAATGTGAGTAAGGGACACTACTGTACGGTGTAATGTGAGTAAGGGACACTACTGTGCAGTGTAATGTGAGTAAGGGACACTACTGTGCAGTGTAATGTGAGTAAGGGACACTACTGTGCGGTGTAATGTGAGTAAGGGACACTTCTGTACGGTGTAATGTGAGTAAGGGACACTACTGTGCAGTGTTATGTGAGTAAGGGACACTACTGTGCAGTGTAATGTGAGTAAGGGACACTACTGTGCGGTGTAATGTGAGTAAGGGACACTACTGTGCGGTGTAATGTGAGTAAGGGACACTACTGTGCGGTGTAATGTGAGTAAGGGACACTACTGTGCAGTGTAATGTGAGTAAGGGACACTACTGTGCGGTGTAATGTGAGTAAGGGACACTACTGTGCAGGGTAATGTGAGTAAGGGACACTACTGTGCAGTGTAATGTGAGTAAGGGACACTACTGTGCGGTGTAATGTGAGTAAGGGACACTACTGTGCGGTGTAATATGAGTAAGGGACACTACTGTGCGGTGTAATGTGAGTAAGGGACACTACTGTGCGGTGTAATGTGAGTAAGGGACACTACTATGCGGTGTAAGGTGAGTAAGGGACACTAATGTACGGTGTAATGTGAGTAAGGGACACTACTGTGCAGTGTAATGTGAGTAAGGGACACTACTGTGTGGTGTAATGTGAGTAAGGGACACTACTGTACGGTGTAATGTAAGTAAGGGACACTACTGTGCAGTGTAATGTGAGTAAGGGACACTACTGTGCAGTGTAATGTGAGTAAGGGACACTACTGTGCAGTGTAATGTGAGTAAGGGACACTACTGTGCGGTGTAATGTGAGTAAGGGACACTACTGTGCAGTGTAATGTGAGTAAGGGACACTACTGTGCAGTGTAATGTGAGTAAGGGACACTACTGTGCGGTGTAATGTGAGTAAGGGACACTACTGTGCGGTGTAATGTGAGTAAGGGACACTACTGTGCAGTGTAATGTGAGTAAGGGACACTACTGTGCGGTGTAATGTGAGTAAGGGACACTACTGTGCGGTGTAATATGAGTAAGGGACACTACTGTGCAGTGTAATGTGAGTAAGGGACACTACTGTGCGGTGAAATGTGAGTAAGGGACACTACTGTGCGGTGTAATGTGAGTAATGGACACTACTGTACGGTGTAATGTAAGTAAGGGACACTACTGTGCAGTGTAATGTGAGTAAGGGACACTACTGTGCGGTGTAATGTGAGTAAGGGACACTACTGTGCGGTGTAATGTGAGTAAGGGACACTACTGTGCGGTGAAATGTGAGTAAGGGACACTACTGTGCGGTGTAATGTGAGTAAGGGACACTACTGTGCGGTGTAATGTGAGTAAGGGACACTACTGTGCGGTGTAATATGAGTAAGGGACACTACTGTGCAGTGTAATGTGAGTAAGGGACACTACTGTGCGGTGAAATGTGAGTAAGGGACACTACTGTGCTGTGTAATGTGAGTAAGGGACACTACTGTACGGTGTAATGTAAGTAAGGGACACTACTGTGCAGTGTAATGTGAGTAAGGGACACTACTGTGCGGTGTAATGTGAGTAAGGGGCTCTAGTGTGTGGTGAAATGTGAGTAAGGGACACTACTGTGCAGTGTAATGTGAGTTAGGGACACTACTGTGCAGTGTAATGTGAGTAAGGGACACTACTGTGCGGTGTAATGTGAGTAAGGGACACTACTGTGCAGTGTAATGTGAGTAAGGGACACTACTGTGCGGTGAAATGTGAGTAAAGGACACTACTGTGCAGTGTAATGTGAGTAAGGGACACTACTGTGCGGTGTAATATGAGTAAGGGACACTACTGTGCAGTGTAATGTGAATAAGGGACACTACTGTGCGGTGTAATGTGAGTAAGGGACACTACTGTGCGGTGTAATGTGAGTAAGGGACACTACTGTGCGGTGTAATGCGAGTAAGGGACACTACTGTGTGGTGTAATGTGAGTAAGGGACACTACTGTGCGGTGTAATGTGAGTAAGGGACACTACTGTGCGGTGTAATGCGAGTAAGGGACACTACTGTGTGGTGTAATGTGAGTAAGGGACACTACGGTGCGGTGTAATGTGAGTAAGGGACACTACTGTGCGGTGTAATGTGAGTAAGGGACACTACTGTGCGGTGTAATGTGAGTAAGGGACACTACTGTGCGGTGTAATGTGAGTAAGGGACACTACTGTGCGGTGTAATGCGAGTAAGGGACACTACTGTGTGGTGTAATGTGAGTAAGGGACATTACTGTGCGGTGTAATGTGAGTAAGGGACACTACTGTGCGGTGTAATGTGAGTAAGTGACACTACTGTGCGGTGTAATGTGAGTAAGGGACACTACTGTTCGGTGTAATGTGAATAACGGACATTACTGTGCAGTGTAATGTGAGTAAGGGACACTACTGTGCGGTGTAATGTGAGTAAGGGACAGTACGTGTAATGTGAGTAAGGGACACTACTGTGCGGTGTAATGTGAGTAAGGGACACTATGTGTAATGTGAGTAAGGGACACTACTGTGCGGTGTAATGTGAGTAAGGGACACTACTACACAGTGTAATGTGAGTAAGGGACACTACTGTGCGGTGTAATGTGAGTAAGGGACACTACTGTGCGGTGTAATGTGAGTAAGGGACACTACTACACAGTGTAATGTGAGTAATGGACACTACTGTGTGGTGTAATGTGAGTAAAGGATACTACTGTGCGGTGTAATGTGAGTAAGGGACACTACTACACAGTGTAATGTGAGTAAGGGACACTACTGTGCGGTGTAATGTGAGTAAGGGATACTACTACACAGTGTAATGTGAGTAAGGGACACTACTGTGCGGTGTAATGTGAGTAAGGGATACTACTGTGCGGTGTAATGTGAGTAAGGGACACTACTATACAGTGTAATGTGAGTAAGGGACACTACTGTGTGGTGTAATGTGAGTAAGGGACACTACTGTGCGGTGTAATGTGAGTAAGGGACACTACTGTGCGGTGTAATGTGAATAAGGGACACTACTATACAGTGTAATGTGAGTAAGGGACACTACTGTGTGGTGTAATGTGAATAAGGGACACTACTGTGTGGTGTAATGTGAGCAAGGGACACTACTGTGCGGTGTAATGTGAGTAAGGGACACTACTGTGCGGTGTAATGTGAGTAAGGGACACTACTATACAGTGTAATGTGAATAACGGACACTACTGTGTGGTGTAATGTGAGTAAGGGATACTACTGTGCGGTGTAATGTGAATACGGGACACTACTATACAGTGTAATGTGAGTAAGGGACACTACTGTGCGGTGTAATGTGAATAAGGGACACTACTATACAGTGTAATGTGAGTAAGGGACACTACTGTGCGGTGTAATGTGAGTAAGGGACACTACTGTGCGGTGTAATGTGAATAAGGGACACTACTATACAGTGTAATGTGCATAAGGGACACTACTGTGCGGTGTCATTTGAATTTGGAGTCCTATTGTGTGGCCACACCCCCTCGTTGGCACACACGCCTTCCATATTTCAAATATGGGGGCCGCCAGTCCTATACTTTGCCAGGGGTGCTCGGAACGCTAGATACACCCCTGTACGGAAGATCCCTTAGCGTGACCTGTGTGAGAGCACTGCTTAGTTAGCAGGAGCCCTGGAGGTGGAATCCCACGCGCTGTACTTCTGGAGTGTTTGAACTGCTCCTTGAGTTATTGTTTAGGATCTTGTACCCAAAAATGACTGTGCATGCAGTAATGAATAGGGTGATGTGGAGCCAACTGCTTCTACTCCGTTCTATTTATAGGCACCAAAACCTCCAAAAACATCTCTCTAGGCCAACCGATAATTACACATCTGGATGAGTCTGCAGGCCCTCTCTACGGCCATCTCGCTCCAAAACCGCACGGAGTAGTTACAGCTCTCCTGTTGGTTGTTTCTGCTGGATGGAAATAGAGTAAACCTGACATCTTCACTCCGTGTTAGCAGCTTCCATTACAATAAATAGAGAACAATTACATACAAGAGACCCTTTCATTAAAAACAGATTTAAGAAATAGGATCTTCTTACTGTAGAGATGCGTGGGCTCGGATCTCAGAGATCACCCGAGCTTTCCCGACAAGATGGAATCCGAGCGGCGGTTTTGGTCCCCCCCCCCTAGTTCAGATTCCTAAACGAGGCAAAACGACATCTTCCCGGGGTGTGATTCTCACAGGCTTTAGATTGTATATAAGGGTCTTGTGGGGATGACTCTGCGCCATTTGTCACTGTCCATGTTGCTCTGCTGGCTGCTGGGCTGTGTCCAGTGGCTGCTGTGTCGTGTCCAGTGGCTGCTGTGCTGTGTCCAGTGGCTGCTGTGCTGTGTCCAGTGGCTGCTGTGCTGTGTCCAGTGGCTGCTGTGCTGTGTCCAGTGGCTGCTGTGCTGTGTCCAGTGGCTGCTGTGTCATGTCCAGTGGCTGCTGTGCTGTGTCCATCCACTCAGGCGTCGTGTCCAGTGGCTGCTGTGCTGTGTCCATCCACTCAGGCGTTGTGTCCAGTGGCTGCTGTGCTGTGTCCAGTGGCTGCTGTGTCATGTTCAGTGGCTGCTGTGCTGTGTCCATCCACTCAAGCGTCGTGTCCAGTGGCTGCTGTGCTGTGTCCAGTGGCTGCTGTGTCATGTCCAGTGGCTGCTGTGCTGTGTCCAGTGGCTGCTGTGTCATGTCCAGTGGCTGCTGTGCTGTGTCCATCCACTCAAGCGTTGTGTCCAGTGGCTGCTGTGCTGTGTCCATTCACTCAAGCGTAGTGTCCAGTGGCTGCTGTGCTGTGTCCACTGGCTGCTGTGCTGTGTCCACTGGCTGCTGTGTCGTGTCCAGTGGCTGCTGTGCTGTGTCCATCCACTCAGGCGTCGTGTCCAGTGGCTGCTGTGCTGTGTCCATCCACTCAAGCGTCGTGTCCAGTGGCTGCTGTGCTGTGTCCATCCACTCAAGCGTTGTGTCCAGTGGCTGCTGTGCTGTGTCCATCCACTCAAGCGTCGTGTCCAGTGGCTGCTGTGCTGTGTCCATCCACTCAAGCGTCGTGTCCAGTGGCTGCTGTGCTGTGTCCATCCACTCAGGCGTCGTGTCCAGTGGCTGCTGTGCTGTGTCCAGTGGCTGCTGTGTCTTGTCCAGTGGCTGCTGTGCTGTGTCCATCCACTCAAGCGTCGTGTCCAGTGGCTGCTGTGCTGTGTCATCCACTCCCTGTGTCCAGTGGCTGCTGTGCTGTGTCATCCACTCCCTGTGTCCAGTGGCTACTGTGCTGTGTCCATCTACTCCCTGTGTCTATCCACTCAAGTGGCTGTGCTGTGTCCAGTGGTTGCTGTGCTGTGTCCATCCACTCCCTGTGTCCAGTGGCTGCTGTGCTGTGTCCATCCACTCAAGTGGCTGTGTCCAGTGGCTGCTTTGCTGGGTACATCCATTCCAGTGCTGCTGATGTATCTGTCCAGTGTCCATACACTCCAGTGTTGCTGATATAGCTGTCCCGTGTTCACACACTCCAGTGCTGCTGACGTATCTGACCGGTGTTCATCCACTGTCCAGTGTCCATTCCAAAAAGTTAAACAAATGTAAAAAGTTTAAAAAAATTGTATTTTTTTGTACAACTTGTGTGTGCTGTACCCCTCACTGCGTTCAAATAAATTGAAGCGCTGTCAGTCTGCAGTGTGAATTGTCATATGCAAAAACCTTTTTTTGAATAAATACTATAATTGTTTGTTTGTTTTTTTGTACAATTGGTGTGTGGTGTAGGTGCCATACCCCACTTCGTTCAAATGACATATAAATACTGTGACACTGCAGTTAGTGGTGATTTTTTTGGGGGAAAAAATTCAAATAAATAATACTATTAAACTGTAGTTTGTACAGCTTGTGTGAGTGTTCATCAATATGGATCATGACAATCAGTCGAGACAAGAGCAGGAGCAGCAATGAAATGCTAGCGCTACAGGTGCTGCCAGTCATGATAGTACAGCATCTACTAAAGGAGGTCTAGGGGGACAGAAAGCTTATGAAAGGGCATGTGAAATCTAAATCTTTTACAATATTAAAAAGGGGTACAGGTATCACCTTAAAAAGCAACAAATCAGTGACCAAAAAAACTAAAGTTATGGCTTAAACTGTGTGTTCAGATTCAGAAATCCCTTAGGAGAGTCTAGGGGTTTCCACGTTAGCTATATGTGAGTCTGGAAATTCTCACACTGCCCTTGTAGAGCAGCCTCAGTCACTTCCTTCCACCATTTCTGCACCATCTGTACATATGGGGAGCAGTACAAGTAAAGATGGTGATGAGGACGACGGGTGGGGAAGGGGTTAAAATAATGCAAATTGCATCATTTTAGCCCCACCCCCTCCCCGCGGACCCGCAAATCGCAGCATTTTCCGATGTGGGGGTGGGGCTTGGTGATGTCACAGTCCGGCCCCGCCCCCCGAAGTCTCCTGCAGCGTCTCCTCTCCGGGAGAAGCCCTGTCCTGTTTTTGGGGGTAGCCCCCCGCACCCCCGGAAGAGTAGGCAGGTCTCCCGCATCCTGCTTGCACCCTAGTGATGCAGGCAGGATGGAGAGATAATCTTCCATATTCGTGGGTCCGTCGGGTGGGGAAGGGGTTAAAATTATGCAAATTGCGTCATTTTAGCCCTGCCCCCTTCCCGCGGACCTGCGAATCACAGCGTTTTCCGATGTTTTCCTGCAACGTCTCCTCCAGAAATCTAATGTAGGCTAGTATGATATATACAGGTTGAGTATCCCATATCCAAATATTCCGAAATACGGAATATTCCGAAATACGGACTTTTTTGAGTGAGATTGAGATAGTGAAACCTTTGTTTTCTGATGGCTCAATGTACACAAGCTTTGTTTAATACACAAAGTTATTAAAAATGTTGTATTAAATGACCTGCAGGCTGTGTGTATAAGGTGTATATGAAACATAAATGAATTCTGTGAATGTACACACACTTTGTTTAATGCACAAAGTTATAAAAGATATTGGCTAAAATTACCATCAAGCTGTGTGTATAAGGTGTATATGAAACATAAATGCATTCTGTGCTTAGACTTAGGTCCCATCACCATGATATCTCATCATGGTATGCAATTATTCCAAAATACGGAAAAATCCCATATCCAAAATACCTCTGGTCCCAAGCATTTTGGATAAGGGATACTCAACCTGTATAGGTATGGGGTGTCTTGCATCCCCCCCCCCAACCCCGCATCCATAGGCACCCATTATAAAATAAAATCCCACTCCAATAGAACCCACACTGGTCTCATATCCTAATAATAGTAGCCCTCGCAGCCCCTTAGTAGCAAAAAAAACATACATGTTCACTCACCCGCCCCTCCCCCCTCCCCAGGTTAAAAGACCCTCCCCCCAATACACTATGACCAGGGTATAGTTTTATTATTTTAATCCCACTCTAGCATAATTAAAATACTTTTATTAATCTCCACCACCCCTGCTGGTTATATTTGCCCCCCCTAGGGGTTACCCCCCACGGCCCATGGGCTTATACTCTCCCCCACCCCCTTTTCCCGTGCAGAGCGTAGCGTTAATAGAGATGTGCACCGGACATTTTTCGGGTTTTGTGTTTTGGTTTTGGATTTGGTTCCGCGGCCGTGTTTGGGATTCGGACACGTTTTGGCAAAACCTCCCTGAAATTTTTTTGTCGGATTCGGGTATGTTTTGGATTCGGGTGTTTTTTTTTTTTAAAAACCCTCAAAAACAGCTTAAATTATAGAATTTGGGGGTCATTCTCATCCCATAGTATTATTAACCTCAATAACCATAATTTCCACTCATTTCCAGTATATTCTGAACACCTCACACCTCACAATGTTATTTTTAGTCCTAAAGTCCTAAAATTTGCACCGAGGTCGCTGGATGACTAAGCTAAGCGACCCAAGTGGCCGGCACAAACACCTGGCCCATCTAGGAGTGGCACTGCAGTGTCAGACAGGATGGCACTTAAAAAAATAGTCCCCAAACAGCACATGATGCAAAGAAAAAAAGAGGTGCACCAAGGTCGCTGGATGGCTAAACTAAGCGACCCAAGTGGCTGGCACAAACACCTGGCCCATCTAGGAGTGGCACTGCAGTGTCAGACAGGATGGCACTTAAAAAAATTGTCCCCAAACAGCACATGATGCAAAGAAAAAAAGAGGTGCACCAAGGTCGCTGGATGGCTAAGCTAAGCGACCCAAGTGGCCGGCACAAACACCTGGCCCATCTAGGAGTGGCACTGCAGTGTCAGACAGGATGGCACTTAAAAAAATAGTCCCCAAACAGCACATGATGCAAAGAAAAAAAGAGGTGCACCAAGGTCGCTGGATGACTAAGCTAAGTGACCCAAGTGGCCGGCACAAACACCTGGCCCATCTAGGAGTGGCACTGCAGTGTCAGACAGGATGGCACTTAAAAAAATAGTCCCCAAACAGCACATGATGCAAAGAAAAAAAGAGGTGCACCAAGGTCGCTGGATGGCTAAGCTAAGCGACCCAAGTGGCCGGCACAAACACGGGGCCCATCTAGGAGTGGCACTGCAGTGTCAGACAGGATGGCACTTAAAAAAAATAGTCCCCAAACAGCACATGGTGCAAAGAAAAAAAGAGGTGCACCAAGGTCGCTGGATGGCTAAGCTAAGCGACCCAAGTGGCCGGCCTCCCTCCACATTTTTGTTCTCCATCTTTTAATGTGTGGAATTATATGCCAGTAATATATCAGTAGCAATGGCCTACTGTACCGTACTGCTATATATATATATGTATATATATACTGGTGGTCAGCAAAATTCTGCACTGTCCTCCTCCTATATACTGCGCACAACTACAATACAGCACAGACATGGATAGTATACTTGACGACACAGAGGTAGAGCAATGAACTACTGTACCGTACTGCTATATATATATACTGGTGGTCAGCAAAATTCTGCACTGTCCTCCTACTATATACTGCGCACAACTACAATGCAGCACAGATATGGATAGTATACTGGACGACACAGAGGTAGAGCAATGGACTACTGTACCGTACTGCTATATATATACTGGTGGTCAGCAAAATTCTGCACTGTCCTCCTACTATATACTGCGCACAACTACAATGCAGCACAGATATGGATAGTATACTTGACGACACAGAGGTAGAGCAATGGACTACTGTACCGTACTGCTATATATATACTGGTGGTCAGCAAAATTCTGCACTGTCCTCCTACTATATACTGCGCACAACTACAATGCAGCACAGATATGGATAGTATACTTGACGACACAGAGGTAGAGCAATGGACTACTGTACCGTACTGCTATATATATACTGGTGGTCAGCAAAATTCTGCACTGTCCTCCTACTATATACTGCGCACAACTACAATGCAGCACAGATATGGATAGTATACTTGACGACACAGAGGTAGAGCAATGGGCTACTGTACCGTACTGCTATATATATACTGGTGGTCAGCAAAATTCTGCACTGTCCTCCTACTATATACTGCACACAACTACAATGCAGCACAGATATGGATAGTATACTTGATGACACAGAGGTAGAGCAATGGACTACTGTACCGTACTGCTATATATATACTGGTGGTCAGCAAAATTCTGCACTGTCCTCCTACTATATACTGCGCACAACTACAATGCAGCACAGATATGGATAGTATACTTGACGACACAGAGGTAGAGCAATGGACTACTGTACCGTACTGCTATATATATACTGGTGGTCAGCAAAATTCTGCACTGTCCTCCTACTATATACTGCACACAACTACAATGCAGCACAGATATGGATAGTATACTTGACGACACAGAGGTAGAGCAATGGACTACTGTACCGTACTGCTATATATATACTGGTGGTCAGCAAAATTCTGCACTGTCCTCTTACTATATACTGCGCACAACTACAATGCAGCACATATATGGATAGTATACTTGACGACACAGAGGTAGAGCAATGGACTACTGTACCGTACTGCTATATATATACTGGTGGTCAGCAAAATTCTGCACTGTCCTCCTACTATATACTGCGCACAACTACAATGCAGCACAGATATGGATAGTATACTTGATGACACAGAGGTAGAGCAATGGACTACTGTACCGTACTGCTATATATATATACTGGTGGTCAGCAAAATTCTGCACTGTCCTCCTACTATATACTGCGCACAACTACAATGCAGCACAGATATGGATAGTATACTTGACAACACAGAGGTAGAGCAATGGACTACTGTACCGTACTGCTATATATATACTGGTGGTCAGCAAAATTATGCACTGTCCTCCTACTATATACTGCGCACAACTACAATGCAGCACAGATATGGATAGTATACTTGACGACACAGAGGTAGAGCAATGGACTACTGTACCGTACTGCTATATATATATATACTGGTGGTCAGTAAAATTCTGCACTGTCCTCCTACAATGCAGCACAGATATGGAGCGTTTTCAGGCAGAGAACGTAGATATTTGCAGCACACTGAGCACAGATATTTGCAGCACACTGAGCACAGATATTTGCAGCATACTGAACAGTGAACACAGAAACTGAGAGAACGCAGTCACATCCTCTCGCTATCATCTCCAAAGCACGAGTGAAAATGTCAGCGACGCGCGGCTCCTTATATAGAATACGAATCTCGCGAGAATACGACAGCGGGATGATGACGTTCGGGCGCCTTCTGGTTAACCGAGCAAGGCGGGAAGATTTGAGTCTGCCTAGGGACCGTGTAAAATGGGTGAAGTTCAGGGGGGTTCGGATCTCGAGGAAGCGAACCCGCTCATCTCTAGTAGCGTAGCGTGTGCAGGGGGGACTGGTGATCAGAGATTGCTGCCACTGATCCCTGATCAGCTAAATTGTGCAGG
The DNA here is from genome assembly GCF_028390025.1 of Pseudophryne corroboree. NCBI lineage: Eukaryota > Metazoa > Chordata > Amphibia > Anura > Myobatrachidae > Pseudophryne > Pseudophryne corroboree. The sequence goes on along the minus strand of NC_086455.1, from coordinate 162,294,369 downwards.
GAGAGGAACGAACGTTCCCCTCCCTGCACTGCGCTTCCCGGAGTATGCGCTCCAAAATGCCGTCTGCTCGTCATTCTAGGGTGCGATTCCGGCAGTGATGTCGGCGGTCAGAGACTGCTGCATCACTGGTGGTCTGGGGCACAATGGGGGCAGTGGGGGCCGGGGTCTCCGGAAAGCTGGAAGGCAGCAAACATTGGGGACATCGCGTTGCATGTGATATGACCAAGCCAGGTAATGTACGGTACACATCGTTCCGGTCGCATCACATGCGACTACGCCAGTCAAGTGGTTAACGCCCAGATACAGGCAAGGAGTCGATTTTCTGCTAAGATGTAATCGAGACGGAATTTGGCAGCAAGGACACGATTAAAGTAAGTCCGACTCCCCACCCCCCACTCCTCCCTCATATATTTTATTAGTCAAACAATTAAATTAACTCATCAGTCCTTCTTTCTTTCTTTTACAGGAACTAGGACAGTAAAGATGGTGTAATGGTTACCATTACTGCCTCACCACTCTAAGGCCATGGGTTCAATTCCCACCATGGCCAGATCTGTGTGGAGTTTGTATATTCTCCCTGTGCTTGCGTGGCCGTGTTCCAGTTTCATCCCACAGTCCAAAAACATACTGGTAGGTTGATTGCTAACAAAAAAAAAGATTAACCCCAGTGTTCATTTGATGGGTCAAGTGGTTCTCATCTTCCATTTAATTCTAAGAAAATCCTTTCTTTCTTTCTTTCTTTCTTTCTTTCTTTCTTTCTTTCTTTCTTTCTTTCTTTCTTTCTTTCTTTCTTTCTTTTTCCTTCTTTTTCTTTCTTTCTTTCTTTCTTTCTCTCTTTCTTTCTTTCTTTCTTTTTATTTCCTTCTTTTTTCTCTTTCTTTCTTTCTTTCTTTCTTTCTTTTTCTTTCTTTCCTTCTTTTTCTTTTTCTTTCTTTCTTTCTTTCTTTCTTTCTTTCTTTTCTCTTTCTTTTCTTTCTTTCTTTCTTTCTTTCTCATCGCCTTTTTCAGAAGAGAAAAGCCGATGAAAGAAGAATGTTTGATCATGACCGTCCCCAATGCCCCCCTTGATTAACATTTTCAGAAATAAAGAATTAAATTAAGTCACCCCGCGCCCGCAATGATGCCTCGCCACCCAGAACAGCTCCTCGAACGCCTCTGCCCTGTCAATCAGGCAGAGGCAGGCAGAGGCGTTCGCATCACTGCAATGCGATCGCATTGGCCGTTCCGTGCAGAGTGGGCCCCGCATGTGCGCACTGGGCGGAAAAATGGCAAAATGCGATCGCATCGCTGAATCGATCCATATTGATTAAGGCCCCTAACGCTCAATTACTGAATACATTCTTGGTTGCTTTCTATGGGGTTGTGTATAGTTGATTAAACTGCCATCCTGTCTGCCACTGAGTGCCACTCTGTTTCCTAGATGTGCCATGACTGAAGTTGACCTGCCAGGTGTTTGTGCCGCCCTCTGCTGTCGCTCAGCTTGGTATTGTGAGCTGTGAGTTGGTGGAAATAACTGGAAATAAATGTTATTGCGGTTAATAATGCTGGAGGAACAAAAAAAGGCCCAAATTGTGAGATTTTCGCAGTTTCTATCATTTAAAAAAAAAATACAGATCCAAAAGTAAAACCCGTGATGGTGCTTTTGGCAAAACCAAAGCATGAAGTTAATACAAAACCAGACCGAAAAACACGGGTGGGGTTGCCATCAGGGAGCGGAGACAGAGGCGGCATCGTGTGCGGAGGCATCGCTGGGAGATGAGATCATCTCCGCGCCACCTCTGCCTATACTGTGAACGGGTCCCGGGTTGCATCGACCCGGGAAACCCGTTCACACGGTTGAAATACCGGGAATTGGGGACCGACTCCTTTCACACCGCATAGGACTCGCGTCGGCCCAGCGACATACCAAGTCGATACCAGATTATTTGTGTGGTGTGAAAGGAGTATAAAGTACACTGGGGCCAATTCAGTAAGGTTAGCGGATGCTGCTAATCAGCAGAATTCGCTAACCATTAGCACGCATGCTGGGGTCCGCTCAGCGCTGGGCAAGGCCACCCAGCATGCTGACCGGCGCCTCCCCCCCTGCTTCAAGCAGAAATTGCGAACAGCACGCAATTTCTGCTTGTTAGCAGAAATTAAGGATGACTCCTGCCGGCGCAGCTTAGCTGCGGCCGCAGGAGTCCCGGCGCCATTTTTGTTGTCGCAGCGGCTGCGTGGGACGTCACGCAGCCGCTGCGGCCGCACCCCCGACACGCCCCCGTTCGCACGTACCAGCCCACTGCTTGGGCTGGCACACCCCCGCAACGCTCCCTTTGCACCCACAAAACGGAGCGTTGCCGCCCGCCCCGCGACCGCCTCTGCCTGATTGTATTCTGATTGTACCCTGTATTGAACATGTGATTGATAGATTTTTATGCAGTTTATGGGAAAGTATCTGTTCCTATTACTGCACCCAAAGCCGTATTACTAAGGCCATACCTCCCAACTTTTGATTTGTGTGATGCGGGACGTGCCAAAAGGGGGCAAATCCATTGTTGTGATGGGGCGTGGTCATGGGTGAGCGGGCGTGGCCTTGCATTACGCCCAACATTTTCATCATTTTGGGGGGGTGTCCAGCGCTCCCTGAGCCATTGTTTAGATGCTGTGAGCATGCACACGGGATTTATGCAGAGATCACCCCCTGTTATGCTGTGCAAACAGCGGGGATCACAAGCTCCCCAACCTGCCTGCCCCCACCCACGGGACACTGCAGCCCACGGGAGGGACAGCAGGACAATGTCCGAATAGCGGGACTGTCCCGCTGAAATAGGGACAGTTGGGAGGTATGCCAAGGCCGAAACCTTCGCTGACACCATCACCGCAGGGGACAAAGATTCCGTTATAACAGTACCTTTCATCATACAATAACTGGGAGGTCTAATTGCCAAAACCAATTCCTGAGCGATATAAAGAGGGTGAGAATGATGATACTGGGCAGAAGTGTAAATGGCTCCTAATGCCTGGTTAAATAAATAGACTGTGTTTCCACTAAATTGCAGCTTACTTTAACCTTGCTTACAAATGTGGTTTCTCCACATCTACTCCATCTTTTGCAAGGAATTGTCCTTACTTGTCCCAACACCTACCCTTAGCCTGTGTATCTTATCCTGCGCCTACCAGGGCCGGATTAAGCCTTGTGGGTACCCGGGGCACTTAAGACAGGGGGGCCCCGATGGAAGGTGGGGAGTGTATATTAGATTGTGCATACCTCCCAACATGTCTCATTTCAGGAGGGACAACATGCTCTCTACCTGGACTTCCCTCTGAATATATGATGGCGTCACCTGTGTTGAACTATTTAATTGATAAGAAAGGTGTTTCAACACAGGTGATTGCAATCATGAATTAAGAAGGAAGTCCAGGTAGAGAGCATGTTGTCCCTCCTGGAATGGGTCATGGTGGGAGGTATAGATTGTTTATATTACATTTAAACCAATGGTGTATATTAGTTTTAAACTAATAGTTTAATAATGCCTGGGTACTGTTTATACAGTATCTCCACCTAATTGAAACAAGACAACTATTTTATAAAATGTTCTTGTAGTGGAACAAAGGCAACTTAAACAACCTTAAAATACACATAGAAAAATAAAATAATTTATCACATGCAAGAATAGCAGCAGCCTCTGTACTACTTACACACTGGGACAGGACTCAGGAGGACTCTCTGTGTGTGTCTCTCTCTAGACCCAAGTGGTTTAGTTGCATAACAGTTTACACAGGACTCAGACACCCAGGCGGGGAGGAGGAGAAGCTGGGATCCCTGTGTCACTTACAGCTTTCTCCACCCTCATATCTCACCTCTGGTCAGAAATCTCTGTCGGTAGCTCATGAATCATGATATTCCTGTGTCTCTGTCTGCACTGCATACTGTCCTGCTCGCATTCTGGCTCTCGCATTAAGAGGGAAAGCTAGTGATATCAGTGTGCTTTGGCCAAGGGGCCCCTGACAAAAGGGGCCCGGGGTACACTATGCCCTGCATCCCCCCCCCCCCCCCCCCTTAATCTGGCTATGGCACCTACCCCGTATTCCCCGGTAAACCCACACATGCAAACGGAGATGCCCATTGAGTCCAAAGCTGGTGTCGCACTGCACAGTGGACAGTTTGATGTTCTGTAAATGACCTCCACTGGGGGGCAGTCATCTGATGTTCTGAGGCTTCATCATGAATTCACTGGAGCAGACTGGCCTGTTTGTACGAAGGCCTTGTAGCACCCGCTTTGTGTCACGGTAACTAGATCTTCCTGCGGAACTCCACCTCAGGGACCTGTTCTTGCCCCAATCTGTCCCCTGGATCATTCTTGTTACCCACATCTTCTTCTTCTCCGTTTCCTGACAGCAAACATCCTCCCTCAGACCCCACAGTGAATTTTGACGTTTACAGCTGCAGGTGGGCCAAAAAGCTAAACATCTGTAGACCGAGAACGTCCGTGTAAACAGATATAGCTGCAACGGAGCACAGTCAGATCACCTCTGATGTCCCAACTTCCTCACTTGCAAGCAGCATATTCTGTGAGAACAAGAGGGAACCGAGTTTTGGAACTTGGAAACGTTCTCCAGCTTGGCATGTTTAGTTTTAGGGTGGGGATCGTCCCCCCTCCCCCTTCCTTGAGCATTAAATGATGCTTTAATGTCCTGAAATCTTTAAAAGGAGTTCAAGCAACAAGGATAATCCCTTAATCTCCTGCGGTACTTACTTGTACCTTTAACTGTCTGAAGCACCTTTGTTACCAGAAAGAAACAGTAATGTAAATCCATTTGTCATTATTTAGGCATGTTGGAAGAGATTTATTGGGGGTAGGGATGCATATTTATTCAGTGATGCAAGTGAACATTTTATCTCAGGAGGGGTGGAACCTGGCCTGGTAATTGCTGGAAGATTTACGTGCCTGGAAGTGTATGTGTCTGCTGTTGGTTTCCATGTGGAAGTTGTAGCTGCACCTTTACCAGAAAGCAAGAAAGGTAACTCCAGAAGGTGTTTAATCTCACAGGGGAGAGGCCGCAGTGTTGCATTAGCACATAGCGCTGACAGGAACCCTCTCTGTCTTCCAGCCAAAGTGTGTTTTCCTTTCCATGGCTGGGAAGCCTTCAGTGGTGCATCCAGCGGAGACCAGAGAGGGCAGCTTTGATAGTGTTAATACTCTGACTGGACTCTGCTATTCCAGGCTTTATAATTTCAGATAATGTTACATGATGTGTTTTTCAGAAGCTTCGGCCTCCGTTTCACAGCAATACATTTAGTAGTAAAAATAAAAAAATCAGCCGTTGACTCAACGATGGGCTCAACGGGAAGGAAAACAAAATGCAGCCTCATATAATATTATTCATCTGTTTGCGTTGTGCTGATATATTCTATATCAAAGCAAGCGTCACATTATCGGGCCTTTTCGTCACGCTTATTCTCAGGCTCTGGATGGCATCCGGTAATTAACATTCTGACTCACCGCAAGCGCTGGAGCAATTCATCCTTATTCCGGCGCGAGATGGTTAATGCGAAAATCATCTGTCTCCACGAATCTCTGGAAAAAATTGTCAGTGCTAGCACCAGTGAGCCTGCGGGTTCACGCAGGCGCACAAGTTCCCCGGCGTCTGGCAGAAGAAGAAGGACAGTGGCGGGGAGATCCAGGAGGATCCCTGATCGCAAGCTTTCCATAGTTAAGCAGAGGGGGTGAGGGAGCATTTGCCATCTACAGATGGCGAATGTTCCCGCAGTTAGGGGTCTATTCATGACGCAGTGATAAGAGAGAAGTTAGCCTGTGGAGAAGTTGCCCATGGCAACCAATCAGCTGCTCCGTACAACTGTATAGTATGCAAATTATAAATGTTACTTCAATGCTGATTGGTTGCCATGGACAACTTCTCCACTGGCTCACTTCTCCACACGTTTCACTGCTTCATGAATAGACCCCTATAGCTCCAAAAATATTGTATTTTCATAGCTTGATGAATGAGGTCCTGATATTAGAGTATGGGCACGCCGGGACAGCTCGGAAGAGGAAGGGAAGGAGATATCTGTGATATCTCCTGCGTTACCTCCATGATCAATGGCCACAAAACTTAATTTTTACAAAAGTAGGTGAAAATGTTCATTTTCACCTACTTTTGTAGAATTTAAGTGATGATGAATATGCCCCTAAAAATGACTACAAGGGAAATGTTAAGCAGTAATGCAACAGGAGACGAGGACCCTAAGAGCTTACAATCTATAGGAACAGGACACTGAAACAGAGGGGAGAAATTTGTAATTTGATGATAGAGGGCCTAATTCAGGTTGGATCGCAATACGTGATCCAACCGCAAAAATTGCGATCGCCTCTGTCTGTCAATCAGGTGGAGTCACTGGCGATGCTTCCGATTGTGTTCAATATTGAGCCAGTGACTAAGGGGGATATGTACTAAGCAGTGATAAAAGTGGAGAAGTGAGCCAGTGGAGAAGTTGCCCATGGCAACCAATCAGCATTGATGTAACAATTATCATTTGCATACTATAAAAGTATACAGAGCAGCTGATTGGTTGCCATCAGCAACTTCTCCACTGGCTCACTTCTCCACTATCTTCACTGCTTCATAAATAGACCCCTGAGTGACATCAAGCCACGCCCACCTCTCCTTTTCCCGCCTCTTCGAGTGCATCTCACCGGAGAACATGTACATAAGAAAAGCAGTCAAGGTGGAATTGGCTTTTAACTTCTGAGATTTGTTTGTTAAATTAATACTTTAATCTATTAAGAAAATATTATTATAAATGCCCAATTTTATTATTTCAGGATTACACTTGTTATGCTTGATAATCTGTCAGCTAATTGCTCAGAGCAAATCATTTGTATTGTTCAATGTTTATTCTATTTCTTGTTTGCATTCATAGACAGCTGCACAGTATTATGGTCTCTTCATTAAGTTCTCCATTTCTGTTATTCTTTATGTATGAACAAATATTGTATATGCTGGATTACATCCCAGTACTTTCTAATATTCTATACATGTAAAAACAATGTGGAACCTGTATCTATTTTTGTCAGATAGATTTGATATTTAGAACAACCTCTTTTGTGATCCCAGGACAATGACACACAGTGGCGGTTTTAGGTTTGTCTAGCAGGGCGGCCGCCCGGGGTGCTGCTGCCTGATGGTGTGTCCGCAGTCACCTCGGCAGCGTCCGCACGCTGTTCGCACCGCGCTGGCCACCTCCCGCTGGTCACTTCCTGCTACTCACAAGTGAGAAATATACTGCCCGGAGAGATGGACCGGAGGACCTGATGTCGCGGTGGACCTGGTGAGTGACGGGACACACGGGTGTAGTATGGCTGACCGGCGGTCAGCTTACCGACGCCGGGATCCTGGCAGCATACCGACGCCGGGATCCCAGCGGGGATCCCTGCGGGCTCGGTGGCGATCTACGGTCGCCACGGGTTCTATTCCCACTCTATGGGTGTCGTGGACACCCACGAGTGGTAATAGTCCCTGTTGGTCGGCATGCCGACCATCGGGATAGTGAGGGGTCGGGATGCTGGAGGAGGTCATGTGACTGTCGGTCTCCTGGCCGCCGGTCACATGAATACCACCCAGACACACAGATACACATTCACTCTCTCTCTATAGAGGGGCTCTACCTGGCGCTATGTGTATAAGAGGCTCTACCTGGCATAACGTGTAAAACATAGAATTTGACGGCAGTTAAGAACCACTTGGCCCATCTAGTCTGACCTATAAGGAGCTCTACATGGTGCAATGTGCATAAGGGGCTCTGCATGGTGCAGTATATATAAGGGGCTCTACCTGATGCAACGTATGTAAGGGGCTCTATGTGACGTAACGTGTGTAAGAGGCTATACCTGTCGTAATGTGTGTAAGAGGCTCTGCCTGGCATAACGTGTGTAAGAGGCTAGACCTGGTGCAACGTGTGTAAAAGACTCTACCTGGTGCAACGTGTGTAAGGGGCTCTATGTGGCGTAACTGGTGTAAGAGGCTATACCTGGCGTAATGTGTGTAAGAGGCTCTGCCTGGCATAATGTGTGTAAGAGGCTATACCTGGTGCAACGTGTGTAAAAGACTCTACCTGGCACAGCGTGTGTAAGAGGCTCTACCTGGTGTAGTGTGTGTAAGAGGCTATACCTGGCATATCTTGTGTAAGCGGCTCTATGTGGCGTAACGTATCAGAGGCTCTTCCTGGTGTAACATGTAAAAGGGGCTTTACTTGGCATAATGTGTATATGGGGCTCTGCTCTACTGTGGTGTAATGCGTGCAAGGGGCTCTAACATGGCATAATGTGTATAAGGGATACTACTGTGTGGTGCAATATGACTGACGGACACTACTGTGCAATGTAATGTGAATTGATACTGTTCTGTAGCCACACCCCATCCCCATTAAGCCACACCCCTATATATTTTTATGCCCGCCTCTTGTGCACAATATCCTTGTTTTAAATGGAGGGGGGCAGGCGCCAAAGGAAATGTTCGCACTGGGTACCACAAGGTCTAGAACTGGCCCCCCACTTGGGGTCCCAGAACAATGGCACACTGACACTTAAGGTACCAAGACAATGGCACACTGACACTTGGGGTACTGGAACAATGACACACTAACACTTGAGGTCCCAGAACAATGGCACACTGACACTTGGGGTACAGGCACAATGACACACTGACACTTGAGGTTCCAGAACAATAACACACTGACACTTGGGTACAGGAACAATGGCACACTGACACTTTGGGGTACAGGAACAATGACACACTGACACTTGGGGTACAGGAACAATAACACACTGACATTTGGGGTACAGGAACAATGGCACACTGACACTTGGGGTACAGGAACAATGGCACACTGACACTTGGGGTACAGGAACAATAACACACTGACATTTGGGGTACAGGAACAATGGCACACTGACATTTGGGGTACAGGAACAATGACAAACTGACACTTGGGGCCCCAGGACAATGGCACCCTGACACTTGGGGTACAGGAACAATGACACACTGACACTAGGGGTCCCAGAACAATGACACACTGACACTTGGGGTCCCAGGACAATGGCACACTGACACTTGGGGTACAGGCACAATGACAAACTGACACCTGATGTTCCAGAACAATGACACACTGACACCTGGGGTTCCAGGACAATGGCACACTGACACTTGGGGTCCCAGGACAATGGCACACTGACACCTGGGGTCCCAGAACAATGACACACTGACACTTGGGGTACAGGAACAATGACACACTGACACTTGGGGTACAGGAACAATGACACACTAACACATGTTACAGGCACAATGACACACTGACACTTGGGGTACAGGCACAATGACACACTGACACTTGGGGTCCCAGAACAATGACACACTGACACCTGGGGTTCCAGGACAATAACACACTGACACTTGGGATCCCAGTATAATGGCACACTGACACTTGGGGTACAGGAACAATGGCATACGGACACTTGGGGTACAGGAAAAATGACACGCTGACACTTGGGGTACAGGAACAATGGCACACTGACACTTGGGGTACAGACACAATGACACACTGACACTTGGGGTACAGGAACAATGACACACTGACACTAGGGGTACAGGAACAATGACACACTGACACTTGGGGTACAGGAACAATGACACACTGACACTAGGGGTACAGGAACAATAACACACTGACACTTGGGGTACAGGAACAATGGCACATTGAAACTTGGGGTCCAGGAACAATGGCACACTGACACTTGGGGTACAGGAACGATGACACACTGACACTTGGGGTATGGGAACAATGGCACACTGACACTTGGGGTACAGGAACAATGGCACACTGACACTTGGGGTACAGGAACAATGACACACTGACACTTGGGGTACAGGAACAATGACACACTGACACTTGGGGTACAGGAACGATGACACACTGACACTTGGGGTATGGGAACAATGACACACTGACACTTGGGGTACAGGAACAATGACACACTGACACTTGGGGTACAGGAACAATGGCACACTGACACTTGGGGTACAGGAACAATGGCACACTGACACTTGGGGTACTGGAACAATGACACACTGACACTTGGGGTACAGGAACAATGGCACACTGACACTTGGGGTACAGGAACAATGGCACACTGACACTTGGGGTACAGGAACAATGACACACTGACACTTGGGGTACAGGAACAATGGCTCACTGACACTTGGGGTACAGGAACAATGACACACTGACACTTGGGGTACTGGAACAATGACACACTGACACTTGGGGTACAGGAACAATGGCACACTGACACTTGGGGTACAGGAACAATGACACACTGACACTTGGGGTACAGGAACAATGACACACTGACACTTGGGGTACAGACACAATGACACACTGACACTTGGGGTACAGGAACGATGACACACTGACACTTGGTGTACAGGAACAATGACACACTGACACTTGGGGTACAGGAACAATGGCACACTGACACTTGGGGTACAGACACAATGACACACTGACACTTGGGGTACAGGAACAATGACACACTGACACTAGGGGTACAGGAACAATGACACACTGACACTTGGGGTACAGGAACAATGGCACACTGACACTTGGAGTACAGACACACTGACACTTGGGGTACAGGAACAATGGCACACTGACACTTGGGGTACAGACACAATGACACACTGACACTTGGGGTACAGGAACGATGACACACTGACACTTGGTGTACAGGAACGATGACACACTGTTACTTGGGGTACAGGAACGATGACACACTGACACTTGGTGTACAGACACAATGACACACTGACACTTGGGGTACAGGAACGATGACACACTGACACTTGGTGTACAGGAACGATGACACACTGACACTTGGTGTACAGGAACGATGACACACTGACACTTGGTGTACAGGAACGATGACACACTGCCACTTGGTGTACAGGAACGATGACACACTGACACTTGGGGTACAGGAACAATGACACACTGACACTTGGGGTACAGGAACGATGACACACTGACACTTGGTGTACAGGAACAATGACACACTGACACTTGGGGTTCCAGATAAAATAAAGTTGAGTACCGCTGCTACACTTAAAGTTTCCGTTTGAACAACCAAAGACCAAAAGCCCACACTTGGCCGGATTTCTCTGGACACCACATAAATGGATCATATAAATATATAATCTGGATAAATAGTTATTATACACAGCAAAACTTTCACTCCATTGTAAATAGCGCATGCTCATTAGAATATACAGGAATAGCGTCACCTCCTGGTCCATAGGACGGGTGTGTGCTCCCTTACAATACCGGGCCCCTGGCTACTACCCCAAATACTCTGTAATAATAATCTGTGATTGCCTAAAATGTAAGATTGTTCATTCACCAGATACAGATGAGATATTCAGGGAAATTGAGCACCAGTTTCCTTATCCCCTATCCCGCTACTATAAAATAGAGTGGAGTGGTGGTGTTATGTCTATCTATATATAGCTATGTATACACATGATGCCAGCACCACTGGGGGGGGATGGCTGGGACTGGACACTTAGGAGCTATGATCCAATAAATTCTAGCAACTTTTCTGCTTTTTCGCCTCCCACTGTTTTCTACACAAATATTCCCATAAATCTGCCACTTGGGCGGTTACAGTGTCGCGCGGTACTAAATCTGCGTCTCACAACAAACATTTTTGAACAGCTGAAATTCTTTAGTATCTGCATGAATATTTATCATACACAGGACTGTGGGATTGCAGCTCTGAGTCACTTGTTAGAAATGATTCCTAAATATACAACCCAGCTAGCGTGATTTCCCACTGACATACACTCTGCCCAGCTGCGGTGTCTGGTGGGAGTCACTCCAAATTGGAGGAACGCATGCTGTGGAACTACAAGTCCCAGGGGAGGCTGGAAGGGTGTCCTTGGACTATTCCTTCTGCAGTAGCTACAGAGGTATATACTGCATATCCCTGGCCTATCTGGCAATAAATAAATGAACCACGGTCATTGTGCAAAACCCTGTTCCGTTGTTGATCTCATGACGAACATTGGGCCTGGAATTGGAGCCACTGTAACATAATGTAAGTAGTAACAATGTTTCACTTACCACAATTCCCCAAATCTGCATCCCATGGATGTATCAGTTATCGCATGCATGGTCAGAGCTTGCGAGCAAGATCTGTCCCTGCGATGACAATCCGCTGCATCATCGGGGTATTTTTCAGGAAAAATTCACCGATGTCCTGCTGCGCATGCACTGCCACTGGCGACAACACCGCTGCCGAATCTACCTCACCCCCTGTTGCCCAGGGGGCAGAGAAAGCTGGGCAGAAGTGGGGATTTCGCAGTGCTTCTCTGTGATTTTGCCAGCCTAAGATGGAGTTTATATCACAGGGCACACTGCAGTGTTTTTTGCCATTTTTTTTGTGTGTAAATTCGGCCACATCACATTTCCCATTATAAGTATGGGGAATACGATGTCGGTTACTAAAAAAATGACAATTAAAGGGTTTGGAGCAGTTTTTCATTAAAACTGCTCCAAAAGCCCCTTAATACATTCAGATGATACTAAAATAATGTGAAAAGGATGTGAAAACAAAAACACCCTTTTTCAAAAAATCTTTTTTTTAAAATAATGTTAATAAATAAAATAGGCCTCATAATTTGAAGTATCGATTATCGGTGCCGTCCCAGAAGCTGCGGGAGGCTCACAATTTTTAGGATAGCCCCCTCTGCAGCGCTTTACAGAGTATTTGACCATTCACTTCAGTCCCTGTCTCAGTGGAGCTTACAATCTATGGGGCAGATGTATTAACCTGAAGACGGCATAAGGAAGTGATAAACCAGTGATATTGCAAGGTGATAAATGCACCAGCCAATCAGCTCCAATATGTAAATTGACAGTTAAGAGCTGATTGGCTGGTGCGTTTATCACCTTGTACTTTTCACTGGTTTATCACTTCCTTATGCTGTCTTCAGGTTAATACATCTGCCCCTATATTCCCTATCACATGTACACACAGACACATTAGGGTTAATTTTGTTGGAAGCCAATTAACCTACCAGTATATTTTTGGATTGTGGGAGGAAACCGGAGTACCCGGAGGAAACCCACACAAGTATGGGGAGAATATACAAACTCCACACAGTTAGGGCCATGGTGGGAATCGTACCCATGACCTCAGTGTTGTGAGGGGGTATGTGCCTCTTCTGCATCCTGCCCGCACCTGCCCACTACCTAGTGAAGCGGGCAGGATGAGGGTTAAAATCACAGAAAATCCACTTACAGCGTGAAGGGGGTGGAGCTAAAGTGGGGAATGGGGTCATTTAGCCCCAACCCCTACCTGTGGACCCGCGAATCGTGAGCATTTCCCTGTCTTGGGGGTGGGACCTAATGACATGCAGTCCGCCCCCGAAGTGTTCTGCTGCATCACGTCTCCAGGCTTCTGGAGAGGATAAAAAGAAAGTAGGTAAGTATGGCGCAGGACCTGTGACGCAGCACGCACTCCGACATCAGACTATCAGTGATTGACAGTCTGTTGCTGTTCAGGGGGCAAGGAGGGGTGGCGTGTCACCGCCGTTTAGGGGGAAGGACGAGGTCAGGGATCTCCGTTGTCGGACATCGTCTCTGCGATGGGCGGCTTGTGCTTCACCGTTTCGTCCTAGGACACGTGTCAGATCACTACTGCAGCAGGCGGCGTCCACTTGTAATAGCCGCCTCCTGCTGCATCACCGTACAGCGCTGTCACTGCTGCTTCCAGGGAAGTGACAGCAACTCCAACCGCACCTGAATCAGGCTACTAAGCAAAGTGGCCGATCTATCAGCCCTGTGGCCACTCTCCTACAGCTGCTGTATCCACCCTCCTCCGCCTGATTCCCCAATGGTACAATACAAATGTAGCTACTCTCGCCACTGAGTTTTCACTGAAACAAAAGTACTTCAAAAAGGTGACATATTCCTAATTATATTAGTACCAAATTACTAAATAGTTATGATAATAATAATAATAATACTAATAATAATACTAATAATAATGGTGGTCATTCCGAGTTGTTCGCTCGTTGCCGTTTATTTGCAACACAGCAATTAGGTGGAAAATGCGCATGCGCCTGGTACGCAGAGCGCATGCGCTAAGTAATTTAACACAAAACTTTGTAGATTTACACAAGCTCGAGCAACGTTTTTTCAACGATCGAGTGATCGTAGTGTGATTGACAGGAAAGGGGTGTTTCTGGGCGGCAACTGGACGTTTTCATGGAGTGTGATAAAAAACGCAGGCGTGCCAGGTAAAAACGCAGGAGTGACTGGAGAAACGGGGGAGTGGCTGGCCGAACGCAGGGCGTGTTTGTGACGTCAAACCAGGAACTAAACGGACTGAGCTGATCGCAGTCTAGGAGTAGGTCTGGAGCTACTCAGAAACTGCAGGGAATTATTTAGTAGCAGTTCTGCTAATCTTTCGTTCGCTATTCTGCTAAGCGAAGATACACTCCCAGAGGGCGGCGGCCTAGCGTGTGCAATGCTGCTAAAAGCAGATAGCGAGCGAACAACTTGGAATGAGGGCCAATATCACCTCTTTCAGGCCAACTTCCCACTGTTACATTCCTGAATTGAATCCCATCTCAACTCCTGGAATTTTAGTGTAAATCCTGGATAGGTCACTTTAATGCCATTAAAATGCACATTCTCCCTAGACTTCTCCTTATTTGTGTACCTGCATACTCTTTCCATTTCTACCTTATACCATATAGGGGGGTATTCAATGAGTGGCCAAATCCGACTGTTGGATTTGGCCATTCCCAACAGCTGTCACAGCCGCTCATACCCTGTCCGTGCTGCTGCTGTTTGCCGCTCCTCACCTGTCCACGCTGATCACATTACCCGTCCACGCTGCTCGGCTCACCCGTCCACGCTGCTCGACTCACCCGTCCACGCTGTTTGACCCACCCGTCCACGCTGCTCAGATTACCCGTCCACACTGCTCAGATTACCCGTCCACGCTGCTCATATTACCCGTCCACGCTGCTCGACTCACCCGTCCACGCTGCTCAGATTACCCGTCCACACTGCTCAGATTACCCGTCCACACTGCTCAGATTACCCGTCCACGCTGCTCATATTACCCGTCCACACTGCTCAGATTACCCGTCCACGCTGCTCGGCTCACCCGTCCACGCTGCTCGACTCACCCGTCCATGCTGCTCAGATTACCCGTCCACGCTGCTCAGATTACACGTCCACGCTGCTCGGATCACCCGTCCACGCTGCTCGGCTCACATGGTCCCATCCACTCCTACCTGTCTCCGCTCGCCCCCATGACCTGTCCCCATCTCCATGGTTCCAACAATGTCAATCCAACTTTAAAAAAAGTCGGATTGACATTCTTGGAACCGGGGCCAAAACCTGTCGCGTTTGGCCGCGGAACACGTGGATCTGCGGCTAATCTGACAATCCATGTGTTTTTTACGACAAATCGGGTATAAAACAGCCGGCATTGAATAGGTCGGAACCCCTTCCGATCTAAACCTTTCTGAAACTGACGTCTTTCCGACAAGACGGCAGCTTCCGACACTTACTGAATACACCCCTTTGGCAGGAAGATGCAGAAGGATTCAGCCTCAAGGAGCGCAGGAGAGAGGCCTGGGCGTACCAAATGTGAAGCTCACAGATGTAGACCAATTTTTGGTACTCCTACAGTTTGCTCATTCCTCCTGATAAGATCCAATAATTGGTTGTCTGCATCAGGCAGTGTATGCGCTGCCGCACCCGACCGTCCAATATTTCCCCTGTTCCTTGTAACATCTGTGTACGGCCACGATATCTGCTGGGTGTCAGGCTGTCAGATACAATGTATTTTGTGTGTCAGTGTACGCCCTGCGTTAGCGAGGGTCTTATTACTACCCTACTGGTATTGTATTAACAATTGGATCCCTACTATGCTCTCAGAAGAGGTGGCCCCTTAGGAATGCTTGAGACGTGCGCACTGAAGCCCTAATATTTTTATTTTTTTCACCCACTCCTGTTATATGTTTTAATATATAAAACTTCCAAAGTCTGTCATGTTATGTCGGTGGGTGTTGGAGTCTGGGCACTTTTAATCTCCTGCAAGTCCAGCCGTCATTGGAATGGTCACAGCAGCACAGAATATTTCAGGAGATATCAGACAGAAGTCAGTCTTTGGCAGGAAGCTGTAGAGCGTGCTTGTTTACCAGGGGCTGGCTGCCAACTTAGCCTGGGGGGCAAACTCAAGCAAGCGGCCCAGCTTTTCACAGGGAATCTGCAGTCAGGTGGCCCTGGAACACTTACATTGCACTGGCCCTGGGGGCAGATGGCATCGTGCCCCCTTGCCCAGCCAGCTCCTGGTGCTTACTGTGCCTACCTCTATTGGCACTCTGCAGTACACCCCTCGAATTTGAGATTCTCCATAGGAAATGCAACCTCAGTGCTGTAACCAATAGCAGTACAAGCTGTTTCCTTATAACGCACGTATGGCGCATTTAGGCCCTCATTCCGAGTTGTTCGCTCGTTATTTTTTTTCGCTACGGAGCGATTAGTCGCAAACTGCACATGCGCAATGTTCGCAGTGAGCCTGCGCCAAGTAAATTTGCACAAAAGTTTGGTATTTTACTCACGGCCTAACAAGGTTTTTCATCGTTCTGCTGATCGTAGTGTGATTGACAGGAAGTGGGTGTTTCATAGGCGGAAACTGGCCGTTTTCTGGGAGTGTGCGGAAAAACGCAGGAGTGTCTGGAGAAACGGGGGAGTGGCTGGGCGAACGCAGGGTGTGTTTGTGACGTCAAACCAGGAACGAAACTGACTGAACTGATCGCAGTGTAGGAGTAAGTCTTGAGCTACTCAGAAAGTGAAACTGCTAAGAAATTTCTATTCGCAATTCTGCTAAGATACACTCCCAGAGGGCGGCGGCTTAGTGTGTGCAATGCTGCTAAAAGCAGCTAGCGTGCGAACAACTCGGAATGAGGGCCTTAGTTCTAAACATCATCTTCCAGACGTTCAGAAGAACAGCGGCACAGTAGAATAGAGAGTACACGTATGTATATATAATAGAAATTAGTCACACTAAGCAAATATCAGGTCATACGGTGGTTTTCCAATAGTTCCCAGCTTCTGGATATTTACTCAACTGTACTTTTATTGCATGTGGAATATATAAGCTATAAATATACAGCAACACGTTGTACTATAAAACCACGCTGACTTGTCGGTTACGCACTATTTGAATCACAGTTGTTGCTTGGCAGACGGTGTATTAATTATACAGCGTGTTAACCATCTGCGCTCTCAGTTTTTCATGGGTGTGGTATGGAAGGTAGATAGTGTCTAGGTCGACCGGATCTCTAGGTCGACAGAGTCTTTAGGTTGACAGGTCAAAAGGTCGACTTGAGTTTTTAATGTTTTTTTGTGTTGTTTTTTTCGTAGAGTGACCGCGAACCCCAATTAGTGCACTTTGGCCCTCATTCCGAGTTGTTCGCTCGTTATTTTTTTTCACTACGGAGCGATTAGTCGCAAACTGCGCATGCACAATGTTCGCAGTGCGCCTGCGACAAGTAAATTAGCACAAAAGTTAGGTATTTTCCTCACGGCATAACAAGGTTTTTTCATCGTTCTGCTGATCGTAATGTGATTGACAGGAAGTGGGTGTTTCTGGGCGGAAACTGGCCGTTTTCTGGGAGTGTGCAGAAAAACGCAGGCGTGTCAGGGAAAAACGCGGGAGTGGCTGGCCGAACGCAGGGCGTGTTTGTGACGTCAAACCAGGAACAAAACGGCCTGAGCTGATCGCAGTGTAGGAGTAAGTCTCGAGCTACTCAGAAACTGCTAAGAAGTTTCTATTCGCAATTCTGCTAAGCTAAGATACACTCCCAGAGGGCGGCGGCTTAGCGTGTGCAATGCTGCTAAAAGCAGCTAGCGAGCGAACAACTCGGAATCACCCCCATGGATCGTTAAGTATGAAAAGGTTCCAAAAAAAGTAAAAAAATCGCGAAAAACTCATTTCGACCTTTTGACCTGTGGACCTAGAACATGTCGACCTAGAAACCTCGTCGACCTAGTGACTGTCGACCAATAGTGGTGGACCTAGATAGTGTCGAGCTAGTTACTGTCGACCTAGAGACCGGATCCCGTTTTTCATCTACCTGTATGCCAACTTCTCTGTCTATGACGGGTTATTAAACTGTGTGTCCCCACCCCAAAAAATGGATTCCCCTGCATGGTTTTAGGAAAGCAGCTGACTAATACACAGGGGGGTCCGAAAATCTCAGAAGGGAATATTTCATTTTATTTACAAAATACTATTCCCAAAATACATAGCTCCCAACTTTGTCCGGTCTCAAAGAGGGACACACGTGCAGCGAAGCCGCGCGCGCTCCCGAAAAGGGGGCGTGGCTTCACGGGAGGACCCGCTATCGCTAGCCACGCCCCCGGTTTCGTCACTGAGGGGGTCATGCCCTCCCTCCCTTTGCACTGAATAGACGCTGTGCGGATGCTAAGCAGAGCAGCGAGTGCAGGAGCCCCCCACCCCACCCCCACCGCGGGACACTGCGGCATGCGGGTGGGACAGCGGGACAGTCCTCAAAAAACGGGACTGTCCCGCGAAAATCTGGACAGTTGGGAGGTATGAAAATACAGAGAACCTCCTTTAAAATGCCTCTGTCAGCAGGGGCGTAGGGAGGCTGGAACAAGTGGAGCTCGAGCTCCAGGCGCCGCTGGGGACTGAAGAGGCCCCGGCTCACTGCACAGCTGAGAGCCGGGATCTAGGGCAGCGGTAGGAGGAAATGACTAGAAGAGAGGGAAGGGGTGGCCACCACACTGCCTGCATGTTGCAGATCACTGATTGCACAGTGCAGAGAGCAGTGCCGTAACTAGCAATTTTAGCGCTGTGTGCAAGAAACGACAGTGGCGCCCCCCCCCCATGTAAGACAGGGGCAGTGCGCGCCGCAGGCGCGTGAAAAATTTATAGGGGCGTGGCTTCACGGGGAAGGGGCGTGGCCACAAAATAATAGCAATTCATACTACGGTGCACAGTAGTCTACATTATTCAAATTACGCTGCACAGTAGCGCCACTACACCAGGTAGAGCCCCTTTTTACACATTACGTCAGCCAGGGCGTCCCCCTTTTTTACACATTACGGCAGCCAGGGCGTCCCCCTTTTTTACACATTACGGCAGCCAGGGCGTCCCCCTTTTTTACACATTACGGCAGCCAGGGCGTCCCCCTTTTTTACACATTGTGGCAGCCAGGGCGTCCCCCTATTTTACACATTGCGGCAGCCAGGGCGTCCCCCTATTTTACACATTGCGGCAGCCAGGGCGTCCCCCTATTTTACACATTGCGGCAGCCAGGGCGTCCCCCTATTTTACACATTGCGGCAGCCAGGGCGTCCCCCTATTTTACACATTGCGGCAGCCAGGGTGTCCCCCTATTTTACACATTGCGGCAGCCAGGACCCCCCCTATTTTACACATTGCGGCAGCCAGGACCCCCCCTATTTTACACATTGCGGCAGCCAGGACCCCCCCTATTTTACACATTGCGGCAGCCAGGACCCCCCTATTTTACACATTGCGGCAGCCAGGACCCCCCTATTTTAGAGAGAGAGAGAGAGAGAGAGAGAGATACTTACCTTCTCCCGCTGACAGGCTCCTCGTGCTGGCAGGCATCTCCCTCTCTGTGCAGTGTGGCGTGTGCAGGCAGTTGAGAAGAAGGAGGAGGGAGGGGGATTGGAGCCGCAGCAGCGCTATTTGATTGGTAGTAAGCGCTGCTGCAGTATCCCCCTCTCCTTCTGTATTGGCTGCCTGGCGCTGCTTTGGATGCTGGGATGGAGGAACCGCATCCCAGCATCCATAGCAGCGCCGGGCAGCCAATACAGAAGGAGAGGGGGATACTGCAGCGGCGCTTATTA
This sequence comes from Pseudophryne corroboree, assembly GCF_028390025.1. NCBI lineage: Eukaryota > Metazoa > Chordata > Amphibia > Anura > Myobatrachidae > Pseudophryne > Pseudophryne corroboree. Next base: position 162,274,403 of record NC_086455.1, on the reverse strand, counting down.
CCAATCAAATAGCGCTGCTGCGGCTCCAATCCCCCTCCCTCCTCCTCCTTCTCTCCGCTGCTCTCTTCTACACAGCGCGGCGCACACAGAGGCGGCATGTAATGAGTCAATTTGACTCATTACATGCCGCTGGCCGTTGCGCCCCCAGGGCAACTGCGCTGTGTGCCAAGCCCCCTTGGCACACACGTAGTTACGGCCCTGGCAGAGAGTCCAGTGCAGTGCAGTGCAGTGCAGTGTGGTGTGTTGTTAGGGAAGAGGGGAGGTTTGAAGGCTTGTCAGAAGAACTTTCCTGGCTGTCAGGGATCTGCAGTCGGTGATCTGGAACATGCAGGCAGTGTGGTGGCCACCCCTTCCCTTTCCTCAGTCCTTTCCTTCTACCCATGGAGGTCCAGCCTGTCAATCACAGAGAAGCTCCGCCCCTCTAGGCTGGAACGAGGAGCTCTTTTGCTGCTGCCCTATTGGTGAGAATTACTGTATGTATATGTCTGTGTGTACTGTGTGTTTATGTGTATATATATATATATATATATATGTTTGTGTGTAAATGTGTGTGTATATGCCTGTGTGCTAATGTGTATACATGTATGTGTGTGTTTGTATACATATATCTTTGTATACAGTATGTGTGAGTATACTGTATGTGTGTGTTTATGTATGTATGTGTGTGTGCATATTTGAGTGTTTGTGTGTATATATATATATATATATATATATATATCTGTGTATACTGTATTTGTGTGTTCATGTATGTCTGTGTGTATGTGTGTGTATATTGTGTGTGTGTGTGTGTGTGTGTGTGTGTGTGTGTGTGTATATAATATATATCTGTGTATACTGTATTTGTGTGTTTATGTATGTGTGTGTGTATGTGTGTGTATATTTGTGTGTGTGTGTATATCTATCTATCTGTGTATACTGTATTTGTGTGTTCATGTATGTCTGTGTGTATGTGTGTGTATATTTGTGTGTTTGCATGTGTGTGTGTGTGTGTGTGTGTGTGTGTGTGTGTGTATATATATATATATATATATATATATATATAATCTATGGATACTGTATTTGTGGGTTCATGTATGTCTGTGCCTAAATGTGTGTGAATCTATGTATGTACAGTATGTATGTGTGGTGGTGGGCGGGGGCGCCGTGGCATGACCGGGTGTCATGTCTCCACGCTACGCCTCTGTTTGTCAGTGATGAGCGTATAGACGTCATTGTGACGGTGGGATCAGGAAGCTGCCACAAAGTTGTGATGGACTATAACAGGAAACATGGCAAGATCATCACACACACGGCGTGGGCACATCCGGGAATGTATCGGAACATATTGCATTACAGGATCATGCCGTCCCAGCTAAGCGAAGATGGCAAAACTAGGCTCCTCCTCCTTGTGGTATCTGCGTGCCGCAGTGGTGGGTTCAGCAGTCTCCAAGTCCCTGGATCAGCCTACAAGGTCCCCAGATATGAACCCACTTCATTTTTCACCTGTTGAAAGCAACGGCGTACCAGGAATATATATGAAATACGAATTTCTTATAAGAACGCAATTTTCCACATAAAACCAAATGTATTAACGCAAGTTCGCCGTGAATGGCAGAGTCTTATTTGACAAGGCATTCTTAAAGTGTCTCTGCATTATGTGAATTAAGTTACATTACATTAAAAAGTGTTGACTTTTCCTATGTATGGAGACTTTTGGTCCACCCTATGTATTAAACAAATCAAAAGTAAATGACTTCTTAGCTTAGATTTATAATTTGATCACAATACTAGTTTTACAGTTTTGCCTGGAGGAATCTGTCCGTGCTGATAAACTCAACCCATCCTACTCGTTCAAGAAAACGGGACAGGTTATCAGGGGAGCTGAGAGATCACACAAGTCGTTGGTTTGGTGCAACTGGCCTCAACCAGTTTTATTGTGCAGAAAAAAGAGAAAGAAACATCAATATAAATAATACCTTGCCGTCCAGCGCTAACTATACACAGGATAATCCCAACTCACTAAAAACATAATACAAAACGTTTTTTGCCAGGCACAGCTCACTGGATTTCAAGAGCAGGTTTCTCTCACAGAGACTCCATACTCTCTCCTTTTCCCCAGGCAGTGTGAGAGACAGATATTGAGGCTGACAGCCTTTTTAACACACACCTATAGCTGAAAGCCCTAATTAGCCTTCTGTGAGGCTAACATCCCAAAGACCTGAACTGGGCCTAAATGGATGGAGAACCCGCCCTCTCTTCTCACATCCAACCCCAGGAACCCTTATCCGGTTCTTGCTATAAGCCAAAAGCTCTCAGCAGAACCGACACAATATTTCTGAGGTTTTAAAGCACATAGGTAAGAAACCTGGGGCAAATATACCTGCCTCACACCACTATTCCAGTGATCTTGCCACAACTGTTTAATCCAGCTTGCAATAGGCAACAATACATAGCTGCTTTCTAAGGGTGCAGGAGAGTTACAAAAGTGGTCCCCCTATACATATAATAGTTAAGTAACTTAAAAAAAACCCACATTAATAATTAAAAAATCCACCATAGTTTTCAAGTAGACACCCACACTTTTTCTGGGGCCAGGAGAGAAACAGGGTAGGAAATTAAGCCCAAGTCTTAAATACCAGCAGTAAGTAGGGGCCAATAGGCAGGGTGGGGGGTGCACAGTTCCGTTTTGGTCACAGAAGGATGTGGCATAATTTCAGGAAATGAGAACATGAGGTCACAGTGCTAATCATTGAGCGGAGACGTGGCCACAGGCAAAATGTAGTATTACGAGGACAAATGAAACCCGCCTTTCCAGGCCTGCACTGTGCTGCCTGCGCCTAACTGATTGATGTCATAAAAGGAATTGGTTAAGTAAAGCATAAAAGTAAACACAGATTTTTTTTTTTAGCGGTAGAACTTTGCGGGAACATTCACCAGACCACAGTGGCTTTAAGCTTCCCCTCGTTTTACATTACATTTAATATATTTGTACTGGAAGCTGTATAATGATCGCTGATTTCATAAAGTTAAATTAAAACTTTCCAGTAGGCGGTACATACATACATACATCTGTTCCTTTCAAACTATTTACTTTTTCTCTGTTTTTATCATCTCTTAACCACTTCTAAGAACAGCATTGAGCAACGGGATATATTCTGTAAATACACACAGATCACACACATACGATTTCCAGTAGCGCTGGGCCTGTCTTGCAGTATATGTACTAAGAAGCTTATCCTTGGTTATAGGAGCCTGTGTTGTATGACTGGACCGTCTCTCAGCCAGCATTGGTAGTCATTCAGAGTTGTTCGCTCGCTAGCAGTTTTTAGCAGCCGTGCAAACGCTATGCCGCCTCCCACTGGGAGTGTATTTTAGCTTAGCAGAAGTGCGAACGAAAGGATCGCAGAGCGGCTACAAAGTTTTTTTGTGCAGTTTTAGAGTAGCTCAAAACCTACTCAGCGCTTGCGATCACTTCAGACTGCCTGCGTTTTTCCTGGCACGTCTGCGTTTTTTTCCGAACACAGAACACCCAGAAACGCCCACTTCACTTCAATCACTCTGCGGCCAGCAGTGCGACTGAAAAGCTTCGCTAGACCCTGTGTGAAACGACATAGTTCGTTGTAATAGTACGTCGCACGTGCGCATTGCGCCGTATACGCATGTGCAGAAGTGCCGATTTTTTTGCCTCATCGCTGCACAGCGAACGAATGCAGCTAGCGATCAACTCGGAATGACCACCGTTGTCATGTCAACTTTTTGAACCTATAGACCTTTTGTTTTTGTTGACCTTAAACACTTTTGATCTTTTGTACCTGCTGAAAAAATTAAACACTTTGATGCAGTACCTGTTAATAAGATATAGTTTCTCACATGCTCATGCATTAAGTGACACATACACATCTACGGCCAAATACAAAAGAGCCAAACATTTAGTACTCCGGAAGCACAGTTAGCGACTTAGCGTAGGGGTCAGCGTTTACTGCCTCACAGCACTGAAGTCTTGGGTTGGACTCCCTTCAAGTTCTTATTTGTGTGGAGTTTGTATGTTCTCCCCGTGTTTGCTTGGGTTTCCTACCGGTGCTCAGATTTCATCCTAACACACTCCAAAAACATTCTGGTAAGTTACTCGGCTCCTGACAAACAAATAATAACCTAAGAGTGTATGTTTCCACGTGACAGGGAATATAGATTGCAAGCTCCACTGGGGCAAAGACTGAAGTATGCTCTGCTAGTATAGAAAATAAATAGATACAGGATACGGGATACGGTCTGAAGATCGACAGTATCTAGGTCGACAATGTTTAGGTCGACCACTATAGGTCGACAGTCACTAGGTCGACATGGATGGAAGGTCGACAGGGTTTCTAGGTCGACATGTGCTAGGTCGACAGGTCTAAAGGTCGACATGAGTTTTTCACATTTTTTTTCTTTTTTTGAATTTTTTCATACTTAACGATCCACGTGGACTACGATTGGAACGGTAAAGTGTGCCGAGCGAATCGGTAGCGGAGCGAAGGCACTATGCCCGAAGCATGGCGAGCGAAGCGAGCCATGCGAGGGGACGCGGTGCACTAATTTGGGATCCCGGTCACTCTACGAAGAAAACGACACCCAAAAAAAAATTCCTCATGTCGACCTTTAGACCTGTCGACCTAGCACATGTCGACCTAGAAACCCTGTCGACCTTCCATCCATGTCGACCTATAGTGGTCGACCTAAACATTGTCGACCTAGATACTGTCGATTTGATGAACCACACCCCAGGATACATATCATTGCGTTTACTCCCTAAGGACTTGCAAAAGAGTTTTCCTAAGGAGGTCACGTATTTTATCCATCCCAGCACAGGCTGTTCTATTATCCGGCAGTATCTTACAGCAAAGATCTTTTGCACAGAAGCCGATGGTGCGCCACAGTCAGATCTGCTGACCGGCAAAGCCTTAAAGCCAAACTCTTTGTACGCTTGTCTTATCAACTCCGAATTGAACTCTTGCACCGGATCTGAATGAAATGTCATATCTCAGAGCGATGCCTATCTTCTAAACGTTTCCTTTGTGTCTTTGATTCTTTGGGACTTGCCCTCCTGTTTTATTGTGAGTGGTTCTAGGCTTTGATCTTGCGCTCAGCCTTGCCGAGTCACAAAACCTTTGCTGTGGTGGTGTGACAAACGCAGGGACACGAGTATCCTGGTACTCTCCAAACAGACAAGAGGTCGCTTCTTCTGAGGCTGAAAATAAAGGCAAACAGGGTAACTTCAGAATCGATTGTCTCTTGTTACATTATGGGAATGGGAACATTCACACAGGTATTCCCACAATGACCCCAGCACCTGTGATCGTACCTGTTCCTGGGCACTTTTTTTTCTTTTAAGTTAAAAGTTTAAGTTTTAAAGATACGGAAACAATTTTGTGTAACGTTATATGACGTTAGCCGTGGATCTGCTGCAGAAGACAACGCCTTTGTCAGTCCTGTGCTTTTCAGATGATATTTAATGGGTGGATTTAGGAACTTTGCTAGTCCAAATTTGCGAAAGATACTTTGTGAGGTTTATTGTTCATTGATGACAACGCATTTGTAGAATAAACTAAAAGAGGACTAAAGGTCGCATCATACTGTAGGAAGTCCAGACTCCAAATAAATGGAGACAGTCTATGGGGGCCATTCCGAGCTGATTGCTAGCTGCCGTTGTTCGCTGCGTAGTGATCAGTGAAAAAAATGGCTAATCTGCGCATGCGTATGCTCCGCAATACGCACGCGCGTCTTACGGGTACAAAGCCCATTGTGGTTTTGCACTTGTTCTAGCGACGATTCCAATCGCACAGCCGGCCGCAAGGAGATTGACAGAAAAAGGGCGTTTCTGGGTGTCAACTGACCGTTTTCAGGGCGTGCTTAGAAAAACGCAGGTGTGGCAGGAAAAACGCAGGCTTGGCTGGGCGGTCGCTGGGTGGGTGTGTGTGTGAGACGTCAAAAGCCGTCCCTCCGTCGTCAGATTCAACGCACATGAAGAGTAACTACAGGGCTGGTCTTGTTTTGCACAAAAAGATTTTGCAGGCGCTCTGCTGCACAGGCGTTCACACTTCTGCAACGCGAAAATACACTCCCCAGTGAGCGGCGACAATGCGTTTGCATGGCTGCTAAAAGTAGCTAGCGAGCGATCAACTCGGAATGACCCGCTATAAGTGTGGTCCAGCTTGCCTAAATAAGTCACACCAACAGTTACAACTGTTAACAGTCAGAACATGACAGGAAGTATGAGAGTGCACACCACCATAGAGAGACTACACAGCAGTAATAAGAGACATCGCCACCTACTGGCCCTCCAGTATAGCTCACAAGCAAAACTTTGCCTATAGCTGTTGGTATATACACCAACAGCTATGCTGCGATCATTCTGGGGTGTGTCTTCGTGCTGTGTCCGTTCATCTGTTCAGACATCTCCTCAAACTCCTCATAAACATACCTTGTCCGCTGGGCCAGCCTTCAGATCCATTGCTGTATGTATATGCAGTACCAGAAGTCACAGGGCACAAATTACTGGAGATTTAATAGAATAACTACAAATAGTTAAAGTCCCTAATCGGAGGGAGGTACCCAAATGGCCACGATATGTGAAAATGCGGCAATATCATAGGTATCCAATTACTCGCCTGCGATATATCTCCATAGGGTTTATCGCAAATTTCTCTTCTACTCTGAGCAGGTGAAAAGTTGGGGAAAATTCCTATTTTTGGGAAAAAAAGTTGGGACATGGTTCAGAAGCCCTTGGACACCCCCTTAATGTCTAATTAAGCACTTTGAAGTTTTTTAATTACTTTTAATTAGCCAAAATGACAGTTTTGGGGTGAAAAAGTGCAAAGTGATGGAAATTGGGGTACAAGGTATGGGATAGGTATATTGGGGTGCTTTATAGGTGGGACCAACTGCCACTCCAAATGCTGCCAAACCAACTGCCACCCCAAATGCTGCCAAACCAACTGCCACCCCAAACACTGCCAAACCAACTGCCACCCCAAATGCTGCCAAACAAACTGCCACCCCAAATGCTGCCAAACCAACTGCCACCCCAAATGCTGCCAAACCAATGCCACCCCAAATGCTGCCAAACCAACTGCCACCCCAAATGCTGCCAAACCAACTGCCACCCCAAACACTGCCAAACCAACTGCCACCCCAAATGCTGCCAAACCAACTGCCACCCCAAATGCTGCCAAACCAACTGCCACCCCAAACACTGCCAAACCAACTGCCACCCCAAATGCTGCCAAACAAACTGCCACCCCAAACGCTGCCAAACCAACTGCCACCTCAACTGCCACCCCACATGCTGCCAAACTTTGCGAGCCGAGACTCTCTGGCAGTTGGTGGCTCCTCTATTTGAATTTTGGACTGCGTGCACCCCCACCTCTGGAGCCACCACTGGCGTGGACCAAAATTGTGGGGGGGTCACTGTTGGCACTCTATGTTGCGCGAAGTTGGGTAGATGCAGGTATGGTTTATTCTAAGAGAGTTAGGTGCATTAAGACACCAGCCTGTTAGAGAAAGGTTTTGTATTGCAGGATGCGGTTATTTTAAATGAGATTAAGAGCGGGAACAATTGTCAGGTCACCTTTTATGGAAGATGGTCTCACTATGTTTTGTAATTTTTATTTTTTCTGGGGTACCATCATCGAGTCCCCATACCACTTCACATAGAGGATATACCCCATCCATACAGATAATAGTTACAGATCAGGGCCCATTGTTTGTTTTCTGGTGCGCTCAGTGGAAACACCCTTATGTCTGAGGCCAGGGCCGGTGCTAGGGTGTTCAGCGCCTCCCTGCAAAAAAATAATTTGCGCCCTCTCTCCCATTTTTGATAAAGAGATAGTGCAAGCCGTACGTGCAATCCACAAAAAAGGTGTGGTCTCACAAGGAAGGGGGCATGGCCACACACTAGTACCCCAAATTAACATTTTGCCACACAGTAGCATAATCATATTCACATTACACCACACATGTGCCCCTGATTTACATTACACCACATGGTAGTGCCCCTTATTCACGTTACGACACACAGTAGAGCCCCTTATACACATAAAACCCACAGTAGTAGTGCCCCTTATACATAATGCCCGCAGTATTGCTCTTTGAAAAGAATGCCCACAGTAGTGCTCTTTATACAAATAATGTCCACAATACTAGTGCCCCTTATACACAATACTCACAGTAGCAGTTCCGCATATAAATATAATGTCCACCGTAGTAATGCTACATAATGTAATGTTTTACTATTTAAAGCTGCATGCCCTAGCCTGTGTATGTATGTGTGTGTGTGTGTGTGTGTGTGTGTGTGTGTGTGTGTGTGTTTGTGTGTATATATATATATATATTTCTCTAACGTCCTAGTGGATGCTGGGGACTCCGTCAGGACCATGGGGAATAGCGGGCTCCGCAGGAGACAGGGCACATCTAAAAAGCTCTTTAGGTCACATGGTGTGTACTGGCTCCTCCCCCTATGACCCTCCTCCAGGCTTCAGTTAGGTTTCTGTGCCCGGCCGAGTAGGGTGCAACCTGGATGGCTCTCTTATAGAGCTGTTTAGAAAAGTCTTTTTTAGGTTTAAACTAATCAGTGATACCTGCTGGCGACAGGATCACTGCAACGTGGGACTTAGGGGAGAGACTTGCAACTCACCTGCGTGCAGGAGGATTGAAGTCTTAGGCTACTGGACACTGAGCTCCAGAGGGAGTCGGAACACAGGTCAGCCTGGGGTTCGTCCCGGAGCCGCGCCGCCGATCCCCCTTACAGACGCTGAAGACGGCAGAGACGGAGGTCCGGTGACAGGCGGCAGAAGGCTTCTCAGTCTTCATAGAGGTAGCGCACAGCACTGCAGCTGTGCGCCATTGTTGTCTCACAGGCTCACTGACACGGTCACGGAGGGTGCAGGGCGCTGCTGGGGGCGCCCTGGGCAGCAATATAAATACCTAATTTGGCAAAAGAAATACACCACATATAGCCATTAAGGCTATATGTATGTATTTTAACCCAGGCCAGTATTAAAAAACCGGGAGGAAAAGCCCGCCGAGAAAGGGGCGGAGCTTATTCTCCTCAGCACACAGGCGCCATTTTCCCTCACAGAAAGGCTGAGGGGAAGGCTCCCATGCTCTCCCCTGCACTGCACTACAGAAACAGGGTTATAACAGAGAGGGGGGGCAATGATTTGGCGATATAAATTTATATTAAATGCTATAAGGGAGGAACACTTATATAAAGGTTGTCCCTGTATAATTATAGCATTTTGGTGTGTGCTGGCAAACTCTCCCTCTGTCTCCCCAAAGGGCTAGTGGGTCCTGTCCTCTATCAGAGCATTCCCTGTGTGTGTGCTATAGGTCGGTACGTGTGTGTCGACATGTATGAGGAAAATGTTGGTGAGGAGACGGAGCAAATTGCCTGTAATAGTGATGTCACTCTCTAGGGAGTCGACACATGAATGGATGGCTTACTTATGGAATTACGTGATAATGTCAACACGCTGCAAGCCGGTTGACGACATGAGACAGCCGGCGGACAAATTAGTATTGGTCCAGGCGTCTCAGACACCGTCAGGGGCTTGTAAAAACGCCCATTTACCTCAGTCGGTCGACAGACACTGACACGGACACTGACCCCAGTGTCGACGGTGAAGAAACAAACGTATTTTTCCTTTAGGGCCACAAGTTACATGTTAAGGGCAATGAAGGAGGTGTTACATATTTCTGATACCACAAGTACCACAAATAAGGGTATTTTGTTGGGTGGGAATAAACTACTTGTAGTTTTGCCTGAATCAGATAAATTAAATGAAGTGTGTGATGATACGTGGGGTTCCTCCGATAGAAAGTTATGGGCGGTATACCCTTTCCCGCCAGAAGTAAGGGCGAGTTGGAAAACACACCTTAGGGTGGATAAGGCGCTCACACGCTTGTAAAAACATGGCGTTACCGTCTCCAGATACGGCCGCCTCAAGGAGCCAGCTGATAGGATGCTGGAAAATATCATAACAGTATATACACACATACTGGTGTTATACTACGACCAGCAATCGCCTCAGCATGGATGTGCAGCGCTGAGGGGGCTTGGTCGGATTTCCTGACTGAAAATTTTGATACCCTTGACAGGGACAAGATTTTATTTACTATAGAGCATTTTAAGGATGCATTTCTATATATGCGTGATGCGCAGAGGCATATATTGTATTCTGGCATCAAGAGTAAATGTGATGTACATATCTGCCAGACGAAGACACGACAGTGGTCAGGTGAGGCAGATTACAGACGGCATATGGAAGTATTGCTGTATAAAGGGGCGGTCCATTGGACCTGGTGGCCATGGCAACAGCTGAAAAATCCACCTTTTGTTACCCCGAGTCACATATCGGCAAGAAAGGACACAGTCTTTTCAGTCTCAGTCCTTTCGTCCCCATACGGGCAGGCGGGCAAAGGCCAGTCATATCTGCCCAGGGGTAGAGGAAAGGGAAGAAGACTGCAGCAAGCAGCCCATTCCCAGGAACAGAAGCCCCTCACAGCTTCTGCCAAGTCCGCAGCATAACTCTGGGGCCGTACAAGCGGACTCAGGTGCGGTAGGGGGTCATCTCAAGAGTTTCAGCACGCAGTGGGCTCACTCGCAAGGGAACTCCGGGATCCTACATGTAGTATCCCAGGTGTACATTAGAAATTCGAGACGTCTCCCCCTCACACAATTCACAGGCTGTATTCCCAGCAGGTGATAATCAAAGTACCCCTTTTACAGAAGGGGGTAGTATTCCACACTATATTGTGGTACTGAAGCCAACCGGCTCGGTGAGATCTGAAATATTTGAACACTTACATACAAGCGTTCAAATCAAGATGGAGTCACTCGGAGCAGTGATAGCGAACCAGGAAGAAGGGGACGATATGGTGTCACTGGATATCAGGGACGCTTACCTACAGGTCCAAATTTGCCCTTCTCACCAAGGGTACTTCAGGTTCCTGGTACAGAACTGTCACTATCAGTTCAGACGCTGCCGTTTGGATTGTCCACGGCGCCCCGGGTCTTTACCAAGGTAATGGCCGGAATGATGAATTTTCTTAAAAGAAACATGGACGCTTTCCTGATAAGGGCAAGGTCCAGAGAACAGTTGGAGGTCGGAGTAGCACTATCTTAAGTAGTGCTACGACAGCACGAGTGGATTCTAAATATTCCAAAATCGCAGCTTTTTCCGACGACACGTCTACTGTTCCTAGGGATGATTCTGGACACAGTCCAGAAAAACGTGTTTCTCCCAGTGGAGAAAGCCAGGGAGTTATCCGAGATAATCGGGATCCTCCTAAAACCAGGAAAAGTGTCAGTGCATCATTGCACAAGAGTCCTGGTACAAATGGTGGCTTATTACGAAGCAATTCCATTCGGCAGATTTCCCGCAAGAACTCTTCAATGGGATCTGCTGGACAAATGGTCCGGATCGCATCCTCAGATGCATCAGCGGATAACCCTATATCCAAGGACAAGGGTGTCTCTCCTGTGGTGATTACAGAGTGCTCATCTTCTAGAGGGCCGCAGATTCGGCATTCAGGATTGGATGCCGGTGACCACGGAGGCCAGCCTGAGAGGCTGGGGAACAGTCACACAAGGAAAAAATTTCCAGGGAAGTGTGATTAAGTCTGGAGAATTCTCTCCGCATAAATAAGCTTAGAGCAAATATATAATGCTCCAAACTTAGCAAGACCTCTGCTTCAAGGTCAGCCGGTATTGATCCAGTGGGATAACATCACGGCAGTCGCCCACGTAAACAGAAAGGGCGGCACAAGAAGCAGGAGGGCAGTGTCAAAACTGCAAGGATTTTTCGCTAGGCGGAAAATCATGTGATAGCACTGTCAGCAGTGTTCTTTCCGGGAGTGGACGACTGGGAAGCAGACTTCCTCAGCAGGCATTACCTCCACCCGGGAGAGTGGAAACTTCATAGGGAAGTTTTTCAGCATGATTGTGGACCGTTGGCAAAGACCAAAGGTGGACATGATGGCGTCCCGCCCGAACAAAAAACGGGACAGGTATTCCGCCAGGTCTTGAGACCTTCAGGCGATAGCTGTGGATGTTCTGGTAACACCGTGGGTGTACCAGTCAGTGTATGTGTTCCCTCCTCTGTTTCTCATAACCAAGGTATTGAGAATTATAAGACATAGAGGAGTATGAACTATACTAGTGGCTCCGGATTGGCCAAGAGGGACTTGGTACCCGGAACTTCAAGAGATGCTCACAGAGGACTAAGGGCCTGGGGAGCTAAGATGGGACTTGCTTCAGCAAGTACCATGTATATTCCAAGATTTACCACGGCTGCGGGTGACGGCATGGCGGTTGAATGCCGGATCCTGAAGGGAAAAGACATTCCATAAGAGGTCATACCTACCTTGGTTAAAGCCAGGAAGGAGGTGACCGCACAACGTCATCACCACATGTGGTGAAAATATGTTGCGTGGGTAAGGCCAGGAAGGCTCCACGAAGGAAATTCAACTAGGTCGATTTCTGCACTTCCTGAAAACAGGAGTGTTTTGAGCCTCAAATTGGGGTTCATTAAGATTTAAATTTCGGCCCTGTAGATTTTCTTCCAGAAAAAAAATTGACTTCAGTTCCTGAAGTCCAGATTATAAAGGGTGTATTGCATATACAGTTTTTTTGTGCCTCTAGGGGCACCGTGAGATCTCAACATAGTGTTGGGATTCCTTAAAATCATATTGGTTTGAACCGCTCAAATCTGTGGATTTGAAATATCTCACATGGAAAGTGACCATGCTGTTGACCAATATCTCACATGGAAAGTGACCATGTTGTTAGCCCTGGCCTCGGCCAGGCGATTGTCAGAATGGGCGGCTGTGTCTTACAAAAGCCCATATTATAATTTTCCATTTGAACAGGGCAGAACTGGGACTCGTCTCCAGTTTCTTCCTAAAGGGGTGTCAGCGTTTTCACCTGAAAC